>NW_027529176.1:961582-974662 GCF_008692635.1 Crocuta crocuta
AAGTCTGTGCGCTTCCCGCCACACCGCCACTCGCCTCTCCTTTCCCCTGTAGGGCATTTTCATCTCCCGCATCGCAGAGGGGGGCGCTGCCCACCGGGCGGGCACTTTGCAGGTCGGCGACCGAGTCCTCTCGGTGAGTGGGGCTCACGGGGCCTGCTCGCCACCCCATCCTTCCGCCCGCCTCCCAGGGCTCCCTGACTGGCCTCGCTCTTGCAGATCAACGGGGTGGACATGACCGAGGCCAGGCACGACCATGCCGTCTCTCTGCTGACCGCTGCTTCCTCCACCATTGCCCTGCTGTTGGAGCGTGGGGCCGGGGGCCCCCTCCCCGCCAGCCCTCCGCCACACACCCCCACACCTCCCAGTGCGACCAGCACCACCATGGCCACTGCCACCCCTGGGGAGTCTGGGCCGCTGAGGCTGGCCCCCAGCCTGCCGGCTGCCGCCTTAGAGGGGCCGTACCCAGTGGAGGTGAGACCACGGCTCTCTCCCTGCCTGTCTCTCGCTTCCCTCTGGGTGGGAGGACACTGTTCTGGTGCCAGGTCACTAGGCCTTCGTTTCTTAGCTTCCTTTCCACGTGGTCGTCTTGTGAGCCCTGATGTGGCAGGACCACTGCCTGGCATCCCTGATGACCTGTCTGCAGCCACCTGGGTCCGTACGCCCTCTGGGCAGGAGAAGCGCCCCTTTGCTGCTCCAATAGCCTCATTCCAACCGGCCCCTCGTGCCCCTTGGTGTCCCCAGGAGATCTGCCTGCCGAGAGCCGGGGGTCCCCTGGGGCTCAGCATCGTTGGGGGCTCCGATCACTCCAGCCACCCGTTCGGCGTCCAGGAGCCTGGCCTCTTCATCTCCAAGNAAGGCCTCCTGCCCCCCGGGCCTCACCCCTCCACCACCCCGCCGACAGGTGCTCCCACGGGGCCTGGCTGCGCGCGGCGGCCTGCGGGTTGGGGACCGCATCCTGGCGGTGAACGGGCAGGACATCCGGGAAGCCACGCACCAGGAGGCGGTCAGTGCCCTGCTTCGGCCCTGCCTGGAGCTGGTGTTGCTGGTGAGGAGGGACCCGCCGCCCCCGGGCATGCGGGAGCTCTGTATCCAGAAGGCGCCCGGCGAGAAGCTGGGCATCAGCATCCGAGGGGGCGCCAAGGGCCACGCGGGGAACCCCTGTGACCCCACAGACGAGGGCATCTTCATTTCCAAGGTGAGGCCCCTCCCCAGCCGGCCCCACCCTGCTGCGTTCCTCGGAGACGGGGAGCCGGCTAGACCCTGAGGCCCGGTCTCCGCAGGTGAGCCCCACGGGGGCAGCCGGGCGGGACGGCCGGCTGCGGGTGGGGCTGCGGCTGCTGGAGGTGAACCAGCAGAGCCTGCTCGGCCTGACGCACGGCGAGGCCGTGCGGCTGCTGCGTGGCGTGGGCGACACCCTCACCGTGCTCGTCTGTGACGGCTTTGACACCGCCGCCCCTGCCGAGGTCAGTGCCTGCCCCACGCCAGTGCCCTGCCGCAGGGATGGGGTCCTGTCTGCAGTGTGGCCCAGACCTGTGAGGAGTGACCCCGTGGGGGCCAGGGCAGCCACTCTTTATGTTTCCAGGCCTGGGGAGGCGCTTGGCCACCGAGTCCATGTGGGAGGGGCGGTGGCCCGGGCGGGACAGGGCACGTGAATGGCCAGCACGGTCGGGCCGCTGGAAGAAGCCACGTGCCTGCAGGTGGGCGGCGTCTGCAGGGCAGGGCCGTGAGCCGCACGACGCACGCAGCGAGGTCAGGGCCCCTCGGGACTCCGCCTGCAGACACGGGGGGTCCCCGCAGCTGCCCAGGTGCCATTCCCTCGGGGCAGCCCCTCGGTGCACCTTGCTTCCTGGGACCTCAACCTCGGCGCAGAAGCCAGGGTGGGGCATGTGCAGGGCCCTCAGCCTGAACAGTCTGGGCTCTGAGGCTGGCGTCCCCTCTGCTCTGGAGGGTCCCGTTTCGCACACTCCTGCCTTCTCCACTGCTGTCCCCGGGGCCCCTGGGCGAAAAGCGACATGGCTGGGCCAGCACCTTGCACGGGCCTCTGAGGGCCCTTCACCCCAGTGGCTGCCTGCTCGGCACCGGGGACAGGGCGGCCACCTCAGCTCGGCCCGTCTGCAGTGCCCTTTGGGATAGTGACTCCCTGCCACTCTGTCCCTGCGCTGCCAGTCGGGGGTCATCCCTCGTTGTGTGTTAGCTGCCGAGAGAAAGGGGGGCTGTGCTCCCGCTGCTGCCCCAGGCCGGGCGGACGCCTCCCGCCCACTTATCCCTTCAACTTCACGGACACCCTGGTGGCTCCTGACAGACGTTCCTCTTGGGACTTGAGGTCTGCACCGCGCAGGCCCAGAGGAGGCTTTACCTTCTCTTCGTGTCGTGTGCATGCTTAGGAGGATTTCGGTCAACGCTTTTGCTGATTTTAAAGCTTTTTAGTCAGAGAGGAAAAAAAATAGCCGCACAGTGAGGGGCTCAAACCCTCAGGAGAGCAGGGCCAGGGTGTCCCTGAGTTACAGGGGGTGAGAGCAGGGTGCCTGGGTGTCCCCGAGTTATGCGGGGGCCAGAATGGGGGGGGTTGGAGTGTCCCCGAGTTACAGGGAAACGAGAGCGGGGGGCCAGAGTGGAGTGTCCCTGAGTTAAGGGGGGGTGAGAGCGGGGGGTCGGGGTGTCCCCGAGTTATGAGGGGCCAGAATGGGGGGTTTGGAGTGTCCCCGAGTTACAGGGAAACGAGAGCGGGGGGCCAGAGTGGAGTGTCCCTGAGTTAAGGGGGGGTGAGAGTGGGGGGCCAGGGTGTCCCCGAGTTATGAGGGGGCCAGAGCAGGGGGGCTGGAGTGTCCCTGAGTTATTGGGGGGCGAGAGCGGGGGGCCGGGGTGTCCCCGAGTTACAGGGTGAAGTGGTGCCCACACTTGCCTTTGCTGTCTGGGCACATGGTTCTGCTGGTCACCCTTTCAGGTGGCTGTGCCTGGCGGTCCCTCTGCAGGTCACTGCCTCTGTGCCTTCCTCCGGTGCCATCCGGCTGGCTCGGAGCCCATCTTTGTACCTTGGGGGCATTTGTGCAGGAAGGAGGCCTGGGGCGCTCCGATCCGTCTGTCCTGGCAGAGAGGACACGTGCTCTTTCACGGTCTGAGCCTCAGCGTCACATTGTGAGGGATGTAGTCGTTTCTGTCGCTTTTGCTTTTTAAGAATGGTTTCTGTGAATTTTTAGAAATCTAAGTTCTTTATGAGTTAAGTCTTCCGGTCTTTTCCTTTGTGTCTTTTGGATTTTGGGTTTTGCTTAGGAAAAACTCTACCTCAAAGAATTATCAGCACGTAATTCTACGTTTCCATCCTGCACTGATGTAACTTTTTAAAGACCAAGCTGTGTCGCCCCCCGGGAGTGTTTTCCGAGTGAGTGGTTGTATCATCTCAGGAGCCCCACGAGGGGCCGCTCTCGGAAGAGCTCGGTGTGTCCCGAGCTGCTGCACGTGGTCCCAAATACCGTCACTGGTTCACGCACTTCGATCCCTACTTGGTCACATCCCTTTTCTTTCCTTATTTTAGAAAAGCTTCAGTCTATGTGTTTTTTCTTCCAAACGAACCTACTGAGTTCTTTAACAGAAGTTGATTGGGACTCGAGAATTAGCTTTGATTTCAGGGTTCTTCTACCGGTAGCAAGAATGCATTTTTTCCAAGCACACCTGTGGACTGCTCGGGGTGCTGCGTCCTGAGTGGTGGCCGTGGGGCTCGCTTTCCTGGCCAGGCCCCGTCCGCTCTGGTGGCCTTATCCCAGTGCCAGCGGGGAGAGGGGGCTGCAGTTTCTGCATGCCCCAGGGCACGGGGCAGGGCGCTCAGGACGCTCTCCCCGCTGCCCCCCAGATGCCGTACTCCGTTTGCCTGGTTCGTGTGTGTGAGCCTGTCCGACCCCCACAGGCGTCCGGGCTCGTCAGGTGTCCCCGAACCCTGTCGGGTCCTGAAAGCCAGTCTCGCTCACTGGCTGCCTTCCTCCCGAGCACCCCGGCAGCTTGTTAGAGGTGGGGCTCCAGCACGGCCCGGGGCGCAGCCTTTCCTTACAGCGGAGCCTTGGGCAGGTGCTGGCTTCCCGGCCTCCGTGTCCTCGCCTGTGTAGCGTCCGCTTCTGGGGCCCCAGGGAGGATCGGGACACGGAAGTGGCACAGCACAGGCCCACCGTCCCGTCCCCACCAGCCGCCACCTGGCTCCTGTATCCGACCCTCTGCGCCCACGGCCCTTCCCCTGTGCGGTCATGGCCCTTCTTGATGGAGCGCCTGCCCGCTTGCCGTCCAGCTCACGCTAGCCAGCGCGTCTCTCCCTGGCTTTCCCAGGGGGCCAGCGTCCAGGCTCTGGCCACAGTTACCTTTCCCTTCCGGCACTCTCTCGGTCTCTGCCATGAGGGAGGGCGCCCCGGAAATCTTCAAGGACGGCAACTGAGCTCTCCCTGTTTTGTTTTTTGCGTTACTGTGAATTCACGGGCCTGTGTATCCTTGATGGCTTTGAACCCCGTGTGTGCTCACACTGTGCCCCCTCGTTGGACACGTGGCTCCTGTTTAGTGGGATGCCTGTCCTTCCACAGCTTCCGTGCACTCCTGTATGACCAGGCGTCCAGGTATTTCTTGGTCTGGCCCTGGAATCAACCATTTCCGTGAGGACCCTGGCACCTCTCAGCCAAGAGTGGCACTTTGAGCCCCACCCCCACCCCCGGGCTGCAGGGCTCATGGGGGCTGGGCTCATTGCTTCCCAGCCTCTGCAGCACATGTGGCCTGGGATGTGGATGTTTCTAGAAAGAGGAAAGTCATGAGATTGTACTGTTCTTTATTTTTTTACGAAGGCTCCACCCTGAACATAGGGCTTGAACTCGCGGCCCTGAGATCAAGAGTCCCGTGTCCCACTGATTAGCCAGCCAGGTGCCACTGTAGAGGTGTTTTTTTTTTTTTTTTTTTTTAGTGCTTATTTATTTTGAGATAGAAAGTGCAGGGGAGGGACGGAGAGAGAATCCCAAACAGGCTCCACACTGTCAGCACAGAGCCTGACGTGGGGCTTGAACCCACAAACCGTAAGATCATGTCTTGAGCCGAAACCAAGAGTCTGTACTGTACTGTACACAATTCATAATTAAGGTTGCAGGGTTTTTATTTTTTACTTTATATTTGTGTCATCTTCTACTGAAACTTTTTGAAGTGTCATTATTTAATAGTTCCGAAGCACAGCACCCACGTTGCTGTTAATACCAAGGTCACTGAGAGCAAGTTAAGCTCTCCCCCAGTTCCTCAGACTTCTCACTAAGACGTACGATCCAAATGCTGTTCTTCGGCGACTTGAAACAATTCATGGCATTGCCGTGCCGGCAACTTGGGACACAGTTGGGCTTCCTTGTTTTCAGCCTTCAGGGATGGTTTTAAAACAGGTGTTTTGTGCTAGTGTGAGTCTTACTACGTGGTCCCAAAACCACAGACGGCACTTTTGAGGAGTCTGGCTTCTTTCCCTGCCGGCCACCACACGTGTCAGTCAGGGTTAGCCTGCCATCATTTCTTTCTGAAAAATACAAGCAAGTATATGAAATGATTTTAAATTTGGAAAAAAAGTGGCAAGAACAGGCCACAGAAACTGTCACTCAGAGCCCTGTGCATCTCCCCCACTGTCCCACGACGTCCTTCGTCGCAGGGGCCTCGGTGCAGGGGTGCACAGGCGGGAGCGTCTCCCTGGCCCTGACCCTGACCTTGTGCACCACGGCCCACAGCTGCTCACAGCAGGCTTACCACTGTGGCCCTTCTGACGGGGCGCACGGATGGCGGTCTGTCGCGTTACCCATGGTCCCCACAGTGCTGTCCACAGGTTTCCTCACTGCAAAGTGACTCTTTCCCCTTTGAATTTAGTATCTTGTCCGGGGATGTGGAGAGTGTTTGAATGACCATCAGTGTTTGTTGCATCGGTGCTGTGGTCACTGCCAGTGAGGACTTTCTGAATTCCTCATTCTCCTGCGTTTATTGATTGGCTTTGTGCTGCCGCGAGGCGCCCTCCCTTCTCTGCCTTTGGATCCCCCCCCGCCCCGAGCGCACACTCACTGGCCTCTGCCTTGTTTTACGGGTGACGGTCTGTCGCTGTGGCTGCTGGTTTTGTGCTCCGGCAGCCCCTCTAATGTGGCCCCTCTTCCTTTGAGCAACCTAGTTTCTGGGCTCATCTCACGCTCCCGCCGGCCTCTGGGCGCATCTCTCCAAGGAGCGCTGGTTCTCTCAGCGGGAAGCGGTATTTAGAAGCCAAGCTCCAGGCCCCAGTGTGGTCGTGGCGTCAGTGCCTCTCAGCAGCCGCGCTCCTGCGTGTGAGCGCGTGCGTGTTGACGCGTGTCTCTGACTGCGGAAAGGCATGCGCTCACCTTGTCACGCGCAGCCCAGTGGCCTCGCAGGCCGGCCCCGCCCCGGGCACGTGGCCTCCCCGGCCAGAAGGGGCCTGGAGGCCTTGGCGCGTGTGCTTTCTGCTCCGGCGCCGTGTGCGGTCGCACTCACCCGCCTGCCTGTGGCCTTCTGGCTGCCGCGTTCCAGAAGTTGAGAAGGCGGGCTCCCTGGCGTCCGTCGTTACATCCTCCACTGCTGTCGGAAGCCGAGTCCTTCCGGGGCTGCTGCTCCAGCGTTTCCCTCGAGCCCGCCTCTCGGGCGGCCTTTGCTCTCCCCATCCGGCCGCTCGCCCGTCCCAGCGCCCGGTTCGTGGCGGTGGGCCTGCCTCGCGAATGGCTCCGTCCCTTGGGTGCTTGCATCCCCGAGCCGCCTCTTCTCTGCGGTGGGCTCCCCTGTCCTCGCTCTCCATGTGGCCGGCCCCTCTCTGCCCTCCCCTCACTCACCCTTGCACTCGGGCTTCCTAAGTGCTGGCTGCGGCCGGGTAGGTGTTTCGGCGCACACCGACAGCCGCCCTCGCCCCCGCCGGTGGGGGCCGTTCACACTGGGGGGGTCCCTAGGCCGCCCCCCCTCCCCCCCCAGGTCCTGCTGCTGCTCACAGCCGAGCTCTCCCTCCCGTCTCGGGCTGGAGCGAACCATTCCCGTGTTTGCACCAGACACACGCCCTTGCCCGCCCTCCTCCCACCGCCCGGCCAGCCGGTACCTGCGGCAGACGGTGCCCCCCACCCGCACCGCCCGAGCTGCCGGGCCGCCGCCCCAGCGTACCCTTTGTTTCACAATGCTTTCTGGGCGCGTGCGCTGCAGATTCCAGAGCAGCCTGGAGTTGGAACAGGGCATTTTGCCGCCAGGCACCCGCTGCTCGGTGCCCCCCCATCCCCACACTGTATGGTGGTGTCACCTCTTTCCTGGGCTGAGTGGACACAGTCGGCCTCCCCTGCCTCCTCCCACGTGTCAGAACGGCCTCTGGCGCCCGCGATGTGCGTCCGTGACCTGGAGCAGATGCGGTGACAGCACAGTGCTCTGGGTGGCCAGCGGTACCGGTCACAGGTCTCCCCACCGCAGAGGCCGCACCTCGAGGGGACCCTGAGACCCGGGGTCCTGCCCTTAGCACACGCCTCTCCTTAGGTGTCCCCGGGCGTCATTGCCAACCCCTTCGCGGCAGGAATCGGCCGCCGGAACAGCCTGGAGAGCATCTCCTCCATCGACCGGGAGCTGAGCCCGGAGGGCTCTGGCAAGGTCAGAACCCCCTGCAGCTCAGCCCCAGGGGGCGGGGGCGCGAGCCTGAGGCTGGCAGTCCCTGACTGGTGTCCTCTCTGCTCTTAGGACAAGGAGCCACCGGGACAGCCCCCACAGTGGGGGCTGGAAGCTGTGGTGAGTGTCCTGGTTCCCTAGACACTGGGCTTCTCTTCGCACTTGGGCCTGGGGCGCCGCAGGGTGCAGGGTGGACCCCGCAAGGGCCAGTAGGCGGCGGCCCAGACGCCCAGCAGGCCCTCCTTTCCCCGGCAGCAGCCCGTCCCACACTCTGGCGCGCACGGCCTCTCACGCCGCTGTCTGCTCTGCTCCCCAGGGTCGGAGCCCAGAGGGTCCGAAGCTGGACCACCGAGCCCTGGCCGCCACGCCCGGCGCCGGCAGCACGCAGAGGGTCAGTGTCCGGGTCACGGCCCGGCCTGCTCTCTCGGCTGCCCTCTCAGCCCTGTCCCGCCTCGGTCCCCACTCCTCCCCAAGACCCCGGACGGCGCTTCAGGCGGGGCCCACAGGGGCACCTGAGGCAGAGGCACTCAGGGTTTGGGAGCTGGGTCCCAGGAAGCCCCCTCCCCTCAGATCCACGGAAGGGGAGACTGAGGGCTGGGGACGGGGGAGCAGAGGCAGCTGGAGGCCTCCAGAGCCACTGGGGGTCCCCCATTGGGGAAGATAGCCTAGAGCAGCTTCGAGAAGCCATGATGGAGGCCAGTGCTTGGTGGTGACAGCTGTGCTGGGCAGGCCGGACATTTGGCCCTTACTCCTCCCCCACGAGATAGAAGGAGCCCTCCGGAGGCGCCAACATGGCCGAGCAGTGGGGAGGCGTGCTGGGGGCGGGGGTCTCAGGGGCCGCCAGGGGCTGCAGTGTAGGCTTCCCTCAGCTGTGAACAGCTGAGCACTGAGAGCGGGAGCCCCCAGCAGGGGTGGGGTCTGTGTCCTCCGACCAGAAAGGCACAGCTAGCCATGGGGTGGTGGGTCAGAGCCCAGGCCGCCCTGACTCCTGCCCCTTCAGAGAACACGGGGAAGGGGGTGGCTGCCATGGGACAGCTGCCCCGCTGTGGGCAGAGCCTCCCTCCTGGCTCTGTGGGGTGCAGAGGGGATCCTGGGGGACTCTGGGCTGTGCCCTTGGGGGGACCCTTCACACCGACCGAGGAGGTGTTTCCATCCACCTGGGGGTATCCCCCAGACTGGGGTCAGATCGGGAACTAAGAACCAGGTTCTGGCAAGCACCCCACCCCCACGAGGCCCCAACCTGGCCTGAAGCTCACTCTGGCCTGACGCCTGCAGGTCGTGTCTGGAACAGCCGCAGGGAAGGTGGCTGAGGCCCCCTGCTCCCCCTCCCCCAGCGGCCAGCAGGTGGGTGCCTACCAGGTGGGGGGCGGAGGACAGGGCAGAGGGGACAGCACCTCCCCCCCAGCTGCCACTCCTGTGAGGGCACAGCCCGCCAGCACCTCCCTGGGCACAGGTGGTTGGCGATGGGGGTTGGGGTTCCCTGTGGCCCCCGGGGTGGGCGGAGCCAGGCGGTCAGGGCTGCTTCCCCTCTACCCGTCCCCTCGTGTGTGAGGCCCGGCTTGGCCCTACTGAGGCTCCGTGGGTCTGCTGCGGGGGAGGGCGGGGGGGTGGACACTGGCAGTGCCAGCCCCGAGGCCAGCTCCTGGCCTCTGCCCTTCCCAGCAGATGGCAGACAGGTAAGCGTCGGCCCCACGCCCCTCGGTACCTACCCTGACCGCTCTCCTTGGCTGTGTCTCTTTTCTGCACCAACCCCCCACCCCCTTACCTGAACCCCGTCCCTCCCCGCTGCTGCCCAAAGCGGCTGNGGCCGTGCCCGGCCCACACCCGCCGCAGGACGGCCCCGCCCAGGTACGCCGCGGGCGGCACTCCCTTCCCTTGCGTGCGCTCGTGGGGTGCGCGCCCGGAGGGGCCGGGCCTCAGGACCCACTCTCCCCAGCTCCCCACACCTGGGCCCGTGGCCTCCCCGGAGCAGCTCTCTTTCCGTGAGCGGCAGAAGTACTTTGAACTGGAGGTGCGGCTGCCCCAAGCTGAGGGCCCCCCCAAGCGCGTGTCACTGGTGGGTGCCGACGACCTGCGCAAGATGCAGGAGGAGGAAGGTGAGCGGCCAGGAAGGTGAGAGGCGCGGGGAGGGGGCTCCAGCCTGAGACCTGACCTGTCCTCTTTCCCCTTCCCACCCCACCCCTCCCCCAGCCCGGAAGCTGCAGCAGAAGAGGGCACAGATGATGCGGGAAGCGGAGGACCCCGGGCTCCCCCTGGACCTGGACGGGGAGGCCCCCGATGAGGAGGGGCCAGAGGCGCCGCCGCCCCGGGCCGGCCCCACCACGGGGTGAGGGGACAGCACCCAGCGGTTCCCCGGGCGCCCCTGTGCCCCCAGCACCCCACCCAGCCGGCCCTCCTGTCCCGTCTCCCATCCCAGGCTCAGCCCCTTGGCCCCCCAGCCTCCGGGAGGCAGCGCCCCGGTGCGCACGGCCAAAGCGGAGCGGCGCCATCAGGAGCGGCTCCGCGTGCAGAGCCCCGAGTTGCCCACGCCCGATCGGGCTCTGTCCCCTGCCGAGCGCCGTGCCCTGGAGGCCGAGAAGCGCGCGCTGTGGAGGGCGGCCAGGTGAGGACCCAGAGGCCCAGCGGGGCCCACCCTGCCCCCCGCTGCCCGCGGCGGCTACGCTGAGCGCCCAGCCCCGCCTCCCATTCGCTCTCAGGATGAAGTCCCTGGAACAGGATGCCCTCCGAGCACAGATGGTTCTCAGCAAGTCCCAGGAGGGCCGGAGCAGGCGCGGGCCCCTGGAGCGGTTGGCCGAGGCCCCCTCGCCGGCGCCCACCCCATCGCCCACCCCCCTGCAAGGTCTGTGTCCTGGTGGGGGAGGTGGGGGGCCTGCCCTGCAGCCCGCACCTCCCTCACCTCCCCCTTCTTGTCCCCCCCTCGCCAGACCTCGGCCCCCAGACCAGCACCTCCCCCGGACGCCTGGTGAGGAGCCTGCGGTCAATGCCTGTCCCGTACCCCCTCGCCCCTCCCCCCCCTTCACGCTCTCTCTCTCCCTCATGCTGTCCTTTCGAGGCCTTGTCTGGGAGGAAGTTTGACTACAGGCTGTTCGCAGCCCTGCCCTCTTCCAGGCCGGTCTATGACCTGCAGGTACAGGCCCTTCCGCGGGACAGCCGCACGCGGCTCCTGCCGCCTCTCCACCGGGCCTGTCCCGCTCTGCCTCGGGTCCTGTCGCGCGGGTGCGGGGACCCCCACCCCAGCTCTCGGGAGCGGTGGCAGACAGGCCTGGGCTGCAGTCCTGACCTGACCCTTCTCCCCACCGCAGTCCCCGGATTTTGCGGAGGAGCTGAGGTCCTTGGAACCGTCTCCGGGCCCTGGTGAGTGGCACGTGAAACCCGGGGGGCCCCCCCCCCCAGGCCCCCCGGCCCCCTCCCAGCTCACTGTCCTGCCTCTGCCCACCAGGCCTGCAGGAGGAGGATGGAGAGGTGGCCGTGGTGCTTCTGGGCAGGCCCTCCCCAGGCCCCGAGGAGGTGACACTGTGCAGCAGCCGCCGCCCCATCCGGCCAGGGCGCCGCGGCCTGGGCCCAGTGCCCTCCTAGAGTCCTGGGTGCCTACCCTGACTCGGGTGGGGGGAGGGGTGCCCTGCCAGCAGCACCACCCACCCCCTGCCCCGAGTCTTTTAACCTGGGTGTTAGCGTTTTAAAGAGACCCCTCAGGAGTTCCGGCCGCCGACTAACTACCCCCTCCCCGCCCCGTTGGCAAGACTGTAACTAGTGACGTTTGTACAACCAAAGACTCTATTTTGTGGTTTAAGAAGAATAAAGTTGACTACGTTTTACCTCCTGTCCGTCTGCCCACCCGCACCCCACGGCTGGGGTCCAAGGGGAACCTGGAACCGCCAGACCGTCCCCGAGCCCGCGCACAGCGGATGCNTGCTAGAGGCCCCCGCGGGGCAGCCGCACGCGCACCGGGAGCAGCACCCGCAGCGATTCCTCGGGCGGCCGCGGAGCCCTGGTGACGAAGAAGAGGCGGAAGTGCCGCAGGCGCGCCTCCTGGAAGCTGGCGGGGCCGTACTCGGGGCCNCAGCTCCAGCCTGGCCAGGGCCAGCGTCTCCTCCGCCTTCTGGGCCTCCAGCCGGAGCCCATCCACGTGGGCCTCCGCGTCCTTGATGGCCTGGAGGAGGGGCCCCTGCTCCACTCAGCAAGGCTTTACGCCTCCACGCGGGACAGCCCGTACACCCAGGGAGGGGACAGTGGCCTCCTTCCACCCCAGGAAGCAGCTCCCAGAGGGGGACAGCCCTGGCTGGGGGCGGGGGGGGGGGGACACCCCAGGCCCCAGAGGGAGAAAACCCACCTGCAAGGTGAGCTCCGTGTGGCCCAGGCACCTCCCCTCACACTTGTCGTGCTCCGTGATCCGCTGGTTGAGCTCACAGTAGGCCTGCTGCAGCTGGGCGGGTGGTGCAGGCAGGGCTGGCCGGGGCCCTCCCCACGGGGGGGGGGGGGGGGGTCCCCATCCTTCCGAGCCCGCGGCCTGCAGGGCGCCCCCCCTGCCCATCCCCACGACCCATCACCCATCGCCCAGGCTCCCGCTCACCTCTTTGTGGCGCCGC
The DNA here is from genome assembly GCF_008692635.1 of Crocuta crocuta. Lineage (NCBI taxonomy): Eukaryota > Metazoa > Chordata > Mammalia > Carnivora > Hyaenidae > Crocuta > Crocuta crocuta. The sequence goes on from NW_027529176.1 coordinate 973,792, forward strand.
TGCTGTTCCCTAGTCAGCTGCTGCACCCGGAGCTTCAGGCTAGGGTGGGAGGGCCAGGCCTGCTCAGAGGCGCCCCCTGCCGCCACCCCCCAGCCCTGCCCCCGCCGCACCGCTCGGCCTGCGCCTCCTGCAGCCGCTCCGCCTCCTGGGCCCGGCGCTGCCGCTCGGCCTCCATGCTCCGGAGCATGGCCTCCGTGAGGCCCAGGTCCCAGGACCTCAGCACGCTAGCCACGGTGTCCAGGGAGGCCACCTAGTGACAGACGACACTGGTGAGGAGCTCAGCGCACGTCTCCGTGCTCTGGGCGGGGGGGCGGCACTGGGACACCCCCGTTTAGAGAAAAGGGCTCCAGCGGTCCCAGCTCGCTCTCCGTGGGCCCCAAGCCCTGACGGTCACGGCGCAGCTCCGCCCAGACAGACACCCGTGGCTCCTCTGGGCCTCCCCCCCAAGACCACACAGGGTCTCCACGTCCCTTTCCCAGACCCCCCGCAGAAGCAGGCGTCCACTGCCCGGGTCACCGCGGGCACTGCCGCTTCCAGCATGCGGTTCCCACCCTCCCCTGCCGCCCGCGGACTCAGCCGCAGACCCGGCAGGCGCCCCCTGTCTCCAGCCTCCCCACCCCCAGGGGCCAGGGCCGCCCCCCCAAGCCCCGACCACCGACCACCGTGGGAGGCGAGTGCTCCCGCAGCGCTCACACACCTGCTCGGGGGTGCTCCCGTCTTCTGCGTACACCCGGGGGTCCGCTCCCAGCTGCAGAAGCACCTCCACCGCCTCCAGGTGCCCCCCGAAGGCCGCCCGGTACAGCGGCGTCCGGCCGTATGCGCCCTGCGAGAGGGGCTCGGAGCGAGGCCGGGGGGAGGGGGCTGCGCCCTG
>NW_027529176.1:974673-977599 GCF_008692635.1 Crocuta crocuta
CCCGCCGCCCGCCCGGCCGTCGGGGCCCCGCCCCCGAGGCCCCCGCCGCTTCCGGCGGCCTCACCTCCCTCTGCAGCCGGTCCATCCGCTCCAGGTAGTCGCGGTGCTCGCGGCGGCGGGCGGCCAGGGCCTTTCTGGCCAGGAGCTGCCGGAACGCGCACTGGATGACCGTGGCGGCTCCATCTTCCGCGGTTGGCCCTGGGGCTGCAGAGAGGGCGCAGGGGTCCTGGTCCCCAACGAGGCCCACACGCAGCCACCGGGACCCCAGCACCAGGTGCGCGCGACCAAAGGACGGAAACGTTCTAAACTCCACAGACGCAGGGGACGCCTGGCTGCCAGGCTGGCAGAGCAGTTACTCTGGATCTCAGGGTCGTGAGTTCGAGCCCCAGCATCCTGGGTGTGGAGACCACCCAAAATTTTTTTAAATCGGCAAATGCTGCGGCACCAGAATAAGCCACCAGCAGAGAGCAAGGGCAGAGGAGTGAGCCAGGCAAGCAAGAGTAGAGGCGGGAGGCCCCCCCCCCCCNCTCCCCCCCAGCCCCCCCTACCCCCGCCAGACACAGATAGGACCCCGGGAGCCCCTGCTTCCGACGACCAGCTGGAGGCACTAGTAGGAAACCAAGAAGTGGTGAGAAACACGCCCAGGTGAAGGCTGCCACACTCGCCCCACAGGACCCCTGCGACACCCCCCACACACACCCCCTCCCAGCATGCAGAGACGGGGGTCTCCCAAGCCCACAGGGACTCGGACGACAGAGCCCGAGGTGCCTGCGGCCTGTGCTCCATTTCCCTGCACCGCCGCCCGCCTCACACCTGCCGCCCTGCAGACTCCAAGGGGTGGGGGGAGGCGAGCTCTCTGCGCCCCACAGGTGAGCATGGGAACCCCGCCCGCACTGCCCGCCGGCCCTGCCCACAGCTCCCTGCCCACCTGAGGTCGGGGGGCTTCACCTCTCTGGGCCTCCGTGTCCGTTTGCAACACAGGGCCCTTGCTGGCTCCCAAAAGTTAGTCAGTGCTCGGCGCGGGCCCCCGGGCTCCTCCGGGCGGCGGAGTGTCGGAGCCGTAACCACAGTCAGTGGGAAAGAACCGAAGGCAACCTCAGCGCGAGCCCAGGGCGCTGGGCCACGAAGGCGGCCGCTGCCTCAGAGCACTGAGCCGATGCGGGAGTGCCAGAGGGGGACTCAGTGTGGCAAGGGGTCAAGGGCGGGGACGGTCCTGCGGACCAGTGAGCGAGGACTGAAAGTGGACAAAATGTGTGGAGCCAGGGAGGCAAGGACGAGGGTGAGAACAGTTAGGGTCTCTGACAGTTCAGTCTCCGCAGCAGAGAGAGAAACCCTCCCGATGTGCAGCTTACAGGCGACAAAACCCACGCCAGGGCACAGGGCTACGGGGCCAGACGCGCCCCGACTAGGCTGCGGGGCCTGAGAACAACAGCACAAGGCACGTCTGCGCCCGGAGCGGTCAAGCAGCTAGCGTGGGCTTCTCCTAAGACGCCGGCGGCGACAGGAAAGGTCACGGTCGGGGGCTCAGGGTCCACAGGACTGAAGGGAAAGGAGCTGAAGGCCCACACGGCGCTCTTGTCCCGCCGGCGGAGCGGGGCGTTCAGACCCACAGACAAGCCACGGTGGCCACATGGCGATGCGGGGCACGGGGTGCGGCGCGGGGTGCGAGCAGGGCTCGTCTGGGCTTGGGCTCAGCTGACGGCAACAGCGCAGGTCGGGAGACCGCACGCTGAGCACACGACTGGTGGCTGATCTGGGTCCTGTCTGGCACCGGGCCGGGCAGGAACCTGAAGGAGACCAGTCTCTGGGAAATGAAGTTCCTCCCGGGAACTGAAGCCTCAGCCGCAGCCCCACTCAGGCCTTGCTGGGACCCGGATCAGGGGCCGCCCCTGGACCTGATGCGCACCAGGGACAAAACAGATCTTCCCTGGAGGCCCAGCGCTGTCCTCCGCGGTAAACAACAGAAACAAACCCAGACAGAGCAGGTAAGGAGTTCTGGACACGGGCTTCAGGTCTGAGTGATACATTCTGCGGATCAAAAGACATTAAAATTAAAAAGCTTTGGGCGCCCGGGCGGCTCAGTCAGTTAAGCATCCAACTTCAGCTCAGGTCATGATCTTGTGGTCCGTGGGTTCGAGCCCCGCGTCGGGCTCTGTGCTGACAGCTCAGAGCCTGGAGCTGCTTAGGATTCTGTGTCTCCCTCTGTCCCTCTCTCAAAAATAAACAAACATTAAAAAAAAAAAAGTTTGGCCACAGGGGCGCCTGGGCGGCTCAGTTGGCCAAGCGTCCAACTTCAGCCCAGGTCATGATTTCCGGGTTCCAGCCCCAAGCCGGGCTCTGTGCTGACAGGGCAGAGCCTCTTCCGGATCCTCTCTCCCTCTCTGTCCCTCCCCTGCTCATGCTTTCTCCCTCTCTCTCAAAATAAATAAACTTAAAAAAAAAGTTTGGGCAGAGAACTGGAAACAATAATAATAAAGAATAATAAAGAACCAAATGGAAATCCAAGAAGGTAAAAACACAAAACCTGAAGTTGAGGGCTCAGTGATCAAGCCTAACGGGGTGTCAGACACAGTTGAAAGCAGAATGAGACACCCGCGACAAGGCACACGTGGGGACGCCGGCTTAAAGGGGCAGAGACGGAAGGAAAGGTCTAGTGGTGTCAAGTTGCAGACCTAAGGCGCTGGGAAGAGGCAGCGACAGTTAAAGAAAACTTCTTAAAACTAAGACATCAACTCACAGCTTTGACATGTGTTACAAATTCCAAGCAGGACAAGTGGGAAAACAAGCAGAGGCTCACAGCACACGACGTTCAAGCTGCGAAAAACTAAAGACGGCAGGAAAAGTCATTAAATTCAAGGGGGAAAAGGTCTATTACCTTCAGAGGGATTTAAAAAAAAAAAAGACAAAACAAACACACCTTTGAAGA
>NW_027529176.1:977740-985223 GCF_008692635.1 Crocuta crocuta
GCGGGGGCAGGGCAGAGAGACCACCCGGCGTGGGTGGGTGTGCCCCCAGCAGCTCTGCCACCGCAAACACACACACCGGAGTTAGAACACATCCGAGGGCCTGTGCTCGGAGGAGAGCGGGGGTCGTTCAAAGTGCTGAGGTCCGAGCCACGTCAGGACGGGGGGACAGTCCCACCGGACGTGAAAACTCCAGGACAGGCGTGACGTCCGGGACCCGCTGCTGGCCCACACGGTGTGGCCCAGGCAGGGGGCGTGGCGTCCGGCACTTACCCACGCTCTGCAGGGCCCCTGCCCCGGAGACCCGGCTGCTGCGGCCCCTTGAGAAGGTCAAGAGGGGTCACGCAGACGCCTGACCCGCGGGAGACGACAAATGCGTGCGTCTTCCATTATTAAGTTTGTGGACACTTGTTAGGCAGCAATAGAAAATACAAAGTTATGCCCAACTGCGAGTGGTGAGTAAAGTCGAAGGTAACAAGCGTCACTGGAGCTAAAGAACATTCCAGACGGGAAAGGAGCAGTCAGCCAGGCAGTATGGCTCTTGCAAACACGTCCACATCTGCTGGCAGGGCTTCAGACTCCACGGAGTAAAACTACGGAGAGAAACTGATGAATCTAAAATCACAGTAGGGGGCGCCCTGGAGGCTCTGTCGGTTAAGCTCCAACTTCTGCTCAGGTGGTGATCTCGAGGTTCGTGAGTTCGAGCCCGCCGTCGGGGCTCTGTGCTGACAGCTCAGAGCCTGGAGCCGCTTCAGATTCTGTGTCTCCCTCCTACTCTCTCAAAAATGAGTAAACGTTAATAAATAAAATCAAAGTAGGAATTTGAGCTCATCTCTCTCAGTAGTTGTCAGAAGAGACCAATAAGCCAGTAACGACACAGGAAATGTTACATTACAGCTAACAGTCTGCCTGGCTGACATGCTGAAAACGCTGATCCCTGTCACCACGGGATCCTGTGGCCGAGGGCCCGGTCACCACTGGACCCCGTCACCGAGGAACCCTGCTAATGAGGGCGCACGAGGCAGGCCGAGGGCCGGGCACAAGCTGGCCCCGCCCCAGGCGGGATGTGGGTCACGTTCCTCAGGCACTCCTGGCTGCCCAAGGACAGAGGACAGGAGAGAAAACGAATGACTAACTGATAAGAGATCACAGTCTGCAGGCGGACCTGAGTCTCCATCAGTTTACAAATATCTTAGTAAGTTACAAGAAAAAGGCGTCTTATCAGCGGCCTCATCCCAGGAACTGCCTACTGCATCAGGGTGAACGCTTTGCCAGAGGGAAGAACCCTCTTCAGCGCGTGGGAACCCCTTCAAGAAGCTTCCTCGATGTCATCGCCCCGACTGCACACTTTACCACTTTAGGAGGCGGCACTCCGCGTGACCCCAGGGCAGCTCTCCGGCCCGGGGCCTGTCCCCGCACTTTCATAAATCATCTTTTTGCACCAAAGACGTCTTCAAGAATTCTCTGCCCCCCCATCACCCCCGAACCTCATCACCTGTCACCACGGTTAAAGTTAAAATCAAATCAGAAAAAATTAACCAGAGATACCTGTATATTTAGAAATCCTGAAATACATTTTATAATAAGCCACGGGTCAGAGGAGAAAACAGTGAAAACTATAAAGTACGTTGAAGTAAATGTCCAGGGCGCGTGTGGGCCCCGCTGCGCGGTTGGAGGGCGCCAAGCACCTTCCGGGGGCGACGGCTCCTCCTGGATTGGGCAGCGCAGCAGAGCCCGAGGAGGAAATAAGCTTTTGCCATTTTAAGGTTTTGGGTTTTTTTAATGTTTTACTTATCTTTGAGAGAGAGAGAGAGAGAGAGAGGAGGGAGGGAGGGAATGCAGGTGCACACCTTCACACACTTTACAAAAGTTCACTCGCAATAGATCGAAGACCAGGGGCGCCCAGCCTGCGATTCCTGATCTCAGGGTTGTGGGTTCAAGCCCCACACTGGGTGGAGAGATTACTTAAAAAACTAAAAAAAAATTTAAAAATGGATCACAGCCCTAAATGTAAAGTGCAGAACTCTATCTGAAGCTCCTAGAGGATGACACAGGAGAATCACACAGTAGGTATGGTGATTTTCAAAAGCAACATCAAAGGCACCACCCAGGAAAGAAATCACTGATACGCCGGACTTCATTCACGTTAAAAAACTCTTGCTCTGCAAAAGACAGTGCCAGAGAGTGAGAAGACAAGCCACAGGCGGGAGAAAATATTTGCAAAAGACACATCTGGTAAAAGCATGTTACCCAGGGGCACCAGGGGGCTCAGTAGGTTACATGCCCCACTCTTGATTTCGGCTCAGGTCAGGCTCCGAGGGTTCATGAGTTTGAGTCCTGCCTGCTTGGGACGCTCGCTCTCTCTCTCTCTCTCCCTCTTGAAATGAATAAATAAACTCAGAAAAAAAAAAAATAAAAACAACCACATTACCCAGAGTATACAAAGAACTCTTGAAACTCAACAGTATGGAAACAAGTAACACAGTTAAAAACTGGGCCAGAGGCCTTCACAAACACCTCATCAAAGAAGATAAACAGATGGCAGATAAGCATAGAAAAGATGCTCCACATCATATGTTATCTGGGAAATGCAAATTAAGACACCGAGCTCCACCCACACACCTGCTAGAAGGGCCCAAATCCAGAGCACCCAACAGCCCCAGATGCTGGTGAGGACGCGGGGCCACAGGGACGCTCATTCGTGGCTGGTGGGAAAGTGGAACGTGGCAGCCACTTTGGAAGACAGTTTGGAGATTTCTTATAAAATTAAACATGTTCTGACCACCTAATCCTGGAGTCATGCTCCTTGCTGAAACCTAAAGGAGATGAAAACTTGTGTCCACATAACAACCTGCACACGGCGTTTACAGCAGCTTCATCCGGAGTCCCCCAGACCCGGGACAGCCCCGGTGTCCGTCAGCGGGCGAGCGGATAAGCAACCTGGGGTCCGTGTGGACCACGGGATGCTAGTCGGCACTAAGTAGAAATGGGCTGTTGAGCCAGGAAGAGGCAGGAGGGACCCTCGACGCGTGTTCCGAGGTAACAGTAGCCAGTCTGAGAAGGCTACACACGGCATGACACCAAGTCTGCGACATTCTGGAAAAGGCAAAACCGTGGAGACGGTAAAAGATGACAGGGGGCCAGGGGCTGGGGGGACGGGAGGGACGGTCAGCACAGATTCGGGGCAGTGAAACTGCTCCGTGTGACACTCTGACAGTGGGCACACGTCCTTCCACACCTGTCCGAACCCGCAGCACGCACGGGCCGAGAGTGAGCCCTGAGGGAGACTGTGGATGCCGGGTGCTGCTGAGGCGTCCCGATCAAGTATCCATGTACGTTCACCGACTGGGACACGGGTACCACTCTGCCGGCGATGTTGACAACTGGGGCGACGGTACACGAGTGGGGGCAGGGGTGCACGTGAGGTCTCTGTGCGGAACCTGAAAGTGCTTTAGAAAGCAAAGCCTTAACTTGAGCAGGGAGGCAGGACTCGAGGGGAGCGGGAGTGGGCGTCCCCGCGCCTCCACTGAGTCCTCCTGTCTGGCCTCTGCAGAAAACGAGTAAGAGTGGAAGACGATGGACCACAATGACCTTGAACGGGTGGCAGGACGGGTCAGATGTGCTGTGCGGAAGTGGTGCCTTCACGGGAGCAGAGGGGCACGGCCTCTGGCAGACCGCACGCCACACCCATGCGCTGTGCCCCGCTCTCGATCCCCGTCACCGGGAGGACCTGGCCGCGGCGGCGCTTCCCAGCCCTGTGTCGGGCTTTCCACGTACCATGAGGCATGGGGGCTGCGGGAGGCACACACCGGCCCCTGCAGAGGTGCTCACGTCCTGCTGCCTGGAGCCGGGGAATGTGCTGGTTCCACGCAAGAAGGAATTAAGACTGAAGATGGGGGGGCGCCTGGGGGCTCCGTCGGCTGAGCGTCCGACGTCGGCTCAGGTCATGATCTCACGGTTCGTGGGTTCGAGCCCCGCGTCGGGCTCTGTGCTGACAGCCCAGAGCCTGGAGCTGCTTCACATTCCGTGTCTCCCTCTCTCTGCCCCCTCCCCCACTCATGTTCTGTTTCTGTCTCAATAATAAATATAGAAAAAAATTTTTGAGAAAAAAAATTTTAAAAAGACTGAAGATGAAATGAAGGCTGCTAATAGCTGACCTTAAAGTTCGAAGATCCCGCAGGACTGTGCAGGTAGATCCCATGTAATCACAGGCTTCTTAAAAGTGGAAGAGAGCAAGGCGCCTGGGCAGCTCGGTCAGTTGAGCGTCTGACCCTTGATTTTGACTTAGGTTATGATCTCAAGGTCGTGGGTTCAAGCCCCATGTCGGGCTCTGGTGCTGCTCCCCTGGGGGTGGAGGGGCAGGGCCAAGAGCGTGGTGGGGGAAGGGCAAGGACACAGACGCTTCCGGAGCCTCCAGAAAGGACCTCGGTCTTGCCGTGCCGAGCCCGTGCTGGACTCCTAAGCTACAGCGCGTGTGCCGGCTGTCACAGCCACTGTGGGAAGTGGACACGGGAACCCAGATCTTCCTGCATCTCCCGGATCCGGGGGCAGCGGGAGGCAGAACCATGCCGGTGACGTCTCGAGGGTTCATAAACCCAGGACGTGTCGGGACATCCCAAGGTAAAAGAGGAATGGCTGTGCCTTGTACCCACTTCTTGCTTCCAGGAAGAAGCCCAGGAGTGGGCAGGCCCTCAGGCCCTCAGAACACCGCCCGCCCCGCCCACTGAGAGACGCAGAAGGCTTCTGGCCCCAGCAGAGCCCGGAGGCTGTGGCCGAGGCGTGGCTGCCATACTGGGGCCACGTCCTGAGCAGGCCAGCCCTGCTGGAGGGGGCCGTGGGGAGAAGGATGCCGTCCGCCAAGCCCGGGGGACAGCCGCAGGCTCTAGAGTAAGGCTCTGCCTTCCAGGCCAGAACACCGTTCCTGGTCTGGCGCGGGTGGAGACGGGGGTCCGGCTGGGGCAGCAGGGGACGTGCAAACCGGGCAGTCCGTCGCCACCTGCGGTCCTCACCCGTGGACCCCGGCACGGGGCAGACGCAGCGACGATCCACTGCGCGATGGGAATGAGGCACCGAGGAGGCACGGGTACGTTCCGTGACCCCCTCTCTCCTGGAGGATGGACGCCCCTCCTGAGCCCACGGCCACGGCCTCCTGGGAGGAGAGGAGGCGGAGGGAAGACTCGCGGTTGATGCACAGACGGCTCAGCCCTGCGATCACTGCCCTATTCCCACTCCTCTGTCGGGGGGACGGACCCTCAAGAATGGCGGTGGAGGGGATCCACCTGGTCACCCCTCCCCATGGGTGGAAAGAGAGGCCCCCGGTGTGTGCAGAAAACGGGACCAGGACACTGGCGAAAGGCCTGGCGGGCTCCTCAGGAGCCCCAGCTGACCGTGACCGGGACGACGGAGCCGCGCAGGTCTGGGAAGGCACGCGGATGGGCACGCGCCAGGGGCTGGCTCTGCATCTCGCCGGGACACCCCCAGACAGAGCCCACTGTGGAGCACACGTCGGACACGCAGGTGGACAGCACAAGCGTCCTATGGGTGTCAGCCGGCCACCCGGTGCCGATGCGCGGGCCTGCGGTGCGCGGACCGGCCGCGGCGGAGGGGACGCCGGTGACACTCGGACCCGACAGCATGAGGCCCTCTCACGGAGGCTGACGCAGATCGGATGCTGTCCTGCCTGGGAAGCCTTCTCTATGGCAACTCACGTCAGAGATTTGGGGGGCGGCAAGGAGCCTGGGGAAGGCGCCCTCAGAGCGTGAAAACATGTGTGTGGTGCTGGCCGGGCTCCCCGCTGCGGAGGCGGCTCTGGGTTAGCAGATGGACCCGGGGGCCTGTTCCCAGGGCTCAGGAGTCACGTCCCCACGGCAGCAGGGCAGGGCCGCGTGCACCCTCAACCTCCGGGTGCCCAGGTCTGACCACACTGCCATGCAAAGGGGACATCATTTACTTTGGCTGACGTGGGTTCCGATGGGGAGGCTCCTACTGGGCCGCCGCCCCCGCGGCCGTCTCCACCGACCCGCTCACCCCCGAGGGCCAGGCCCAGCCCCCGCCCGCAGCAGCAGGAGGCGGTGCAGCGGCCTGTCGGGTCTCGGCCTGCACCCCAGAACAGCCGGGCTTAGGGAAGAGCGGAGGGGCCTGCTGGAGGCTCGGGGCCCCCACCTCGTCAGGACGGGTGCTGCCTGGAGAATTCGGCGGGAGCCCGCTGCTCACTACGGAAACTGAAACAGAAGGCAGGGAATGACATCTGTCCCTCCTTCCCCAGACAATGAGTGTGACCTAAGTGTGGAGGACTTCTCCCCAGGAGTCTGGGTCTTGTGAAAGTCACACCAGGCCACGGGCTCGGTAGCGACAGCTCTCTGTGGGGCTCCGAGGTCAAGTACGGCCAGCACCAGCTTCTGGTGACAGAAGGGACGTCCTGCTCAGACTTCGTCTCAGGCCCGACCTTGCCTGTGTCCTCTACTCCCTATCACTGCTGCCTCTTCCCCAGCTCAAATCTCCAGCTAATAAATACCCTTCCAGTACATTCCATTTCTACTTAAATTACATAGAATCTGCTCCTTCTGCACAGAACCCAGACCGTGATGAATACGTCGGACACACACAGCTCTTATAAAACCATCAGCTTTTACACACGTCCTGCGGTCCACCCCTGGCCTCGGGACCAGGTCAGGCGCCTGGTCCTGGCCCTTGGTGTGTGGGCGGGGTGCTGGAGTTTGTCCTGGGGCCAGGCCAGCACCACCCGCACAAGACCAAGTCTGTGCGGGGTGTGAGACCCGATGCTCTCCGGGGAACAGACTGGAAGTAAAATGGGAGTCAGGAGGCAAAAAGCCCAGGGCCAGGGCAGAAGCGGGGGGAGGAAAAGAAACAGAACACAAAGGGCTCTCTGTGGGCACAGGGCCTGGGCACAGGGCCACCAGGGAGCAGTCTTGGGAGACTGGACAGCAGAGAGGAGGGGTCTGCGCTTGGATGCACTGGTGACTTCGGGGACACCCAGGAGAGAGCTGGGGGGCTGCAGCTGGATAGGGGCTTGGGCGCAGGAGGACGGCTCCGTAAAGACACAGCCCCGGAGGCCACAGCGGAGGCTGCGCGCGCTAAGACGGCCTGGGACGGGCCCAGGCACCCACGAGAGAGCAGGAGAGGCAGGGCCAGACACTAAGGCGGTGCCTTCCCTCCAGTGCCTGGGACACCCGCCCCCGGCAGGCCCCACTGGGGGTCGGACCCCCCCCAGACGGGGAGTTAAAGTCGTGAGGCAGAGAGACTCCCCTGGGAGGCGGACACGGTTCAACCCGCCCAGCCCCTCCCCTCCGCGGGAAAGCAGGAGGCCGGAGGCCTCAGAAAGGGAGGGCCCGGCTTCCACCTGCTCCGGGGGGGGCGGGGGGCACGCGGCTGCACGGCCACCCGCGTGCATGCACACGCACACGCGCCCCCCGCCCCCGGGCAGCCCCCTTCCTGCCCGCCCTCCCCCAGTCCTCCCCCTCCCCGC
>NW_027529176.1:985237-986186 GCF_008692635.1 Crocuta crocuta
TCAGTCTGCTCAGCCTGCTGGCCGGTCTTCCTCGGCGGCTGGCCGTGCTCTCCCGGCTTCCCTGGGGGAGAGGGCGGTCAGAGCGGTAGAGACGTGGACCCCCGCCCCCCCCATCAAGCCCGGGAGGCGTTTCTTCACCGAGTGCTGGGCAGTTAGTTGCCTCCTGGCTGTTAAGGACCGCCCTCCACGGAAGCACGGCATCGCCCCTGGGGTGCCGCGGGGGGGCGCCGGTGAGCTCGGCAGCCCCGCCCCTGCACCTGGGTCCCGAAGCCCCAGCGGCACGAGCCCAGGTGCGGCGACTTCTGCGGTGGGAGGAGCCGCTGGTCGCCCCACCCCCACGGCTGCCCCGCGTCTGGCGCCCAGGGCTGAGTGGCAGGGCCAGGAAGGTGCTCCCAGCAGCGCTGCCCAGGCAAACCAGTCAAGCCAGTGTGGCAGAGCTGGCTGGGATGGGGCCCTGGGCGTGGGCGTGAGTCAGCGGCCCCAGGCTGGGGAAACGCTGGGGCGGAGGCCGTCTGGGGCCTCCTCCCAGCAGGAAGCCCAGGGGACGCCAGCACTCGGCTGGCCCTGTGCGCCCCCGCCCCCCCCCCCCCAGGTCCGTCCCTGGGGATCCAAAGGCCTTTGCAGCTGGACCCCCAGCGAGAGGCATCAAGAGCCCGGGCGCCACCCAGAGCAGACTGGACTCTTGCTTGCTGCCCTCCTCAGCCCACAAAATGCCTTTCAAGGCCCCGTGTCTCCCCTCAGCCCCCAGCAAGGGGCCACCACGCTGGGCGAAGAGCTCTGTCACCTCCACAGAGCACCCCAGGCAAGCGTGGGCCCCTGTGGGGCTCCTCTGGCCGGCTGGGGGGCTGGGGTGCTCAGTGTGGGCTGGAGCTCCCACGCCAGTCAGGCTGGGGCTCTGTGGCCAGTGAGGCAGGGACGCAGCCCCCACCTGCCTGTGGGCTGGAGTTTG
>NW_027529176.1:986197-990197 GCF_008692635.1 Crocuta crocuta
GGCGCAGGGCAGGACCAGACTCGCTACACACAGCCTGCGATCTGCTTGCTGAGAGCCACCTCCTCCGGTTTCTCGGTCTCCCTCCCAGTCTGGCCAACGAGGCCTGTGGCCTGTAAAGTCCTGCGCCCTGTGTCAGCACGTTAGTCAGCCCTCGCGCCCGGGTGAGCCACCGCGCCGCCGAGTCCCTATAAACTCCCCAGCGTGGCCCAGCCCAGCGAGCGGGGCCCCGGGAGCCCCACAGGCAGAGCCGGGGCCCAGAGCCGCAGCACCACAGACACCAGCCAAGGGGCAGGGCAGGAGCGGAGGGCCCACCGTGGCCTCCCGGGGATGGCCGCCGAGCCCGCCTGATCAAGGCGGGCCAGCAATGAGCCAGGGCCCTGGGCAGCAGACACCTGGTGAAAGGCGCCGGACCGGGGCAATGTCGGGGAGACGAGGTCGGGCTCGAAAAGCCCGAGCCAGGAGGGCGGGCAAGGCACCGCAGGCCTCCGGTCAGCAGGGCCCTGCGGCCCAGCCCCCGCCCCCTGCCGCAGGGGGCCCTCAAGACGAGGTGGGGGTGGGCCCTGCGGGGCACGTGACCGGCAACAAGCCAGCTGCCCAGGGACACCCCAGGGTGGCCACGCCAGAGCAGCCACAAGCAGCCGAGAGGCCAGTGCAGGCCACCGCTCCGGGGTCCAAGCTGGTGTTAGTCCCCGCTGCGGACATGGAAGGCTGTGGGGCGGGCGGCCTTGCCCCGGGCCTGGGCCCCGAGCTGCTGAGGCTTCACGAGGTCCAGCTGTGCCTGGCCCAGGAGCAGCTGCTGCTGGAGGACCGGCGGCGGCAGGTGCAGCTGCAGATGCAGCTGTGGCAGGAGGAGCAGCTGTGGAGGGAGCAGCTGCGGCAGGAGGAGCAGCTGTGGAGGGAGCAGCTGTGGCAGGAGGAGCAGCTGTGGCTGCAGCAGCTGCAGGAGGAGCAGGCCTGGGTGCGCGTGGAGGGGCTGGAGCTGGCCATGGCCCTGGAGCAACTCCGGAGCGAGGGCCTTGAGGTGCTGCAGACCCAAGGCCAGGTAAGGGGGCGGAGGGGGGCTCCGGACAATGTGGGGGGGTGTGCTGCATGGTGTGCTGCGGCCGGGATGGCTGCAGGCTAACCACGGGCCCATTTTCACGTTTGCAAGTTGAGGCTGGCGCCCAGCACACAGGGTGCTACAAAGAGCACACGACAGCAAGCCGGCCCAGGGCTTTGTGGGTAGAGAGTGCACAGAAAGGAGCCTTGCTCAGGTAAATTGAGGCAGAGGTGTTCCTACAGGGGACCCGGGCGTCCCGGCCAGGGGACCCGGGCAGGCGGCTGCAGGAGCCGTCCGGGGCAGTGTCGGGGTACACAGGGTGACCTGCAGCAGGGACCCAGGTGGACAGTCAGCAGGAAGCAGAAGTGAGGACGTGCCCGCCCCCGCGCCCCCAACACGGCCTCCAGGCCTGCCGGCCCCGCCACCACTGTTTACTGCAGCGTGTGCTCCCGGGGCTTGAGATCACAGAAGCGGCGTGCGGCTCAGCCCGTCATCCTCATTCCAGAAAGGCTGCTTCCTCAGACGCCGCTGGGGCTATTTTGGGAAACTAGGGTCTAACCCCGGCCTGGCATGAAGAGCAGTCACCGCCAACCCAGCAGGTGGTGTGCTCTGCGGGCCCTCAGGGGTCCAGGGACTCGGACTGCCCCCCTCCAAGCAGAGGGGCCGCATCTGGGGAACAGGGTGGGTGCTCCGCTGGCCACCACGGACCCCTGGCGCAGGGCTGGAGGGACCTGAACTGCCTCCGGGAAGGTGCTGGCAGCTAAGTAGAGAACTCAGATGAATGCCACGACAGAGAACAAATGGGACTCAGAGAAGGGAAGGCCGATGGGTGGGGGGAGGTGTGGGAGGAGGTGCCCCTCCTGACCCCTGGCAGGACTGAGCCAAGGGCAAGCTGTCACCATGCAGCCTGGAAGTGGCTCTGGAGAGGGTGCTCTGATAGAGCAGCAGCGGCAGGCAGGGAAAAGTAGGGGGTGGCCCAGGTGGAAGACAGGGTCAGAGTGGACCACACCCTTAGCCTGAGGATCCCCAACATGAATTGTAACCGAGCTGTGTCCAGTCCACATGGGCCTCATCCCATCTGCATGTGTGCTAAAGCCACGCTTCTCCACAACCTGCACCCCAATCCCAGCCCAGGGGTACACGTCCCGGTGTCAGGGTCTGGAATGGACCGCTGAGCTCTGAATCCTGTCTACTGTACCCGAGCCCCTCTCAGAGGTCCCCTGAAAGCCACTCTCAGAGGGCAGGGTCTTCTCAGACCATCCTCGGCGGCAGCATCTGAGCGGAGGTGCTCGGAGATCAGACTCACGTACCAGCAGTGGCTCTCGGGGCTCCCGGCTTGGCTCCAGGGAGGGGTGTCTGCCGCTTCCCCGAGGCAGCTTTGGGCCCCCGCTTCTTGCTGCTCATTTTCCTGGGTGTCGAGGGGAAAGGTCGAGGAGTGTGTGCTTAGAGTGGCAGAGGCAGCAGGGACCAGTGCCGCGCACAACCTGGGCCTGTGTGGACAGACAGCATCACCCTCCCACACCCCCCTCCCCCAGGATCACAGCTTCCTCACTTCCGGGCTCCCCTGCCTGCCCCCCGGCCACTGGCTCGTGTGCGCCCAGCAGCTCAGGGGGAGTGCGTGGCAAGCACATCCGGCCACAGCTCACGCCCTTGTCCGTGCTCACCTGCCGTCCCCACCCCCGGCTCATCCACCCTCTGTTCCCAGGCCCTGACCGGGACCCCCAGCACTGGGTGTCTGGTGCCTGTGTCCCTGCTCCAAACCACCGGGCGGCCAGCTGCACAAGCTTCCTAACGCACAGCTCAGTCCTGCTCCGCCGGGGCCTCCATGACCCCCCCCTCCGCAGTGGGGCCTGGAAGCAGTAGCCTTCTCCCCAGTCCAGGCGGCTGGCCCCACAGTGTACCTCCCCGGCCGCTGCCCTTGGCCCAGGCTGCGTCCCCCGCGGACAGGTAACTCACTGCAGCGTCGCACGGGCCCTGGTGTGACCCCAGGCCTGTGTGCCTGCCACCCTGCCCTGGTGGTGTGTCAGAGTGTTTGGGGAAGGAATTAGTGAAGCTGACCCAGAAAACGGGGTCCTGTGGCAAGAGGGACACGGAGGGAGGCGAGCAGAGGCCTGCAGGAAGAAGAAGGGGAGGGGGGAGGGCGGGGGAAGGGGGAGCCTGGACAGTGGGCCTGGCTCGGACACACGGTCCACCCCATGGCAGGGCCTAAGTGGGTGAAGGGCCTTAAGTGGGGTCTGATGGGGGACTGGGGCAAAGGTCTGCAGTGTTTGGGGGGACTGAGGGCTGCCTTGGGGGTGTCAGTGTGTGCATCCGGGGCCCCCTGTCCACGTGGAGCAGTACTAGCAGGGTGCCTGGCGGGCAGAGGACCCCCAGGGTTCGTGTGGGGTCCTGCTTATGGGCACAGCTCTGTGGGAGAGGGTCCTGACGCTCGTGGAATTGGGGGGGGGGGACCAGTGGATGCAGGGTCCCCTGTCTGCTGCAGCGCCGGAGTGTGAGGGCTTCCAAGTGCACAGGGGTCTCCTACGGGTGCGGGTGGACGGTGGTACCGCCTGGGTGATAGGCATGTGGAGGTGGTGGGCGTGCCTCCAGGGTCCCCTCAGTGTGCAGGGTCCCTGCGAGGCCCGATGCACGTGGGAGTCACCATCAGTGCGTAGGGAAGCGTGTGTGTGTGTGTGTGTGTGTGTGTGTGTGTCCCCATGTGCCTGTCCTTGTGGGGGTGTGTGCAGAGTCCCCTGTGCTTGCAGGGTCCCATGCCGGTCCCTCTGTCCCGGGGGGTCCATGGCCTTGAGGGGACTGGTTGTGTGGAGGGTCGATAGGTGTGGGGTGGGGGTGGCGGGAGGGGTCTGTGAGCCCAGCGGCCCTGGGTGCCAGTGGGGGCCCAGGTGCTTGTGAGTGTCGTGTGCGGCGCGACGGCGGGGGGGTCCTCTATGAGGGTATCAGGCTAGGGGTGCCCGAGCGTGG
>NW_027529176.1:990305-990450 GCF_008692635.1 Crocuta crocuta
GACCCGAACTGGGGCCCGTAGATGGGACGCCTGGCGTAGGCGGCCGCTAACTCCTTGGGTGCGCCGATCGCTTTTGGTCTTGTGGGGCAAGGAAACACCCCGAAAACTACAACTCACCAATTCAAGTCTGTTAGTCCCATCTGGC
>NW_027529176.1:990524-994503 GCF_008692635.1 Crocuta crocuta
CCTAACGCTTCCACGTGCTTTCTGCCGTGAGCCTCCCCGCACACGCCCGCACTTAGCCCAGGGCCTCCTCTTGTGCACCAGCCTCGGCGCCTTCCCTCCTTCCGGTTACTTAGAAAACCAGTCTCCTGCCCAGGTGGGAAGGACCCACGCTCTGAAAGCCCCTAGTTCCGGAGCCTCCGGAGGCCTGAGGGCCCTGGAGCATTTGTCCGCCTTGTGTCAGAGGTCAGAGGTCAGCGGAGGAGGAGCAGACTCCAGCTGAGTCATTGGCTAGGGTGGGATGAGTGCCCCTCCCTCCCTTAGGGCAGGGGATCAGTAGGCAAATGTGTGAGCAGCCTTGCCAAAGGGGTTCCCCATAGGGGGCTGGGGAGTGGCCTCTGCGCAGGCCACAGTTCAGGGAGGGGTGTGCAAAGCAAAAGGACTAAGGTCATTGCACTCTGAGTGTTACAGTGTGAGGCCGTGCACGGCCGCTTGGTGTGGTCGCTCAGGGCTGGCACCCGGTCCTCATGGGCCGTGTCCGAGGATACGGTCCTTGCTCACCCTGGGACTCCGCCCACCCCGCGTTGCAGGCGGCCTGGACCGGTTGCCAGTTGCGTTGATTCCCCTTCCCAGTGAAGTTGCGAGGGGCGCGATCCCTTCTGTGTCCCCCAACTATGGGAGTGCTGTCCTGTCGTGAGCAGGAAAGTGCCCCCAAGCCCTGCCTGGCCCGACACCGACCCCATACAGCCAGAGGCCATGGTGTCTTCCCACCACCATCCTCTGTCATACTGTGTGACACACAGGTACCCGTGGTCAGGTACGGGGGGACCCCACTACAGACAGACCGGCCTGCGCCTTGTCCCCAGCGTGGCCCGATACGGGAACAGCATGGGCGGCCTGTACGTACCCGCACACGGCGGATAGTGCCCCGATGAAGGGTGTCCGAAGAACTTTTTCTTAATCCACCAGGTACCATCCACTGGACATGGACTGAATGGCACAGAGAAGTGCCCTCCCCCTTCACGTCACATTCAGTTAGTCTGTCACTCCCCCCGGGGACGGTGGACAGGAGACACTCCGCAGGTGTCACACACGACTGTCTTGGTCCCAGCATTCCCTGGCCGCCCAGTGACCCCATCCGGTCAGCACCTCCCTCACCCTGCCTAGCAGGGGACACCGAGGGGTCTTGTGGCATCCAGGACCCTGTGAGCTGGGTGGAATCCGAATCCGGTCCAGTCCCGCCCGAGGGGGGGGGGGCAGTGCCTGGGCCTCCCCTTCCAGGGTATCCTGGTGGCTCCAGGGGTTGCGGGCCTGGCCCCCGCCTGGCCTTCCGGAGCCGACGGCAGCTCCCCCCAGCCTGGGTTCCCACACGGGCCCTTGGGAGACAGGGGGGCTGAAGCCGGCCAGGCTCGGCTTGGGTGTCAGTGTGAAGTCGGGGGGAGCGGCGAGATGCAGAGGCACGTTTGGGTGTGCCAGGACTGGCCTGATGGCCTTGACCTGAGACGTGGGGAGACCACCACAGCCCATGGGGCGGGGCGGCCCTGCGAGACCAAGCTTGTGAGGAGCAGCGTGGCTGCTGCCCACACCAGCCACGGGGCGTGGCTCAGAGAGGCTTTATCTAGAAGTAAATCGCGGCTAGAATCTGTGGAGGGGCGGGCCAGAGGGAGGCAAGTGGTCCTGGTGGACAGGGACAAAAAGCAGGGGTCAGGGCTGGGAGGGCTGTGAAGGTGCGAATGGGCTCTGGAGCCCAGAGTGACCCCATAGGATGAGTGCAGGTGTGGCCGGGGCTTGAACTTAATGCCAAGTCCGGGGACAAAAGTAGTGACAAGCTTGTGTGCTGAGCTCATGTCGGGCCAGGTGTGGTAGCTGGTCGACCCTGACAGCTGCATTTTACAGCGGCGATAATGAGCCAGAGCACAGTGAGCAGCCCTGGGTCCCCCCTCAGCCCCCCGCACTGCGGACAGACGGGGCCACCCGACCAGGCCGTACACATGATGCCAGGAGCCCACGAAGACACATTACTGCCAAAGTCAGAAGGAAAAAGTGACTATAATAAAGAATCCAGTCTGGGTCATGTTTCCTTTATAAGAACGATCGTAAAATCCTGATTTCCTTTTATGGAGAAAGGGCCTGCAGAGAGGTGCCTGGGTCACAGAGGCCACAAAATAACCCCAAGTGGGGTCTTTGTGCCCCCGGAAACCGGGCTGAATGCACTCCTGAGGCCCTGGGGGCCCTGCTGACAGCCCCCCACCCCGGGCTGGGGGGCAGCGTCTGGAAGGCCTCCAGGCATGGCCTGCACCCCACAGCTCATGTCTACAGTGTGTGTCTCTCAGGTGGGTGGGGGGAGTGGACACAGAGCCCCTGCCCCAGTAACGTGTCTCCCCGCCCCTCCCAGGCCCCTGGCCCCGACATGGCCCGTCGCTCCCAGAGCTCCTCACAGGGGGACAACCCACTGGCACCTGGGTACCTGCCGCCTCACTACAAAGAGTACTACCGCCTGGCGGTGGATGCGCTGGCCGAGGGAGGCCCCGAGGCCTACAGCCGCTTCCTGGCTTCCGAGGGGGCACCCGCCTTCCTGTGCCCCGAGGAGCTAGAGCATGTGAGCCGCCACCTGCGTCCCCCACAGCACGTTGCTCCAGCGGCCCCCGAGGGTGGCCCCCCCAATGTGGACATGGATGGCTCCTCGGGCACCTACTGGCCCATGAACTCAGACCAGGCAGTGCCTGAACTCGACCTGGGCTGGCCCCTGACCTTCGGCTTCCAGGGCACGGAGGTCACCACACTGGTGCAGCCACCACCGCCCGACAGTCCCAGCATCAAGGATGAGGCTCGAAGGATGATCCGCTCTGCCCAGCAGGTGTGCTGTCACGGGCTGGGTGGACAGTGGGGGAAGGGCAGCCCAAGTTGGACCTTGAGTAGGAGCGTGCCCAGCTTCGGGGGCAAGGGTGAGGCCAGGGAGCTGGCCATGCCTCTCCAGCCTCCAAGCGCCTGCAAGGGCTCCCCGGCAGATGAGTTTTGGGGTCACCACAGGTTTGGTGACTGCAGGCTGCACGCTGCACAGTCTTGCTTGCCAGCGGTCATGCCAGTGCCCAGGGGCTCAGGAGGGCTGGGCGCCTCTCCTGGTGGGATTTACTGTCGAGAAAATTTCCTCTAGTTTTAACTCTAACTCAGCTGAGGGCTTCTTACCCCACCAAGCAGATGGCAAACAGCAAAGGAAGCCTGTTAAATCTTGGAACCAGAGGCCACAGGTCTGCAGCCAAAGACCCCAACTGCCCCTGCACCCCGGGCAGCACGCAGCCTGGGCTCCATCTGTGGGGCGGGGCAGCGGGGGCTCAAGTTGCCCTGCCCCCTCCCAGAGGGAGGTGGGCCCCCTGTGCCTGCCTGGAAGGCGGCCTTTTCCAGCCATCATGGGTCACCTGCCCGCCAGCACCCCTCACCCCCCATGATAGGCCCTTTTCCCCTGAGCCTGTTCCCCGCAGGGCCTCCCTCTCCGGGATGGGCTGTAGGACAATCTGCAGTGTTTGTGGGAGACCCCAAGGCCCCGTGGGGGCCACACAGGTGTGGCTAGAGGACGGTGGGGACAGCAGAGGGACGCGTCCTCTGTCACACGACCCCTGCAGGTGGTGGCCGTGGTGATGGACATGTTCACCGACGTGGACCTGCTTGGGGAAGTGCTGGAGGCAGCGGCCCGCCGCGTCCCGGTCTACATCCTCCTGGATGAGATGAACGCGCAGCACTTCCTAGACATGGCCGACAAGTGCCGTGTCAACCTGCACCACGTGGATGTGAGTGACTGACGGGGTGTGGAGGGAGGTGGGAGACGCCCGGGCACAGACCTGACGCCTCTCGCTCCCCAGTTCCTGCGTGTGCGCACCGTGGCCGGCCCCACCTACTACTGCCGCACTGGCAAGTCCTTCAGGGGCCACGTGAAGGAGAAGTTCCTGCTAGTGGACTGTGCCGTGGTGATGAGTGGCAGCTACAGGTGCGCGCGGGCCCCTCTCCC
>NW_027529176.1:994650-994928 GCF_008692635.1 Crocuta crocuta
TTGTCCTTCGAGAAGATCCACCGAAGCCTGGCGCACGTGTTCCAAGGCGAGCTGGTCTCCAGCTTCGATGAGGAGTTCCGCATCCTCTTCGCGCAGTCGGAGCCGCTGGTGCCCTCGGCGGGGGCGCTGGCCCCCAGGGACCNGGCACCCATGGAGGCCGAGGCCTACGAGGACGACGTCCTGGTGCCCGGGGCCCGAGCGGCCCTCGGGGACCTGCTCCCCTCGGCCTCCCGCGGGCCCACGTCCCTCGCGGCCAGGGGCGGGGGCGACGGCGGGGC
>NW_027529176.1:994992-999419 GCF_008692635.1 Crocuta crocuta
CGCCTGCGCTCCTCGCTCATCTTCAGCGCTTCGCAGGCCGAGGGCGCGGGAGGCGCCGCGGCCGCCACGGCTGAGAAGGTGCAGCTGCTGCACAAGGAGCAGGCGGTCAGCGAGACGCTGGGCCCCGGTGGCGAGGCCGTGCGCTCCGCCACCTCCGCCAAAGTGGCCGAGCTCCTGGAGAAATACAAGGGCCCGGCGGGCCCGGCGCGCGATGCCGGAGGCGCGGGGGCTCCGGTCACGGTCGCCAGCCACAGCAAGGCTGTCGTGTCCCAGGCGTGGCGGGAGGAAGTGGTGGCGCCGGGCGGCGCGGGAAGCGAGCGCCGCAGCCTCGAGAGCTGCCTCTTGGACCTTCGCGACTCCTTCGCACAGCGGCTGCATCAGGAGGCCGAGAGGCAGCCCGGAGCGGCCACACTCACTGCCACCCAGCTGCTCGACACGCTGGGCCGGGGCAGCACCGACCGGCTGCCCTCTCGCTTCCTCTCTGCCCAGGGCCGTTCCTCCCCGCAAGGGAGGGACAGCCCGCCGCTGGAGGGGTCCGGCGCCCGCCAGGCACCCCACTCTGAGCCGAAAGGGAGCCCCACCTCTGCCTACCCTGAGCCGAAAGGGAGCCCTACCTCGGCCTATCCCGAGCGCAGGGGCAGCCCCGTGCCCCCTATGCCAGAGCGCAGGGGCAGCCCCGTGCCCCCCGTGCCCGAGCGCAAGGGCAGCCCCGTGCCCCCCGTGCCCGAGCGCAGGGGCAGCCTCACCCTTACCTTCTCTGGGGAGTCTCCCAAGACTGGAACCCCAGAGGAGTCGGCTGGCGGCCCCATGGAAGTCCTGCGCAAGGGCTCCCTGCGCCTCCGCCAGCTGCTGAGCCCCAAGGGTGAGCGGCGCACGGAGGATGAGGGCGGCTTCCCAGCGCCGCAGGAGAACGGGCAGCCAGAGAGCCCCCGGCGGCCGTCGCTGGGCAGGGGTGATAGCACTGAGGCTGCCATTGGCGACGAGCGGAGCCCGCGGGGGCGCATGACCTCCGCCACGGCCAATGCCTTGTACAGCAGCAACCTGCGGGATGACACGAAAGCCATTCTGGAGCAGATCAGCGCCCACGGTCAGAAACACCGCGGGGTCCCCGCCGCGGCCCCGGGCCTGGCTCACAGCAGTCCTGAACTAGGCCGCTCGCCAGCTGCTGGTGGCCTGGCCCCAGACATGTCCGACAAGGACAAATGTTCTGCCATCTTCCGCTCGGACAGCCTGGGGACGCAGGGCAGGCTGAGCCGCACGATGCCTGCCAGCGCCGAGGAACGCGACCGGCTGCTGCGCCGCATGGAGAGTATGCGCAAGGAGAAACGTGTCTATAGCAGATTCGAGGTCTTCTGCAAAAAGGAAGAGGCCGGCGGCCCGGGGGCAGGAGAGGCCCCTGCAGAGGAGGACACCAGGGACAGCAAGGTGGGCAAGTTCATGCCCAAGATCCTGGGCACCTTCAAAAGCAAGAAGTGAGGCTGCTGGCCTGACAGCCCAGGTCCAGGTGCCTGCATCACTGCCGCCCCGGAGGCAGAGCACCTGCTCTNGCTCCGTCTCTTTGTGCCTTAGGCCCCCACATGTCCGGGGGGGCCATCTCTTTCTGCCTCCGCCCCCATCCTTGTGGGGGGCCATCTATGCACCTCGGCCCCTCAGTCTTTGGGGGCCTCACGTCTCAGGGCTTCCGTGCCTCAGGGTCCCCTCTGCTCACTGCCTCTTGGCTCTACTGCCGCTGCTTCGCTGCTCCCCCTTCCCGTGTCCTGGCGGCCCCAGCCCCTCTCGCCCGCACCCCCCCCCCAAGGCCTGCTGTGTCTCCCTCCACGACAGGTGGCTCGGGTGCCACTTCCTGCCCTGTTTGCTTGCCCCCCTGCCTCCCTGTCTGCCTCCTGGCACCTTAGCGGCCTCCTCCCTGAGGGGGGGCAGTGCTGGCTGGGGGTGACTGGTGATGGGGGACGGAGGGCCAGAGAGGCCGCCCTGCCAGGGGAACTGAGGCAGGCCCGGCCACGCTGCCGGCCACGCTGCAGCCAGCACCCGGTGAGGGGTAAGGGCTCCGGGTTTTGCAACCCTGTGTAGAGCCGCGAAGGGGCCCAGGAATCCCCGGAAAAGGGCTGGATGCGGAGCGCCTGGACTCCGCAGGGGAGGGGAGGGGAGGGGAGGGGGTGGTGCGGCGTGCTGGCTCAGGGCCCCGCGGCCCTCGAGTCCACTCTGTTCTGGGTCTTTTCCTCTTTGTCACCAACCTGCAAAATCGAAGTTTCCCTGCCGACCTTTGCTGTATCATTCTCACCTGTGGAGAGTGACTTTCATTTGGAATGACCCATTTGGGCACCAAATGCTGAGGCACTTCCCCACCATAAGTGCTGGCGTCCGCACTCACCGGGGAAGGATGTGACACACGGGGTCGCTGAGCAAAGGCAGCACTGTGACTCCGCATGGCGGGAGGGGAGGCTGGGGAGGCTGGAGGACACTCGCCCCTCAGCAGCTCAGCCTGGTTACCAAAGCCACGAGCCAGGTAAGGGGACAGCAGGCGGAAGGTCACCAAGGAGCCAGATGCGCTGGGGTGTCCTTGGCCTGGCCACGCTTGCTGACGAGTTTGCTTGCGAGCGGCCTGGCGTGGCCCGTGGCCGAGGGGGAGCCCCGTGTGCGACCTCCACGGCGAGCGGCCTGGCATGGCCGTGGCCGAGGGGGAGCCCCGTGTGCGACCTCCACGCCGCGAAACATCTCAAATGTGACTCTGCACATTCAGGTGTTGACAATAAAACAAGATCTTCCCACACATTCCTAAATATATAGTCGCCCCGTTGTACGTTGCAAACTTTGGTCTTGTGAATGTCTCAGCCGTCCCTCTGGACACCAGCGCCCAGCCCTGTGGGGACCGCTGAGGACCCCCGCCCGCCCCGCCTCTGCCGCGGCGCCTCCTGCCACGCCCCCTAACCTCCAAGACTCCTTCCACCTCAGCCCCTTCCCAGACGGGCTCCGCTTCACGGCCAAACTGCTTTAGCCCACTACTCCCGCCCCTTACTTCCACCAGCCCTCCGTGCAGGCGCCCCCCACGGGTGCGCCCCTGGGGGATCCCCGTTACTGCGCACACTTCCCAGCCTTCCCTGCGCTGGGTGCCCAGGTATCTGGACCTCTCAGCAGCCCCCAGGCCTGTGTTCGCAGGGCTGGGCTTCCTGGGGCCTCGCCTGCTCCTTTCTGGGCTGTGATGCCAACTCCCAGGGCCCCGTCCGTGCCCCTGTCCATCAGCGGGGGGCTAGGCCTCAGGCTCCAGGACGTCGACACACGGCCCGCTCCGTGGCTGGCTCACCTCCAGTCCTGCACCGGGGCGTTGATCCTTGCCGCCTTTCTCGGCCTCCTCCCAAATCCTGTTCTGCCTTCTCGGTCTCTCTTGCAGCCGACTGCCGGGCCGCTCCCTCTGGCCAGCTCCCCTTGCCCTTCGCGCCGCGCCTCCGCGGCGTTTCCCGAGCGAGCGCAGAGCTCCTGCTCCCGGCGGCCCCGCCCCCAACGCAGCACAGGCCACGCCCCTTAGACCCGGCGCTCCAACCTGCCGGTGGGAAAAGGGTCTCCCCTGCTGTGTTCCAGCCCCTGCCCAGGGTCAGGGTCACGGCACCCTGCAGCCGGGAGACAGGTGCCCATTGGGCCCCTTGGGTCGCTCTGGCTCCCACACCCCTGAGCCCACCCTCCACCAGGACAAACCAGCTGCCAGTCACTGTTGGTGACAGAGGAGCACGGGGTCACCAACAATGGCCAGTCAGGAGCTGTACCCTGGGGCGCTGTCCCAATCTCTCTTCCACTTTGGCTCCGGGTCACAAATGCAGTCGTGTGATAGCTTGCCCCCAGGTAGCAGGTGCACAAGTCCCTGCCTCTCCAGGACCCCCCTGGGGACAGCCTGGTCCCTCTGATGGGCACCAGGTAGGCCCCAGAGCATTTGTGGACAGAGGACAGGAAGCTGCCCCCAAGGAGCCCCCCCCCCCAGGCCGGCCTTTGGTTATGTGAGCCTAGAGCGAAAGCACTGGGCAGACAGGGGCCACACAGCTTCTCATGGGCTCTGCGCTAGACATCGGGGGCCTCGGAAGGGGGTGGACACCAGGAAAAGGGTGCGTGGCCTGGGAGAGGGTCTCATACTGAGGACAAAGGACGGACAGGTAGGCTGTGGCCAAACAAGACTTTATTGGAGGAAGGGGCTGGGGGGGGTGGGGACCTCTCCCCCCCCCAGAAACGCTTGGACAACGTCCCTCGAACGCAAGGACGCGTGCAGGCACAAGCGGGAGCAGGTGAGGGAGTGGGGAGCACGGGGCGCTGGGGGCCGAATCCGGAGCTGGGCGAGGGGCGCGGGCTGAGTACAGGAGCCGGACTGGAGGCTGGCGGGCGGCTCACGCGCGGGGCCCGGGGAGCAGGGCCAGGCGGCCGAGCGCCGAAAGGCAGATGGTTCC
>NW_027529176.1:999620-1000530 GCF_008692635.1 Crocuta crocuta
TCGCCCCACGGCCCGGGTTCCAGTCGCTCCGGATCAGGGCCTGGACGGCCCCCCGGGCGGCAGCCTGCGAGGCCAGGGAGGGCGCCGCCCCCTTCACGCTGGACTTCACCTGCGAGGGGGCGCGTCACAGGGTCACTGCTGTACCGGGTGCGGGGGGCCTTGGAAAGTACAGTGAGAGGGGCCCTCCCCGGGCCAACCTACCCCCGAGGGTGCTGAGGGGGCATCTGCCGTCGCCCCAGGGGGCTTTTCCGCCCTCCAGAGACCCCCTGGGGGCCGGGGCTGGAGCAGGGGCGCCGCGCTCGGCCGGGGAAGGTTCTTGGCTCCGCAGGGAACTTCTGTGGGGTCTGAAGACCAGCCCCCCGCGTTAGTCCGCCGTTGCGGACCCTTGGTGGCCCCACACAGAAGGGTCAGGGGCCACTCCGTGCGGGATCACACACCGTGGGCGGACTGGTGACCCAGGTGGCTCGGAGGTCTGCGGCCGGACTTCTGCGACGAAGAGCCGGGGGGCAGCTGGGGGGCGGCTCTGGGGGGCGGCAGGTGCGCCTGGGGCGGGGGGCCACTGGGCTCCGCCCCCGGGGACGTGCCCCCCAGGCCCTTCTCTCTCGGGGCGTGGCTGTTGCCCCTGCGCTCCAGGATCATCTGCGGGGGGCGAGGGGCGCTCAGAGTTGCATGGCGTGGGTGTAGCGGGTTCCGGGGTCGCTGAGGCAAGGGGAGGCCTCGAGGGTGAGCGTGGGCGTGGGCAGGTCGCGCGCCGGAGCACCTGATAGACGCGGCTGCGGTACTCAGGGGCTGAGAGCTGAGCTCCTTCCAGCACCGGGATCCGCACGGCCGAATCCATTGTCCACTCGCGGGCGGGGCAGTGGAACCTGCGAGAAGCCAGCCTCGGGCTGCGGTCAGGAGGGCCTCTCCG
>NW_027529176.1:1000545-1000700 GCF_008692635.1 Crocuta crocuta
TGCACGTAGGGGTGCTGCAGCGCCTGCGCGGCGCTAAGCCGCTTGTCCGGGGCAAATACCAGGAGTCCCTTGAGGAGATCCAGGGCCTCCGGGGGGGTGTCTGGCGGCAGGAGGGCGTCCAGCGTCTGCCGTGGCCTGTGGTGCCCGAGTATCGC
>NW_027529176.1:1000820-1003137 GCF_008692635.1 Crocuta crocuta
GGTTGCTCTTCCGGCCCCACGGAGTGACGTCTCTGCAGGGCTGCAGCTGTCTGCCAGGACTCAAACCTTCATGCCCCACATATGCATATATGCCCTGGCATGTGTGCCTGCCCTTGCACACTTACACCCCCACGTATGCACTCCACATCCGGGCACTCCCACCTCCATGGAAGAGCCCCTTCCCCACCGGTCCTTCCCCTCTCTCGCTCTACTCCCTCCCCCCAGGGATGAGGAAGCCCCCCCCCCAGCTACTTACCCCCACTGCTGCCTGCTTTCCTCTTCCTCTTCCCCCAGCCTCCCCTGCCCAGCTCCCACCCCTCAGCCACCCAGCTGGACCCTTCATGGGCACCGCTTGGCCCTCAGGACCCATGGCGAGGCCCTGCCCGCCTTGCAGCCTGTCCAGTTGCTCTCCCAAAGCCCCCAGCAGCTCTTCCCCGGGCCTCCCGTGTGTAGGGCCTGCCTTTTCGGGTCTTCCTGAAGCTCTGGGCCCTCCCCAGCCCTGTTCCCCAGACTCCTCCCTACCAGTCCTGGCCCTCCAGGGGCCTCAGCGTCGCCGGTGCCCGGCAGACCCCTGTACACTTACTCACCCTCCTTGGATGGAGGCGGGATGGTGTCCAGGATCAGCTCCAGCTGGTGCAGTGTGGACGTGCCCGGGAACAGGGGCCTCCCCCGAAGCATTTCCCCCAGGACGCAGCCCAGACTCCACATGTCCACCCCAGGGGTGTACCTGGGGCAGGAAGGGGTGGAGACATGGGGGGGACCCCGGAGGCAGATGTGGAGGGAGGAGAGACCCTCAAAGGGCCGGGGCCTGGGTGCTGGGAGGGGGCCGGTGAGGGCACAGGGGAGGGCACAGGAAGGCTTGGGGGCCTTGGCTGGGCCAGAGGACATAGGGGTGCTTCGGGGGGGGGGGAGCTGTTACCAGCTCGAGGACAGCAGCACCTCTGGAGCCCGGTACCAGCGTGTGGCCACGTAATCTGTCAGGGCCGGGCCCTCGGGCCCCTCAGGGAGGCCACCGAGGGAGCGGGCGAGACCAAAGTCACAGAGCTT
Source organism: Crocuta crocuta (assembly GCF_008692635.1). Taxonomy (NCBI): domain Eukaryota; kingdom Metazoa; phylum Chordata; class Mammalia; order Carnivora; family Hyaenidae; genus Crocuta; species Crocuta crocuta. Next base: position 1,001,868 of record NW_027529176.1, read on the forward strand.
CACCAAGCAGCTGGCATCCAGGAGAATGTTGGACGGCTGCAGGGGGGGAGGCAGGCTGAGGGCCGGCGGTGGGTGCACGCGGGGCTGGGCCCACGACTGGAGTGTGGGCGGCGCCTTCGGGGGGGGGGCGCTGTCCCGGAGAGGAGGCGGGCTGAGGGTTAATGAGCTGTGGGTGCACACAGTGGAGGGGGGAGCACGGCTGGATCGTGGGTGGCACCTTCTGGTCCCGATGGATGACGCCTCCCGAGTGGATGAACTTGGTGGCCCGCAGGAGCTGGTAGATGATGAAGCGCTTGTGGATGTCCTTCAGCAGCCTGCCCTTACGGATGACGGCGTTCAGGTCAGTGTCTGGGGGAGCACACAGGTCATTCTGGGGGAGCCTAGGGGTGAGGGGAGCCGGGGCAGGACTCGGGGGTCAGCCTGGGGCCCCGGGAGAGTGGACGAGTCTGCCTCACCTTGGACCTTGTAGGGGTGCCCAGCCCTCCCACGGCCGCGGCCCCCAGGCCGCACGGGCCACCCTCAGAGGCCTGTTTCTAACCTGTCCTGGGCACACACGCTTCCCAGTGGCTCCAGCAACTTCCTCAGGCCTGCTCTGCCTTTGTCCGCACAGCAATAAAAGTTTGTGGGGCTATTCTTAATACTTTAATATTTTATTTCATGTTGCTTTGTCTTATAACACGGGTAGAAAAAGGGAAAAAAGGCTGCAAACAGTGGAAAAAGCAGGAGCCTCATGGAGGTGGGCTCCCAGGTGGTCACTGCCAGGCCTGGGCGCTCACCCGCCCCAGCCGTTTGTCCCTGCACACCAAGAAACTGCTCTAGGTGACAGCTGACCACCGTGGTGACCCGGGTAGCAGAGGGACATGTAAATGGATCCAGGCCATCCGAGGGTCCTGGACCAGGACTGAGGTGAGGCTGGGGAGTGAGCGAGGCCTCACTTACCCATAGACTCAAACACCAGGTAAATGTCCCTGTCGTTCTCCGCCCGGATCACCTCCAGGAGGCGGATGATGTTGGGATGGTCCCCAAGTTCCTGAGGAGACAGCCAGGGCTGTGTGCTTTGGGGGGTGAGGATCTGGGCTCCCTCACCTTGGGGGAAACTGAACCTGGCGGGGGGTGGGGGGCAGATGGCCCAGGCCGCGCACCTGGAGCAACATGATCTCCCGGAAGGTTCTCTGGAATGAGACAGAAATAGAAGCATGAGTGTGGAGTTTGAGGGAAGCCCACTTCCTTCCCGCCCCCCCCCCCCGAAAGAAAGAAAAAGGAAAAAGAG
>NW_027529176.1:1003201-1005085 GCF_008692635.1 Crocuta crocuta
CCTCCCCCCCGCCCCCCCCCCCCCAAAGACAGAAAAAGGAAAAAGAGCACCCTGAGCAGGAGAGGAGCAGAGGAGGAGGGAGGGAGAAGAGAGTGTTAAGCAGCCTCCAAGGCCAGTGCAGAGCCCTCCGCAGGCCTGTGTCACGGAGCCACGAGACCATGACCAGAGCCAGCATCAAGAGTCCGACGCTTAACCAACTGAGCCCCCAGGACCCCCGGAAGCCCACTACTTGAAAGGATCCATAGGAACTGACAGACGTCCCCCACACCCACTGGACCACAGGGTCACAGAGTGGGTCATGCTCTGAGCGATGACAGAGACCTGAGCTTCCAGGCAGCACGCCAGCAAGGCTCACCCCCGCTCCCCTGCCCTTGCCCTTCCCACACCTCCTCTCCACGCGTTTACCTGGGCGTCCGTCTCATCCCTAAAGGCATCGAAGATTTTCTTGATGGCCACGACCTCGCCGGTCCTCCTATCCACTGCCTTCCACACAATGCCGTAGGCCTGTGAGGACGGTGGTCAGCTTGCTGGGCACAGGGCCGGCCTCCTGTCCAGCCCTCCCCTGCCCAGCAGGCTGCCCTGAGGCTCCTGCCTGCCCTGGCCCCTGGGAGGGAGGGTGTGGTGAGGGGCTATGGCTCTGGGCAAGGTCCCCGCAGCCATGGGCCGCTCCGCCTGCTGCAGGACCCCCACCCCCGGGTTTTCCAGAAGAGGGTGATGAGGAGCATGGCCCCAGGCCGCAGAATCAGGGTGGAGCAGAAGCCTGTTTTGGGCACCTCCCCCCTTTCACACCCTGCATCCAGCCTGTCAGCAAATCCTGTTGGCACCACCTTCACAATTCATCAGAATCTGACTTCTCACTACCATCTCTGCTGCCCCTCCGGGTCTGGGTCTCTTGTCTCTCCCCTGTCTCCTGTTTGGATCACTACACTAACCTTCTAGCTGGTCTCCCTAGCCCACACCACTGCCCGTCCTCTACACAGCAGGCAGGGTGAGTCTTGTAAAGCGGCACTGATGTCGGCTGCCACTCCCTGGGTCAATGCCCAGAAGTCTTTGCAGCTTCCCAAAGCCACTCTTAACCAGTTCACATCAACTCTGCTGTTTTTCCACAGCCAGCAGGTCCTTGCCTCAGGGCCTTTGCACCTGCTGTCTGTGCTGATTCTCTCCTCTCCTATTACCACCCACCTAGTCACACATCTTCACAAACATTCTTGTACACTATCCCACATGCTCTCACACACAAATGCACAATCGCTCACATGTGGTTCACTCTATGCCCATTTACCTGCTCAGGCCCTTCCTGGGCTAGGCTTGGGATCCATCGCCCTTAGTGATTGGAATGGGTGGGCCTGGCCTCCTTAGTATCCCATGGGCCCCAGGAGAGGCAGCTGGGAGCAGGGGACGTGGGAGGGGACGGGGGAAAGGGTTTGTCCAGGATCCCTCTGGCCTGAGACCACTATGGACCCAGAGCCAGGCCACGGGTTCGCTTGCAGTGGGCGCTGTTAGAGCCCTCTTACAGGAAACTGAAGCCCGAGGGGCTCGGTGGCTTGCCCAAGGCCACCCTCCAGTCCCTGGAGGAAACACGACGTGAGCCAGGGATCCGTTGCCATGTGGGAGCGAACAGACCTCCGACAGGACCTGACCGCCCCCCCCCCGCAGGTGGCCGGGCTCACCCCCTTCCCCAGCCGCCGCTTGAGCACGTATCGCTGGGCTACGTGATGGTCCACGTCTGCAGCGCACATGCCGGCGAGTGGGCGCCCGGGGGCCTCCAGACGCCCGCAGCACCGGAACTGTTGAATCCGGTTGCCTGGGAGACGGCGTGGGGTAACCGCTCCCATGCGCCTGCGCGGCGCCGGGGTGGGCGGGGTCTGCGGCCGCAGCCCGGCC
>NW_027529176.1:1005102-1016742 GCF_008692635.1 Crocuta crocuta
GCGCCCTGTGCGCCCCCCCTCACCCCCGGGGACCCGGGGCCCCTGAGGCCGGACTGCGGAGCCGGGCGTGCTGTCTGCGTCCCGCTGCCTTATTGCAGTTCCTGGAGCGTAAGTTCACCGTGACCCCGACACTCTTCACTGGGTGTTTGCCCGAGAGACACGAAAACCTGGGGCCACCCAGAGAATCAAACGCGAATGTTCGTAGCACCCCCAAACTGGAGGCGCCCCAAATGTCGCTTCCACCATGTGAGACAGGAGTGGATGAACCGCGGCGCGCGCTCAGCACCAACCGGAGAGAATCCTCTGGGAACTCACGCGACGGACCCTCAGGCCGACTGAGCGCGTCACTGCTCAGGATACTGTGATTTCCAGGTACACCGAACGGCGGGAAACGCTCCCCGCCGCCGGAGAGGCCGGGGCGCGGCGCGGGGGGCCGGGTGCAGCCCCCCCGCCCCGAGCTTTCCAAGAACAGAAGCGCTCGTGCGCGCCGAGGCTCTCAGGGGTGCCCACTTAGGACGGCGGTGTTCCAGTCGTGTACCTGCGGTGTATGCAGTCCCGGCGTAACGCGACGAAGCTGGAGGACGCGGAGACTAAACAGGAAAGGAACCAAGAAGGGGCGAGACAGACTGCTTCTCAGAAACGTTGCGCTAAGTGAGAGAGGTCAGATAGGAAACGTCACTTATACGATTCCACATATATGAAATACTCAGAACAGGGAAGTCTATAGCGACGGAGAGCAGATGGGTGGTTTGCAGGGGGTTGGGAAGAGGAACGGGTAGTGACTACTTAGCGGACACGGATACAGGTTCCCTGTAGGATGATGAAAACATTTTGTAACTAACAGAGGTAGTGGTTACTTAATACTGTGAATGTACCAAATGTCACTGAGATGTATACTTTAATGTAGTTAATTTTATGTGAATTTCACCTCAATAAAAAAGTTACAAGGCTTAAGAGGAAGGAGCAACACATGTCCCAGAGCCAGGAGAAAAATCAGTTGGTAGAACTAGACCCATAAATGAGAGAGATGGTGGAATTGGCAATGACTTAAGTAATAGCTGTTATAAATATGCCCAGGGATTTAAAGAAAAACATGAATATGATGAGAGGAGAAGTTATAAAAAAAGAACCCAATGGAATTTCTAGAGTTGAAAAATAGAATCTCAGGGACGCCTGGGTGGCTTAGTCGGTTAAGCGTCCGACTTTCGCTCAGGTCATGATCTCGCGGTTCGTGGGTTCGAGCCCGGCGTGGGGCTCTGTGCTGACCGCCAGCTCGGAGCCTGGAGCCTGTTTCAGTCTGTGACTCCCTCTCTCTCTGACCCTCCCCTGCTCGCGCTGTCTCTCTCTCTCTCTCCTAGAAATAAATAAAAATAAAAAATGAAAAAAAAAGAAAAATAGAATCTCTGAAGTGAAAACTCATTGAATGAACTTAACAGCAGAAGAGATATCGATGAACTTGAAGACACAGCAATAGGAACTATCCAAATTGAAACAGAGGAAAAAAGACAAAACTAAAGAACCTGTGGGATTGTATCAACAAAAGAGAGTGATGCAGAAAGTGTCACTGAGAGAGTAATGGGTGACATTTTTGCAAATTTGAAGTAAGAATAATACACTCACAAATCTAGGAATTTCAAGGAGACCTAAGGAGGAAAAACACAAAGGAAGCCATAATAAGCACATGATAAATAAATTGCTGAAAAAGTGATAAAAGTACTACAATTATCCAAAAAAATTACAAAGGAACAAAAATAACTGTGACTGCAGAGTTCTTGTTAGAAAATAATTTCAAGCCAGGAGACAAAGCAAGGACATCAGTAGTGCACTAAAAACAAAAACAAAAATAAACAAAACATGGGGCGCCTGGGTGGCTTAGTCGGTTGAGCGTCGGACTTTCGCTTAGGTCATGATCTCGCGGTTTGTGGGTTCGAGCCCCGCGTCGGGCTCTGTGCTGACTGCCAGCTCAGAGCCTGGACCCTATTTCAGAGTCTGTGTCTCCCTCTCTCTCTGACCCTCCCCTACTCACGCTGTCTCTCTCTCTCTCCTAGAAATAAATAAAAATATTAAAAAATAAATAAATAAATAAATAAACAAAACAAAACACTGCCAATCTAGAGTTATAGACGCAAAGAAAATATCCTTTAAAGTGAAGACAGTAGTTTTTCAGACAAACGCGCTGAGAGTATATAACACGGGCAGACTGACACTACAAAAAATATTAATGAAAGTTTTCTTGGATGAAGAAAAGTGACTCTACATGAAAACCCAGATTGATCTAAGAAAATAAAGAGCCCTGGGAATGGGATATAGGTGGGTAAATATAACAAAAAAAACATTTTTCTCATCTACTAAATTTCACTGAAAGATAGTTGACTGCCGTAGTTAGACCTGGTAACTCAATAATATAATAAAAAGTCTATGGGGCGCCTGGGTGGCTTAGTCGGTTAAGCGTCCGACTTTTGCTTAGGTCATGATCTCGCGGTTCGTGGGTTCGAGCCCCGCGTCGGGCTCTGTGCTGACTGCCAGCTCAGAGCCTGGAGCCTGTTTCAGTCTGTGTCTCTCTCTCTCTCTGACCCTCCCCTGCTCACGCTGTCTCTCTCTCTCTCTCTCTCCTAGAAATAAATAAACAACATTAAAAAAAAAAGTCTATGACACATCACATTACAACCATAATGAGATACCATCTCATGCCCATTAAGATGGCAAAGAACAAAGACAAAAATGGCAAACCAAAGCAAACCAAAAACCGAAATGGGAAAACCGGAGGTGAAGACGTGGAAACACCCGGGACCCTTGGACATTGTTGGAACATTAAAATAAAAAGACACATACTGTGTGATTCTTCTTGGATGGATATCGTAGTAGTCAAACTCCTAGAAACAGACAGTGGAATCGTGGTTAACAGGGATGTGGGGAAGGGAGAATGAGGAGTCATTGTTCACTGTGTATCAAGTTTCAGATTGCAAGATCAAAACATTCGGGAGATCAGTGAACACGTGAATATACTTAACAGTATAAATACATTTAACACTACTGAACTACACACTCAAAATAGTTAAGGTAGTAACTTTTATGCTGTGTGGTTTTTTTTCTTTACCACAATTAAAAATAATTTTTAAACAGATACTTAACCAAGGTGCCTGGGTGGCTCAGTTATTTAAGTATCTGACTCTTGATTTCGGCTCAGGTCATGATCTCGGTTTGTGGGAGGGAGCCTGTGTCAGGCTCTGCACTAGCAGAGCAGGGCGTGCTTGGGATTCTCTCTCCCTCTCTCTCTACCCTCCCCAGCTCTTGCGTGTGCACTCTCAAAATAAAGAAATAAAACATTAAAAAGATAGTTCATTGTTTAAAGTAGATAAAATAATAATATATTGTGAGGTCTGTAACCTGTAAAAGTAAAATTTATTACATCCGTATGCAAAAGAGGACACTGGAACTATAAGGTTCTTTTTTAAAAAATTTTTTTAAATGTTTTATTTCTGAGAGAGAGCGTGAGCAGGGGAGGGTCAGTGAGAGAGGGAGACACGGACTCCGAAACAGGCTCCAGGCTCTGTCAGCACAGAGCCCGACGCAGGGCTCAAACCCACAAACTGTGAGATCATGACCTGAGTCGAAGTCAGACGCTTAACCGACTGAGCCACCCAGGCGCCCCTGAAAATATAAGGTTCTTAAATTACATGTGAAGAGGGGCGCCTGGATGGCTCAGTCCCTAGGTGCTTGACTTCGGCTCAGGTCATGATCTCATGGTTTGTGAGTTCGAGCCCCACGTCAGGCTCTGTGCTGACAGCTCAGAGCCTGGAGCCTGCTTTGGAGTCTGTCTCCCTCTCTCTCTCTCTGCCCCTCCCCAGCTTGTACTTTGTCTCCCTCTCTCAAAAATAAATAAACACTAAAAAAAAAGTTTAAAAAACTACATGTGAAGAATTACAATATTATTTAAAATAGGTAAAATAAATAAGTAAATTAAAAATAAATAAAATAAAAACATACATAAAGAGACATAGCTAATAAACTCATAGTCTAGATAAAATGAAGTATTAAAAATGACTCAAACAAAAGGTAGAAAAAGAAAAGGTGTAAGAAACAGGTAAGACAAATAGAAAACAAATAGTGAGATGGTATACTTAAACCCAACCAGATCAATAATTACATTAATTGTAAATGGTCTGAGTACCCCAATGAAAAGGCAGCGAGTAGGGGCACCTGTTTGGCTCAATAGGAAGAACGCACGACTCTTGATCTTGGGGTCATGATTTCAAGCTCCAATTGGGTGTAGAGATGACTTAAATAAATACATATATTTTTAAGGCAGAAATTGCACAACCTTATTTTTTGAAATCAGAATCCAAGAATATGCAATCAACAAGAAATGTACCTTAAGCATACAGACACAGAGAGGTTAAACGAATGATTGATGCTGTGGCCTGAGGACTGGTGCCTCCCCCACCCCCACCCGCTCCCAGCACTCATGTGTTGAGACACTGTGGTTAATATCAGGAAGAGGGGCTGTAGGAGGTGCTCACGTCATGATAATAAAACCTCATGCTGGAATTCATGCTCTTATAAAAGAAGCACCAGAGACATGTTTAACCCCTTCCATCATGGGAAAACACAGAGGAGCTGGCCATGAACCACAAAGAGGGCCCTCACTAGCTTGCAACCATTCTGGCCCTTTGATCTTGGACTTTATTTATTATTTTTTTTTTAAGTAAACTCTACCCCCAATGTAGAGCTCAAACCCATGACCCCGGGATCAAGAGTCACATACTCCACTGACTGAGCCAGCCAGGCCAGTGCCCCAGTCCTGGACTTTCCAGCCTCCCAAACCATGAGAAATTTCTGTTGTTTATAAACCACCCAGTCTGTGGTATTTTGTTACAGCAGCCTGAAGAGACTAAGACTGACGGGAAAAGACAGATGATGCAAATAGTTATCATAAGAAAGCGTTAGTGGGTATACTAATATCGGACCAAGTAGATGTCAGAACATGAAATATTACCAGGAGAAAGAGGGTCACTTCATCATGATACAAGTGTCAAGTTGTCAAGCAAATAATATGATCCTGAGAGTGCATGAACCTAATAATAAATTCTCAAAATACATAAAGTAAAACCTGACAGAACTGAAAGAAGAAATGATCAAATCAGTTGGAGATTTCACATTCCTTTTTCAATAATTAGTAGAGCAAGCAAGCAGAAAATAAGGCTATAGTAGACCTGAACAATACTATTGTCCAATTTGGTCTAGTTGGCATTTCTAGAACGATCTACCACCACCAATGGAATACACACTCTTTTCCATTGTGTATGAAATAGTCACCAAAATAAACCATATTCTAAGTACCATAAAACAAAGGTCAACACATTTAAAGGGATTGAAATTACACAAAGTATGTTCTCTGATCCCACAGATTTATATAGATAACAGAAATATATTTGGAAAATCCGCCCAAAGATTTGGAGGTTAAACAACATGTCTAAATAAATAGTGGGTCAAAGAAGAAATCACAAGGGCAATTAGAAACTATTTTGAGCTGGAAGGTAATGAGAACATGAAGTGAGAATGTGTTGGGTGCAGCTAAAGCAGCACTTAGAGGGAAATTTATAGTTGTAAATGCTTATGTTAGAAAAGACAAAAGATTTTAGTTTCCACCTACAAAGGCTAGAAAAAGACAACAAAATTAAACTCAAAGTAGGTAGAAAAAATGAAGTAACGATAAGAGTAAAAATCATTGAAATGCAAAGTGTATAAGCACGAGAGAAAAAAACTATACAATTAAAAGCTGATTGTTTGAGTAAATGGAATAAAATATAAGAAGACTCATTAGAGCTAAGAGAGAAATTACCAGTCTCAGGAATGAAAGACAGTACGTTCCTACAAATTCTTCAAACGTTAGAAAGATAACAAGAGTTTATTATAAACAACCTCACATCAATCGATTTGATAACTTACCTGAAACGGCAAATCTTGTGAACAAGTGGGGGCATTCCCCAAATATGCTCGAGAACACACATAAATACGGATGGAAAGCTATAAGCCCACCAGGACGAAGAGGCGCGGGGAAGGCACGTGGGGGGGGGGCACGGAGGGAGGAATCCCAGCTGGCTGCCCGGCCCGCAGGAAACGAGACCCGGCCCCACTGACGGAGCCCACGGCCCCGGGAGTCAGGACTCTTCCCAGTCCAGCGCAGCTGCCGAGGGCAGTGGGCACCAGAGCACCAAAGACGTGTGACCCCTGGCAGGCCGGCCCCTCTTTTTCCTGCCTCCCCCGACCAGCCCCAAGCTGGAGGCGGTCTTGACCCTGCCCTTTGGCCACTGAGAAGGTAGTCAATAAGCAAAATTATACCGACCTCAGTGAGCTTCAGCAGAAAAGAATTCTGCAGAGTGAACTGCATATAATTACTTAGGCAGTTTTACAACGGGCATTGGAGTCATCCATTCCTTGGTATTTTTAAAGCCACTATTACGTGTTTTCTCTCGGGGCCGCATGTCTACAAACCCCACGGTACCCTGTCCAAATGTCGCCCCTGGGGATATAAATTTGGCCCAGAAGAGTTTATTTTCTCATCGATCGTTAGGCGACGATCAATTTTGTCGCACGCAGTTGTAAGCCTCAGCTTCGTCTGGAGCGCATTATCAACTAGGGTATTGGTTCTGAAGTAGCTAAAAAGTGCACTGTGGGGGCGCCTGGGTGGCTCAGTCGGTTAAGCGTCCGACTTCGGCTCAGGTCATGATCTCACGGTTCTTGGGTTCGAGCCCCGCATCGGGCTCTGTGCTGACAGGTAGCTCACAGCCTGGAGCCTGTTTCGGGTTATGTGTCTCCCTCTCTCTCTGACCCTCCCCTGCTCACGCTGTCTCTCTCTCTCAGAAATAAACATTTAAAAAATTTTTTAAAAATAAAATAACAATAAAAAATAAAAAATAAAAAGTGCACCGTGTCGTTAGTTCTTAGCTGACACACGGGCCGATCACGGCTGCTCGGGGAGGCCTTGTCCGGAAGGCCCAGGGTCAGCAGGGAGTGAGCGCGCGGCAGGCCAAAGCCCCCAGGGTGGTGGGAGGCCTCTGCTTCATCCGTGGCCTCCCTGTAACTCAGGGGACCAAACTCCCTCGGTCCCCACCTCCCAGACTGCGACTCTCGCAGTCTGTGTGCATGGGCCCTGCCGCTTCCTGTCACAGTTCCTGTGGGCGCGCCCCCCGTCCCCTCAGGGCCCAACTCTGAGTACCTAGCACAGCTGTGTCCCCACGTGTGTCACAGCTGTGGCCGCTGCCCGCCCCTGTCCCACGCACAGCCGCTCCCACGCTGCGGGGAGCCGACCTGGTACCGTCCTCCAGCACCGGGACCTCCCAAGCCCTCCTGTCCCCTCTCCTGGGCCTGGCCTGGGCTCTGGACTCAGGCGCTCCGGTCACTCCAGGAAGCCACGTTGAGGGCGTTAAGTGTGGCTGTCTCTGGGGAATGAGGGTCCCCAGGGAGGTGTGCCCCTGGCTGGGCTCCCCCTCGTAGCTGTCTCTCGGGCATCCCTGAGGCAGCCTGCAGGGGCGGGCGTGGGCATCGCCATCAGGTGCTGCGGGGGGCTCTGGGCGCTGGGCATCCATCTGTTTGTCATCCTTTTCCTGGCGAACAGAGGTAGGGGAGCACTCCCGGGGAGGCCCACACAGGCCGACCTGGGCCCCACCCCGAGCCCCAGCCTGCCTGGCTTGACCCCCTCCGACGAGGAGGAGCAGGGAGGCAAGCCCTCAGGGCCTGGGCTCCAGAGAGGCCTTCAGGGGTCATCAGCCTGCCCGGAGCTGCGACCCTGCCGCCCCGGAGCAGGCCAGAGCCCTGGGTCCCCGAAGCAGCACCGCCCCGGAGCCCCACCTGGCCTCCGCGTGCCCCATGCACACTCGGGCGGCTCCCGCTGGCTCGGGCCTGTCTTTGCTCCTGCCAACGTGTGGCAGGGCCCCCAGGGCCCCCACTGCACCCGCACCGAGCGCCGGGGGGGACAGAGTGCTCCCTCCGGGGGCGCCCGTGGCTGTGGGAGCTGACGCACACCATGGCCTGGATCTGGGCTTTCCACCTGGGGCTGACTGAGCCTGCTGCGGGGCTGGCACCGGTCCCAAGGTCCCTGGGGCGAAGGGGGGTTACTTGAGGAAGAAGGGTCTCTGCCCACATGCCCAGGCTAAAGCCAGTTCCCGGGGCTGAGGGTGTGGGGGGCAGGCCTGCAGGTGGTACCCAAATTAGGACACAGGCAAGGGGACAGATTTGGTCCCACCCAGGGCCCAGGGAACAGCCAGGCCTGGGCTCTCCGGGGCCCCAGCCAGAGGCACACTGGAGAGACAGGCTCTCCCGGACTTTGCTCACGGTCCTGCCCGTCATCCCCTTTGCCATGGTGATCACCGTCAGCGCTGTGCTTCGGATCAGTCGAGGTCCCGGGGTGGGGCTGGGGCCCCCCTGCCACCAGGCTCCCCAGGGTGCCTTCCTCTGACCACGCTCCGCTCTGTATCTGGCTGCCCTGTGAGCATCAGGCTCCCAGCAGGGCTGAGCTTCAGGAAGAGGTTTCGGTATTGCCTGAATCCACCCATTCTACAGGTAGAAGGGCCGTGGGCACCAGGCGTGTACTGGCTTAGGCTGCTGCGGGGTGGGTCCGGTAACAGCAGCTGGCTCTGCCCCTTGCATCAGGACACAGGGCAGGGGTCGGGGAAAGACTTGGCAAGAGGCGGTAAATATGGCGGAAGAGCCCCCAGCGCCCAAGTCACAGCCCTAGTGCTCCCAGGGGTCCNGCTGCTGCAAGTGCTCGTCCCGGGGTCAGGCACAGCCCAACCCCACAGGCCACTCCTGCGGGAGGGGGCTCACCCCAAGTCCCAGCAGCTGAGCAGGCAGGGCGTCCAAGACAGGAGCACGGGCCAGAAGGGGCAGGAGCGTGGGCCCTTGAGAAGCCCGCCTGTAGGTGGGGGTGTGGCTGTGTGCGTGGTGGCTGCTGAGCAGTCGTGTGAGCAGCAACCTCGTGGGCCCGCAGCAAGCCCCCGGCAGAGCCGGGGCGGCACCGGCCAAGGCCGCGGCGCGGCGTGGGGGAGGGGCAGCCCGGGCGGGAGCCGACCGGAAGCCATCCCCCTTTCTCCCGGTGTTTTTCCAGCTCGGTGTTCTGCTAGAAGGCGAGTGACCCTTCACCCCAGACCCTCCTCAGCCTGAGCCTGAGGGAGAAACCGTCTTGGCCCCACGACCCTATTCACGGAGCTGGGGGGTGGGGGTGGGGAAGAACCCCAAGGGTGGGGAGAAATGACACAGGTAAAGCCTGACTTTAAATCTGAGCTCTCGGAGGTCAGCTGTCTCCGTGGGCGGCCGTGGTACCTGGTGGGCGCCAGAGACACCCCTTCCGCAGCACAGGAAAGGCCCCTGGGGGTGGGGTAGGGTTGAGGGGTGCCTCTCGGCCTGCCTTCAGGCCAGGCACTGTCCCTGGAATCAGCCATGAGCCCCGAGGCCTGCGGCGCGGAGCAAGCGCGAGGAAGCAGAGGAAACGGGGTCCCCGCCGTCCCCTAGTCCGCGCGGGTGGGTGGCGNGAAGCAGCGAGTCTCGAGGAAACGGGAGGCAGAGGAGAAGAAAATGCTCGGCGGACCCGTCTTGGGAGCGGGCATTTGCGAGCCGTAAAGCGGGGACAAATCCGCGGGAAATCCGGGAGGCTGGGACAGCTTAAAATCCTCTGCCCATGGAGCCCCTCGCCTCGCACCAGACATTAAACGGCCGAGGCCAACCAGACACACGCACACACACGCACGCACGCACGCACGCACGCCCGGGAGGGGCTGGGCGGCCTGGAGCCGCGGGATGGCCTGGGAGGGGAGACCCCGGTCGGTCGGAAGCCCCGGGCCCAGGAGATGGAAGCACACCTCCTAATTGGGCCCCGTGGAGCCCCCGCTGCAGGGTCCCGGGTGCCTCCCGTGGCCTTTTCCTAAGTCTCTGTAAAAAGTTAGGCGCCAATTTCCTATTAAAAACACCATTATCATTAAGGGCTGACATTCATGTGCTGTGTGAGGAGTTTATGAATCAACATTTCTTCAAAATGTTAACGTTAAAAGGGGATTCTGCATTGTCTTGAATGTATGTCATTTTATTTTTATGTAGTGTTTTTTTTTTTTTTTTTAACCTAGGAAGAAAATGCCTCTTTTGTGTTCGGCATTTTCAGAGGCTCTGCCAAGCTAGGGAGGCAAGTCCAGGGAGGGGAGAGGATTCGCACGGCTCCAAAACCACCCGAGGTCGGTGGTCCGCACACGCCTCCCGCGAATGTGGGCTCCCTCACGTGGTGCTCCTCACGCGCTCTCAAGGCAACCGTTCCCCGTCTTCCGTATTGCAGCACATGATGCCAGGACCGAAGCAGGTGTAGATTTAGGTTGCAGGTCAAGGCGGTAGGGACGCGCCTCTTTCCCACGCGATTCACGGAACGGCAGGCGGGACCTGCGGCCGCCGGCGCTGTTAGCACCGCTCGCCGTCTGGCCAAGACTGAATTAACGGCGGGGTCACTGTGTTGTTTACACAAGGTCAANGGGGGCGCCGGGGAGGGGCGCCGGGGGCTCGCCCGTCGAGCGTGGGACTTCGGCTCAGCTCCTGATGTCGGGATGCGTGAGTTCCAGCCCCGCTTCGGCTCTGTGCTGACCCCTCAGAGCCCGGGGCCTGATTCGGATTCCACGTCTCCCTTCTATCTGCCCCTGCTCCACTCATGCGCTGTCCCTCTCTCTCAAAAATAAGTAAACATTAAAAAAAAAAAAAAGAGCGAGCAGCTGAGTGGGACGAGCTGAACAGGTGCACACGAGTGGGCTTAGGGGCCCCACGGACAAAATCCAGAGAGAAACGCAGTGGACAACTGATGGCGTCCGAGTGGACACGATCTTCCCACTAACGTCAACTCCCATGGAGGCTTCCAGAAAGAGGGGAAAGAATCACCAAGTGCTTCGAGGAAAACTAGGATCCCCAGAGAGATGAAAGTTGTGGGGACACTCTGTCCTGACAAGATGGAGGGAAGTGTCACACGGGGGGTGGGGGCTTGCCCACGTCTGGAGGTCGGAAACTGCGGGCGCCGGGGGTGAGGGTCCCCTGGTGGACAGACGGCGAAGGGCCCGAGTCTGGCACGTGAACAGTGGGGACCACCTGGGCTGCTGCTGGGTCCGGTTCGGAGGCAAGTCCAGCGTCCGCCTCCGGAAGGCTGTCTGGGGCCGGCCCTCTGCAGGGGGCGCCCACGGGCCTGTCACGCGCGGACTTCGGGCGAGGGTGCGGGGAGAAGTTGGAAGGGGAAGCCGGGCCGTTGCCCCAGCGACGGGGAGGGAGTGGGGGAGGGCGACTAAGTTCGGTCTCCACGGAGATCGTGCAGGCTGAACGCCAACGTTGCTGAGGTGGGCACATCCCGACGGCCGACCGCCAAGGTCCGGGGAAGCCCCAAAAGTAAAGGTCGAAGATGGCGTCCTGACCCCCGCACCCCTGCTTCTGCCTCCCTCAACCTCCTGTGCCTGAGACGCGTCCCACCCCGCTAGGATTTTCGGGCCGGGGGACGGGAAGGGCTGAGCTGGAGGAGCGGGCTGGGGCAGGCCTTCACGCGTGCCCGCGCCGCAGCCCCACTCATGGCTCCCAAGAGGGGCGGGCCCAGCGCGGGGCCCAGGCCGGGCGGGGCGGGGGGCGCGG
>NW_027529176.1:1016809-1017108 GCF_008692635.1 Crocuta crocuta
CGTGGACCGGGTGATCGAGGCGAACGCCTTCCTGGACGGCGAGGCGCTGCGCTTGCGCGAGGAGAACCGGCTCTACGCCAGCTACGCGAGCGCGCGCGCGCAGCGCTGCGCCCAAGCCATCGTCCGGCTGGAAGACCAGAACCGCGCGGACCTGACCCAGATCCACTGTCAGCGGGCCGAGCTCGAGTCGCTCTACCACGGGCGCCAGGACGGAGTGCGCGCGCAGCTGCTGGAGATGGAGGGGCGCGCGGCGCGGCTGGCGCGGCAGGTGCAGGAGCTGCAGCCCTGCAGGGCGAGTG
>NW_027529176.1:1017169-1018180 GCF_008692635.1 Crocuta crocuta
TCCCCGCCGCTGCAGCTGCAGCTGGAGCAGTTGGCCCGGATCCGGGCGCTGGAGCGCGAGCTGCTGCACATGCGCGTGGAGCACACGCAGCTGCTTCACCGTGTGAAAAGGCGCTTCCTGGAGGACAAGGCGGCCTTCGAGCGCGAGGCGCGGCTGCGCGTGCAGTCCCTGGCGCGGCGCGCGGAGCGAGAGGCGGCGCGCGCGCTCGTCGCGCACACGCAGGCGGTCAAGGNGTCACCGTCGCCATCGCGGCCCGCCACGCGTCAGGGGGCCTTCGCCGCCTCCACAGTCCCATCGCGCGAGCCCTCCCAGGTCCCGACATGGCTCCCGCGTGTGGGCTCCAGGGCCCCATCAAAGGCGGGTTCAGGGGTTTCATTCCAGGCCCCATTGCGCGCGGGCTCCGGGCGCCCATCCTTGGTCGCGTACCATCAGGCCTCCGGAGTCCCGTCCTTGACCCAGTCGCGCCCATGCTCCCAGGTCTCTACGCGGGCCTCATTACAGGGGGTCTCGCGGGACACCACCTCCTCTGCCAACTCTGTCCCGGGGCCAGGCTCTTCCGGCCGCCCAGACGCAGGAGACCGTGGACACTGACGCTGCAGGGGAAGCCGCCCCACGGGGGCCGTGGAGGGCGTGTGGAGGGGAGGGCGCGCGGCGCTCAGGCGTTTGGCGAGCTCGGTGTTAATAAAGGTGTGACCCGCTCACGGCTCCGCAAGGCCTGCTCTCCCGCTGCAGCGTTTCTGGCGGCACAGGGGCCACTCGTTCTGGCTTCCGAGCCGCAAAGTAGCCTGATGCGCCCCTCGCCCTGTATGTCTGCGGGGAACTGGCCTCCCTCTGCTCCACAGCTGACCTCAGCTGCTCCGCGGACAGAGAAGACGGCCACCCCAAGGTCCTCCCACCAGGGCTGACGGAGGCGGACATCGCCGGCGCCGACAGAAGGTGTAAGAGCAGCAAAGGAGTCGCACCGCCCGGGAGGGCCAGCGTGGGCTCCCGGGGGCCAGCCCGGGGGGCGCT
>NW_027529176.1:1018317-1019022 GCF_008692635.1 Crocuta crocuta
CACGGGGACCATAGAGGGTTTATTTTGAACCTATTGAGGATTTGGGGGTAATTTGTAATTTGAACATGATTTCCAACTTGGAGAAAAGTTGCAGAGCACAGATAACTCCCGTGTCACCAGGTACTCGCCAGCAGTCGGCATTCCGCCCCTGCCTCCGAGCCTGCATTTTCTCCTGAACTACCTGAGATTAGGCTCAAGACGCCTGCCCCTCCACTTTTAAATCCTTCCATGTTCCTGAGCACAGGCAGCTCTCCTACCCCAGGACAATGATCCAAAGCCGGAAACTCAGCACAGAGAAAACAGTGTTAGCTGAGCCACAGACCCCCTGGAATGATATCACTTGTCCCCACGGTGTTTTTGCAGCCACCCCTCTGCCGGGGCCACACACCGCATCTAGTTGTCAGTCTCAACGTGCAGAGGCTGGTTATTAAGACGCCTCACAGTTGTGGTCTGTACTCAGCCACAGCCGTGTTTGGGGGTCCCATGTTTGGGAGAGCCCAAGCGCTGGGCACCGTCAATACCCGCCAAGAGCGAGGGGCTTCATCCTGAGCACCGAGGGATGGTTCCTGAAAATTCTGGGTCTGTGGTTGCACACTGGTGCCCAGTGCTGGAGAGGCCCAAACGGGGTGGCCGTGGCTAGGCTGGCGGGTGCACTTCTGGCAGGAGGGTGCACCCCCGGGGCGGCCTATGGGGCTCCGAAGAGCA
>NW_027529176.1:1019075-1019811 GCF_008692635.1 Crocuta crocuta
AGGGGGCCCCAGAGAGCAGCCCCCCGCCGGGGCGCACGGACCATGGGTCCAAACAGCAAACCCCGATGGCCTTGTTAACTTTAAAAATAAAAATGCCAGGTATTTTACCAGCAGAAATAGGTTTGTTCAGGAAGAGCAGAGGATTGCAGTCCAAGACAAGCAAGGGAGGGCAAGGCCACAGGCGAGGCCTCGGAACAAAGGAACTGAACACCCTTTTATAGAAGAAAGGAGGAGCTGGGCGCGGTTGTCGTAAACAAAAAGTCCTTTGGAGTAAACAGAGCTGAAAGTGTAGTAGCTGCGCGTTGGCTGAGCTGCCGGCAGGGCGGCCCCTGGTGGGGCCGCAAAGTAGTGACCGGCAGGGTCCCACCCGGGTCTGCAATCGACAAGACGGTAGGGCAGCGAGAGCTCCCCCTGCTGGCCTCCCGGCTCCATCCCGCTCCGTTCGAAACGAGGTTTGCCTTGGTGAATTTTCACAGCCCACACTGGAGGGCCCTAGGGATGATCAGGGCGGGTGCGACCAGGGCTGGACCTGGGCCCGGTGGAGGCAGGAGTTCAGATCACAGGTTTAAAACGGAGCTTTTAATAGCATAGCGCACAATGAGGGTGAACCACCCAGAGGAAATGGGCAGAAACCCCATCCTGCCTCACCTAGCTGTATTTGGGGTTCTGTATGCTCTGGCCGGCCCTCCCCCACCGTGAGATTTTAAATGTTCTGGGTGAGCAGTGCAGAGAGCCC
>NW_027529176.1:1019982-1025011 GCF_008692635.1 Crocuta crocuta
CCCCCAGCAGTAAACACACTCTTGGAAGAGTTCACCATTTCTGTTTAAAAGGAACTAGGGCTCCTTTGAGATTTGGGGAAGGAAATAATACAAAATGAGTTTAGGATATCTTGTGCCAGAAAGCAAGGTTGCTCCCAGAGAGGGACCTGCCGGAGGGACAGGGTGACAAAAGTGAAAGACTCTGAACGGCCAGAGTCAATAATTTCAGCATCAAAAAGAATAATGGCTGTACTGAATAGAAACATATCAAATATATAAAATGCATAAGTTTAAAACAGTATAAGCACCCATTCCATGGGTCGTCTTGACGGTTGCTAGTACAATAACCCATTATTCTAAAAATTGATAAATGAAGAATCACATCCATTCTGCCTTTCCCCTATGAACTGTATCTCAGGATAAATTGGTGAAAGGAAGTTATATATAGAATTCCATATAATAAATGCAGAAGAAATAATTGGGAATGTCATGATGGTAGTGAAAGCCAGGTAGAAGACTGATGAAGAAATGGAGGATTCAGCTGACCCTATGAACCCATGAGTGACCCTAACTTTGCTAACAGATATTAAGTACCTCCTGGCGTGAAGCAATAATCCTGTGCAGTGCAACACAGAGCACTCTTGATGAGAAACAAAACTGATATAATCAGGGTGCCTAGGTGGCTCAGTTGGTTAAGCATCGGACTTCAGCTCAGGTCATGATCTCATGGTTTGTGAATTCAAGCTCTGTGTTAGGCTCTGCGCTGATAGCTTGGAGCCTGCTTCAGATTCTGTGTCTCCCTCTCTGTTCCTCCCCCGCTCGCACTCTCTCAAAAATAAAGATTTTTTAAAAGTTGATCTTGGGCTCAGTCGGTTGAGCATCCGACTTCAGCTCAACTCACAATCTCATAGTTTGTGAGTTCGAGCCCTGCGTTAGGCTCTGTGCTGACAGCTTGGAGCCTGGAGCCTGTTTCCAATTCTGTGTCTCCCTCTCTCTGCCTGTTCCCTGCTCATCATCTGTCTCTCTGTCTCAAAAATAAATAAACATTAATATTTTTTAAATTTTAAATGCTTTATTTATTTCTGAGAGAGAGAGAGAGACAGCGTGAGCAGGGGAGGGTCAGAGGGAGACACAGAACCCTCTCTGTTCAAACCCATGAACCGTGAAATCATGACCTGAGCCAAAGTCAGACACTTAACCGACTGAGCCACCCAGGCACCCCTAAAAATTTTTTTAAATAAAAAAAGTTGCTAATCAAGTTTCTGGATATAACTACTAATGTATACAAAATACAGGGGGAAAAGGAACATATTAAAAAAGAGAGTAAGGATGTAATCATCCAAATTCTCTATAGGCCAAATGACTGCTTTTTCCCAAAAAATAAATGGAAGGAATTTTTTTTAAAGAGGGAGGGGACATTGTTATGCATTAGCAGACTTAAGATACATTTCCATTAAGTGCAACATATAGACCTTGTTCAAACCCCTATTCTAATCTGAAGTGTTAAGTCAAGATAGAGTTTCTTCGTAATTATGAGGCTAACAAGCAGCAGCGTGCCCCATGCTTCTTCATCTCGGGCATTCCTTGAGCAACTGACACTCCAGTCTCTCTTCTGCCCAGACATCCCTTGTCTTCAAGACACGCTACCCCACTGATTTCCATGAAATAGTGAGAGACATCAGAGTAGGCATTTGTCAATTTCTCTTTGTAGTTCTGCCATTTTTATTTTACGTATTTTTGAAGCAATTATTAATTGCATACAAGTTTAGATCACTAGCTCTTCCTCGTAAATTGAACCTTTTATCAGCCTGCAATGTTCTTCCTTGCCTCTGCCCACAGCCTGTCTGTTATTAATGTGGGTTCTCGGCTCTCTGTTGGTTTGTCTTACATGTCCCTTTCTATGGGCGTCCATTTTATATTTCAGATGTGTCCTCAGAGCAGTATAAGTGGTTCTTATCATCTTAAATACAGTCCAAAGGTCTTTGTCTTTTACCTACAGAATGCAGTTCATTAATATTGGCTGATGTGTGGTATTAGTAGCAGTACTTTTTTATCAGTTTATTTTATACTTACTGTACTTTCTCTCTGTTCATGTCTCACGTGAACTGCTCCCCCCATTTTATCTGCTTCTCTCTACTCGTGTGGAAACCCTGTTCTTCCTCTCTGTCAGTGGTCACCTGAGGGGTGCGACCATGCACATTTCAGTTTATGATTCATGAAGATGATGAATACATGTACCCTCCTCCTACCCCTTAGAGTTTTTTAAATTTCCATCATACCTTCCTGGTTTAGAACCTACTGATAACAAGATTACCCACATTGTTTTCTTTGTGAGAACCCATCTAGCTGCACACTCCCCACTTGGGACAAGTCTGTATGTAACTTGTGCTTCGAGGATGTTTACTGTAACAATCCTGCTGGGCCACTTCTGCTCCTCCCTTATTCCTTGAGCAGCTTTCTGACTTCTCCCTCTGAACAAGCTGCTCCAACACAGCCCTGGTCTGCCCTGTCCAGCTGCTGCCCCCAAAACACTCTGGGGACAGAGGAGAGTGTGAGCCCTCAGCTCCCGAGGCTGGGCTCCAGGGGACACCCAGCCTGTGGGAGACCCAGCAGTGGAAGACTCAAGTGGGCACCTCCAGTCCGGGGCTCCTTCAGATTGTGACAACCACCCTCCTCTGTCCCCTGCACACCTGTCCACTGCACTGTGGCTCCTGCTCCAAGTCACCACTGCTCACCAGGTGGGTGACATGGGGTTTTCCCATCACTGCCTACATTCTTTCCCAGGACCTTCAGGCCAGTCCAAGAGTGAGGACCAGAGTGAGCCCACCTGCAGCCATGCTGTGTCCTCCCCCCACCCCCACGAAGAGCCAATGACCCTATTCAGCTTCTAATCACTTCAGCAGGGGCAGGAGGGACACCAAGTCCCAGGGGAGGGCCCTCAGGTTCAGTGAAGGCCATGGTAAGGACAGTGCCCCTGGGTTCACTGTTCCAAGCCGGGCAGGGCCTGGGTGGGTGCTGACACAGGCAGTGACCAGAGAGCAGGGAAGTGAGCAGCCATGAGGTGTGGCCAGGAGCCCGGTCCTCCCTGCCTGGGCCTGGATCCCGGGTCAGCTGGCTGAGTCATGCCTCCACACAGGGGGACCCAGCCCTTGGGTGAAAGCCATGTCAGGGGTCAGGTGGATTCTGAACAAGTAAAGGGCTTTCATGCATCAGGCTGGTCTGGAAAGTCATCCTTTGTGACTAAAGATCCAAACATTAAGAACAAGTAAACACACATTTGTTAGAATGGCTACAATCCAGACCACTAACACCACAACACGCAGGTGAGGATACGAAGCCACACAGATGCTCACTCGTGGCTGGTGGGGACACAAAATGGGGCAGCCACTATGGAAGATGGTTTAACAGTTTTTCACACACTGAACACTCTCTTTCCATCCGATCCAGCAGCCACATTGCCTGGTATTTACTCCAGAGAGTTGAAAATGATGTCCACACGACAACCTGCACACGGAGTTTATAGAGGCTTCATTCAGAGTCCCCAACCCCGGGATAGCCCAGGTGTCTGTCAGCAGGTGAGCAGATAAACAACCTGTGGTCCATTCGGACAACGGGATTCTAGTCGGCACTAAGTAGAAACAAGCTATCGAGCCAGGAGGGACCCTAAATGCGTATTATGAGGCAAAAGAAGCCAGTCTGAGAAGGCTACACACGGTATGACACCAAGTCTGTGACATTCTGGAAAAGGCAAACTGTGGAGACGGTAAAAGATGAGAGGGGCCCAGGGGCTGGGGGGTACGGGAGGGACGGTCAGCACAGAGGATTCAGGGCAGTAAAACTGCTCCGTGTGACACTCTGATAGTGGGCACACGTCATTACACACCTGTCCGAACCCGCAGCACGCACGGGCCAAGAGTGAGCCCTGAGGGAAACTGTGCAGCTTTGTTAATAACGGATCAGTATTGGCTAACTGGTTATAGCAGGTGAACTGCATTAATGCAAGGTGGAGGGTAATGGGAGGAACTGGGGTGGGGGGATATGGGAACTATACTTTCTGATCAGTTTTTTTCAGTAAACCTAAAACTGCTCTAAAAATAGGAAATCCAGCGGCGCCTGGGTGGCTCAGTCGGTTAGGTGTCCAACTTCAGCTCAGGTCATGATCTCATGGCTCGTGGGTTCGAGCCCCGTGTCGGGCTCTGTGCTGACAGCTCAGAGCCTGGAACCTGCTTCGGATTTTGTGTCTCCCTCTCTTTCTGCCCCTCCCCCATTCACGCTCTCTCTCAAAAATAAACATTAAAAAAATTATTTTTTTTCTGCGTATCAAAACAGTTCAATGAAAAAGCAAGTCGCAGCCTGGGAGAAAATATTCTCAATACACAGCTATGAGAAAAGACTCCTATCCAGAACTAGAAATCCTACAAATCATTAACAAAACAAAACAAACTGAAACGAAAGAAAGCTTAAAATGAGCAAAATATGTGAAGGCTTCACCAAAGGACCCACGAGACGGAGCATCGAGCCCCGCTCGCGAGAGTTTGGCGGAGGCACTGCGCTCCCCGGGAGCTTAGTGGCCACGCCCGCGAAGGACTCCGCGCAGCCCCGCGAGCCGGGCGCCCATCGCGCGCCACCACCGGGGAGACCCCGTGAGCTGCAAACAAGCGGGGGCAGGGGACGCACCGCACGAGCGACGGCCGGAACCGCAGCCCAGACCCCCGCACCGCCGCCGTCCCGGCCGCGGCTCCGCGAGGAGCAGCACGGGGACAAGTTCCATTTTGGAAAGGTCCCTCGAGGTGGACAAATCGAAGGGCTGCGGGGCGGTGGGGGCGGGGAAGCCGGCCGCGGACACCGAGGGCGGGAACGGCGCGCAGCGGCCGCGAGGACACCCGGCACCGGGAACGGCGGAGCGCGGGCGGGAGGAAGGGGCTCCCACCTGGGGACACCCACCTTCCCGGTGGGGCCGCCGGGGAGGGGCACAGAGCGGGGCGTGGAGGGCCGGGTGTTTGGGACGGACGGTCAGGGACCGTCCAGGCACGTCCCGCGTGCGCGCCTC
>NW_027529176.1:1025142-1053726 GCF_008692635.1 Crocuta crocuta
CTCGTGCTCCCTTCTCCCCGGAAGCCACCGGACGCCAGCTCCGCCGCCCACCGCCCGCTGCGGTGCGAGCTCGCAACCCGCCCGGCCGGTGGGGTCTTATGTTTGATTGTGAAAGAAAGACACGTAACTTAAAATTCCCCGTCTTAACTATTTTTGACTTCACAGTGCACTTTTAACATTCACCGTGTTTCCGTTTAGGCTCCAACCTCCGGATCTCGCAAAAGAGGGATTCTGTACCCATCAAACAGCCACTTCCTCCCCTCAGTCCCTGGCAACGTTCTTCGCCCTCTGGTCTTAATGGTTAAACGCCTCACATTCAGTGGAATCGTTCGATATTGGTCTTT
This sequence comes from Crocuta crocuta, assembly GCF_008692635.1. Classification (NCBI taxonomy): domain Eukaryota; kingdom Metazoa; phylum Chordata; class Mammalia; order Carnivora; family Hyaenidae; genus Crocuta; species Crocuta crocuta. Next base: position 1,025,487 of record NW_027529176.1, read on the forward strand.
GTGACGGCCTCGTTTCACTTGCAGAAGCCCTCACACTTCACTCATGTTGCAGCACGTGCCCCGGGTTATTTTAGGATGGAGTAATATTCCATTGTATGGCTAAGCCGCATGTTGTGTATCCGTCCATCCCTTGATGGACACCTGGATGGCTTCCACCCTTTGGCTGTTGTGAATAATAGTGCTATGGACGTGGGTGTGCAAGTATCTCTGCAAGTTCCTGCTTTCATTTCTTTTGAGTATTTACACAGAAGTGGAGTTGAGGGGTTAAACGGTAATTCTATTTAAACATTTTGGAGGACCAGTTGTACGGTTTTCCAAAGGGGCTGGACCACCTTACATTCCCCTCCACAGAACCTGAGGGTTCCAACTTCTCCACATCCTCGCCAACACTTGTTACTTATTTTTCACACCAGCCATCCCAGTGGGTGTGTGGTATTTCTCACTTGGTTTGGGTACGCATTTCCCTAGTGATTAAGGACATCAAGTGTCTTCTGGTGTGTTTATTGGCCATTCAGATATCTTTTTTGAGGGGCTCCTGGGTGGCTCAGCTGGTTAATGTAAGGTTTTTGAGTGAAAAAAGACTCCAAGGCAAAAGGTTCCGCAGAAGGAGTTTTATTGCCTGCACCCTCGACCAAGGCGGGAAAATTTATGGGGACAGTTTTATTGCCTGTGTCCCCGGGCGAGGTTCCGTGACTCCAGAGAGGAAGAAGTCGACTCCAGTCGGGGAAGTCGCGGCCTGGTTGGGTGGTGGTGGTGGTGTTTTATAGCCTGTTAGTGGGCGTTCAGATAACAGGGACAGTCTCTTGACTGGAAAGACCAGGGTTGGAAGGTTTAAATTTCTGTTTCCCGCCGATGTAGTAACGGCCACTGATGTAGTGGTGGGAAGGTCAGCCAGCCTAAGAAGGTCTGCCATTCTGTGGTCTCTGCCCCACCTCTCAGCCGGCCCAACAGTTAAGTGTCCAACTTTTTTAATGTCTTTTTTAAAATTGACATCCAAGTTAGTTAGCATTTAGTGCAACAATGATTTCAGAGCAGATTCCTTACTGCCCCTCACCCATTTAACCCATCCCCGCTCCCACAACCCCTCCAGTAACCCTCTGTTTGTTCTCCATATTTAAGAGTCTCTTATATTTCGTCCCCGTTTTTATATTATTTTTGCTTCCCTTCCTTTATGCTCATCTGTTTTGTATCTTAAAGTCCTCATATGAGTGAAGTCCTATGACATTTGTCTTTCTCTAACTAATTTCACTTGGCATAATACCCTCTAGTTTGATCCACATAGCTGCAAATGGCAAGATTTCATTCTTTTTGAATGCTGAGTAATATAGTCCATTGTGTGTGTGTGTGTGTGTGTGTGTATACATCTTCTTTATCCATTCATCCATCGATGGACACTTGGGCTCTTTCTATATTTTGTCTGTTGACAGCGCTGCTATAAACATTGGGATGCATGTGCCCCTTTGAAACAGCACACCTGTATCCCTCAGATAAATATCTAGTAGTGCAATTGCTGGACCGAAGGGTAGTTCTATTTTTAATTTTTTGAGGAACCTCCATACTGTTTTCCAGAGTGGCTGCACCAGTTTGCATTCCTACCGGCAGCACAAAATGGTTCCTCTTTCTCTGCATCCTGGACAACAACTGTTGTTGCCTGAGTTGTTAATGTCAGCCGTTCTGACAGGCGTGAGGCGGTATCTCATTGGGGTTTTGATTTGTATTTCCCTGATGATGAGTGAACATTTTTCCATGTGTCAGTTGGCCATCTGGATGTCCTCTTTGGAGAGGTGTCTATTCATGCCTTTTGCCCACTTCTTCACTGGACTATTTGTTGTTTGGCCACTGCGTTTGATAAGTTCTTTATAGATTTTGGACATTAACCTTTTATCTGAGATGTCATTTGCAAATATCTCCTCGCATTCCATCGGTTGCCTTTTAGTTTTGCTGATTGTTTCCTTCACTGGGCAGAAGCTTGCTATTTTGGTGAGGTCCCAATAGTTCATTTTTGCTTTTGTTTCCTTTGCCTCCAGAGACGGGTTGAGTGAGAAGTTGCTGCAGCCGAGGTCAGAGAGGTTTTTGCCTGCTTTCTCCTCGAGGATTTTGATGGCTTCTTGTCTTACATTTAGTTCTTTCATCCATTTTGAGTTTATTTTTGTGTCTGGTGTAAGAAAGTGATCCAAGTTCATTTCTCTGCATGTCGCTGTCCAGTGTTCCCAGCACCACTTGCTGAAGACACTGTCTTTATTCTATTGGATATTCTTTCCTGCTTTGTTAAAGATTAGTTGGCCATACGTTTGTGGGTCCATTTCTGGGTTCTCTGTTCTGTTCCATTGATCTGAGTGTCTGTTTTTGTGACAGTACCATTAAATGTCCAACTCTAGATTTCAGCTCAGGTCGTGATCTCATGGCTTCTTGAGTTCGAGCCCTGTATTGGCTTCTGGTGCTGACAGTGCAGAACCTGCATGGGATTTTCTTCTCTCCCTCTCTGCCCCTCCTCTGCGGGCACTCATGGCTTTTGTCTCAAAATAAATAAACTTTTAAAAAAATGCACAAATATCTTCTTTGGAGAGACGTTTATTGAAGTCCTTTGCCCATTTTTGAATTCAGTTTTGTTATTGCTGTTTTTAGGAGTTCTTTATATATTCTGGGTATTAATCTTTTATTAGATATGTGCAAATATTTTTCTCCCATTGTGGCCTTTTAGTCTGTGATAGTGCCCTTTGATGCACAAGTCTTTATTGAAATTTAATTTATGATGAAGTACTATACAGATATATTTTATCTTTTGTTTGTCTCCCAAAAATAAATAAAAATTAAAAATTTAATTTAATGTTTAAAAATATAAAATAAAAAAAATTAAAAATTCTGCCGGTGATGCTGAACCATAGCCTGGGCTGATCTTATTTCTCCTGAGGGCTCTACCTGCTGCTGTTATCCTGGCACTTGTCAAGGGTCAGGCAGCTGGGGAGCCCTAGCCCGCCGTGTGTGTTGGGCGGGGGGCAAGAGGGCTGACTTAGAGGGCTAGTGCCATCCCAGGAAGAGCTGGGAGGGGGTACAGACCCCACACAGAAAGCACAGTGGGCCTGGTTCGCAGATGGGAAGACCCTACCGAGCAGGGCACATGCTCGGGCACATGGCTTTGGCTCATTCCCTTGGCACGGGGACAGTGGCATGAGGACAACGGGGGTTCCGGGGGTCCAGTGCACAGGAGACCTCTTAGCCCAAGTGCTGATCAATGTGCCTGTAATCCCTGCGGACTGAGATGCCCAGCCCCAAGCCCCTCCCACCCCACAACTTGGTCCACAGCACGTGCCCACCACGCACAACACACCAGGGCACTCCCCACACCCCAGTGCAGGAAAGACTTGGCTGCTCTACCACCCAACCCCGCCCACTGCCACACAGAAACTGTAACGGAAAAGATTATAAATTTGCTGAAAATAATAAATCCAAAGCCAATAAACAAATCCCAAAACAATAAACCCCAATCAGGATAAAACAAAAAACACAGCAAGGCACATCATAACCAAATGCCTGAAAGCCACTGACAAAACCTTTCTTTTTTCTAAGTTTATTTATTTTGAGAGAGAAAGCACAAGCTGGGGAGGGGCAGAGTGAGAGGGAGAGAGAGAATCCCAAGGAGACAATGCAATGTCAGTGCAGAGCCCGATGCGGAGCTCCAACACATGAACCATGAGATCATGACCTGAGCCAAAGTCAGATGGTTAACTGACTGAGCCACTAAGGCTCCAAGAAATGCACTTTAAATATACTGACATATAGGGACGCATGGGTGGCTCAGTCGGTTAAGCGTCTGACTTTGGCCCAGGTCATGATCTCACGGTTTGTGGGTTCAAGCCCTGCGTCGGGCTCTGTGCAGACAGCTAGCTCAGAACCTGGGGTCTGTCTTCGGATTCTGTGTCTCCCTCTCTCCCTGGCCCTTCCCTGCTCACGCTATCTTAAAAATAAATAAAACATGGGGCGTCTTGGTGGCTTAGTCGGTTAAGCGTCCGACTTTCGCTTAGGTCATGATCTCGCGGTTCGTGGGTTCGAGCCCCGCGTTGAGCTCTGTGCTGACTGCCAGCTCAGAGCCTGGAGCCTGTTTCAGAATCTGTCACTCCTTCTCTCTCTGACCCTCCCCTGCTCACGTTGTCTCTCTCTCTCTCCTAGAAATAAATAAAACATTTAAAAAAATAAAAATAAAACATTAAAAAAATTTAAAAAGCTGACATACATATATAAAAAAATATACTGACATACATAGGTTAAAAGAAAAAAGTACAATTATATCCTGGAAGCACTAATCATAACCCTAAAACAGCTGTATTAGCATCAAATTTTGGGTTTTTAAAAACTACCAAAGATGGACACTTTTAAATGACAAAAAACCCAACAAATCACGGCGCCTAGGTGGCTCAGTTGGTTGGGCATCCAACTTTGGCTCAATCATGATCTCACAGTTTGTGGAGATGGAACCTGGTTCAGATGTGACTCCCTCTCTTCTTGCCCCCCCCCCCCACTTCACACTCTGTCTCTCTCTCAAAAATAAGGATTAAAAAAATTTTTTTAAAAAGCCCAGCAAATCTAAATGTTTATGTAACCCAAACCAGAGGTGCAAAATACATAAATTTGACAACACGAAGGAAAAAAAGACAAAGCCAATCATAACTGGCGACTCCAACATTCCTCTGTCAGTGACAGAAAAGTAGAAAGAAAATCAGGAAAGATACAGAAAACATGAACACACCTACCAGACAGACTGGCCTAAGTGGCAGCGGTGGGATGCAAGTGCTTTGCAGAGGCACAGCGAGCGCTACAAATCAGGCATTGAATCAAAGAGTTAATACGGGACGTATGTTGTCTGGTTATATAATGGAATAAATCAGAAATCAGTAATAACTCAAAAATGCCAAGTATTTGGAAATTAAAAAGATTTCTACGTAAGTCATAGTCAAAGGAAAAAAATCCCAAGAGAAATAGGAAAATACTTTTTACCGAATGATGATGAAAACAACTATCAACATTTATGGAGTGTAGCTGTAGTGATGCAGCATTTAGAGGAAAACTGGTCAGAGCTTATATGCGAAAAAAATGATCTAAAACGAATGACTAAGCTTCCACTTCTATAAGCTAGAAAAGGGGAAATTAGTTCAAAGTGGAAGGAAAGAAATAAAATGATTCTATTTCAATGACCTAGAAAACGGACAAACAATGGAGAAAAATCAAAGACAACAAAAGCTGTGTCTTTGAAAGCAGCGATAACATTGGTGAATACCTAGGCATGGTGATCAAAAAGAAGACACCACCTGGGGCGCCTGGGTGGCTTAGTCGGTTAAGCGTCCGACTTTCGCTTGGGTCATGATCTCACGGTTCGTGGGTTCGAGCCCCGCATCAGGCTCTGTGTTGACTGCCAGCTCAGAGCCTGGAGCCTGTTTCAGTCTGTGACTCCCTCTCTCTCTGACCCTCCCCTGCTNACTTCGGCTCAGGTCATGATCTCACGGCTAGTGAGTTCGAGCCCCACGTTGGGCTCTGTGCTGACAGCTCAGAGCCTGGAGCCTGTTTCAGATTCTGTGTCTCCCTCTCTCTCTGACCCTCCCCTGCTCACGCCATCTCGCTCTCTCTCAGAAATAAATAAAAGACATTAAAAAAAATTTTTTTAAAGACACCAATCACCATTAGCAGGAAGAGGAGAAATCATTTGCAATATAACTAATTCAAACAGAATATAAACCAGAATCCACAAAAATATAAAAATAGAATGTTTTGAACTTTATGCCAATAACTTAATGTACTAGAAAAGTAATTCCTTGAAAGAGCTGCACATTACCAAACTTGGCACAAGAAAAATCAGAGTAGTGTTTAATCTATGGTGAAAATTGAATTTGGGGGCACCTGGGTGGTTCATTTGGCTAAGCATCCGACTTTGATCTCCGCTCAGGCCATGATCTGTCATGTGACTGAGCCCTGCATCAGGCTCCATGCTGAGTGTGGAGTCTGCTTAAGTCTCTTTCTCTCCCTCTATCCCTCTCCCCTGCTTGCACACTCTCAAAAACAAACAAAAACTGAATTTGTGATTTTCTCAGAAAGAAATCCCCAGGGTCTCACGGGTGAAATCTATCACACATATAAGTCAGACATAACATTAGTACTATGAAAACAACTTCAGAAAATAGATGTGGGCAGGATGGTTTGCCACTCTTTGAGAGCAACATTACCCTGATATCAAAACAAAACAAGCATGTCTTCTCATCCTTTCAAATGTAAATCGTACAAGATGCTGGAGTCAGTGAAATAAAGGAAGAAAAAAACTCTATATAAATTAGGAAGGAAGAAGTAACATTCTTTGAATATCTGCACTGGAAATGCTAGAGAATCTAGAAAACCCTTAGTAGAAGCAGTATGTGAATCCACCTGGGTTGCAGGACGCAAGGTCAGCTACCAGAATCAAATGTGTTTCTACACACCAGCAATAACAACTGGAAAATAGCTTTTTCAAAACCTAGACAGAACTCAAGAAGCATAAAAGAAAAAATTTCGGTAAATTGTAGACTTAATAAAACAGGTTTTTAAATCTGATCTTCAAAATATACCATTTGGGCTAAATAGGTGATGGGTACCAAAGAAAGCAATTGCTTTGAGCACTGGGTGTTATATGTAAGTAATGACTCACTAAATTCTACTCCTGAAACCAATTATTACACTACATGTTAACTAGAATTTAAATACAAATTTGAAGGGAAAAAAAAGATACCATTAAAAAAATGAAAAGGCAAGCCAAAGATTTAACGTATTTGTAATGACTATAAATTTGGAAAAAGACTCTCATCTACAATATAGAAAAGGCTCTCACAAGTCAGTAATAAGAAGACAAAGCACCCAATTTAAAAAATGGGCAAATAGGGGCACCTGGGTGGCTCAGTCGGTTAAGCAGCCAATGTCGGCTCAGGTCATGATCTAGCGGTTCGTGAGTTCGAGCCCCGTGTTCGGCTCTGTGCTGACAGCTCAGAGCCTGGGGCCTACTTCAGATTCTGTGTCTCCTTCTCTCTCTGCCCCTCCCCTGCTCATGCTCTGTCTCTCAAAAATAAATAAACATCAAAAAAAACAAACCCAAATGAAATTAAAAAAAAAAAAAAGGCTAACAATGGGGCACCTGTGTGGCTCAGTCGGTTAAGCGCTGGACTTCAGCTCAGGTCATGATCTCGTGGTATGAGAGTTTGAGTCCCACATCTAGCTCTGTGCTGACATCTCAGAGCCTAGAACCTGCTTTGGATTCTGTGTCTCCCTCTCTCTGCCCCTCCCCCATTCTGTCTCTCTCAAAAATAAGCATTAAAAAAATTTTTTTAATGGGCAAAAGACGAACAGACACATCACAAAAGAGGATAGATAATGGCAATGTGCACATGAAAAGATGGTCGACACTATCACTGAGTGGACAAATACCAATTAGAAAGACAAACACCATCACACACAATTAGGACGGATTCCATTTCAGATGAGTTAAAATATCAAGTGTCCATAGGACATGAGCGACTAACAGCCGCACTGTGGCAGGAGTGTAAAAGGTACAACCACTATTGAGAACTTTTGGCAATTTCTTATAAAGTTAGAAACACACTGGGGCTTCAGGGTGGCTCAGCTGGTTAAGCGTCCAACTTTGGCTCAGGTCATGATCTCATGGTTTGTGAGTTCAAGTCCCGTGTCGGGCTCTGTGCTGACAGCTCAGAGCCTGGAGCCTGCTTTGAGTTCTGTCTCCCTCTCTCTGCCCCTCCCCCACTCATGCTCTGTCTCTGTCTCTGTCTCTCTCGAAAATAAACATTAAAATAAATAAATAAAGTTAGTCTCCGTCTCTGTGGCGCAATCGGTTAGCACGTTTGGCTGTTAAATAAAGTGAAAAAACACACCTATAACCCAGAAAGTAAACACCTAGGCATTCACCAAAGAGAAATAAAGAGGCATTTCCAAATAAATACTTTTACACAAATGCTCATAGCAGTTTTATTCGTCAGATCCAAACCTGGAAACCCAAATTTCTATCAGCAGGCGGTTGGATAACAAATGGCTTGTCCGTACAACGGACACTACTCAGCAGAGATCCTGAAACACAGAACTACTTGGGTGAGTCTGTAAAACATGCCAAAGCAAAGCAAAGCAAATCAAGACACGCAGTATTATATACCATACGGGTCTGTTTAACGTGAAGGCCTACAGCAAGCAAAGCTAAGCTACGCCGACAGAAAGCGGTTACTCGGGACTAGGGCGGGATTAGCTGGGGAAGGGCAAATGGCACAATGCTGTGTGAGAAAATGTTATCATTCTTCATTCTAATGGTGGTCACACAGGTATATGGTTTCTCAAAACCCCGTCCACTTTGAGGAGGCGTGTTACCGCACGGAGACTGCGCCTCATCAAGGCGACACTGGTGCGCTGGTACTATCTCCTCTGTACCACGTGAAACATCTCTAGCGATAAGGAGTTTTCCAGAAGATGCAGTGCTGTATGCTCCTTTCTCACTTGCCCCTGGAGGCTTCTAAGGTTGCTGGAATTTAAGAACTCAAAATCTGCCCTCATGGGCAAAAAAAAATGGTTTATGTCATTTCAAAACTGGTTGATTTGGCTCATGTCAGAGAAAAGAAATTGAGAGGCAACAAGTGTAAAGTTGAGTGCTGTCGGCTACTGTGCGGTGAAAACTACCAGAAGAGGAGTCTGCCGCCCCCCTGCACTGCAGGGTCCTCTCCCAGGTCACTCTCTTTCTCGAGCTGCCACGGCTCGTTCGGTCCCGGCGTCACCTCTTCTGTTAAGCTGTCCCAGACCCTCCATGCCCACCTCATCCCCACCTGACCGATGTCCTACACAACTGGCAGCTTCTGCCTCACACTTGCCACTGGGTATCACGTGTCTTCCCCAGCGGACCAAACAGCTTCACCTGCTTTCCCAGAGTCCAGCACCGGTCCTTCTAGATCACATCTTCAAATAAATGACAAAGTGAGCCAGAAAACCTCGCGCAGTGCACGGGAACGTGTGCCCCTTGAGTGGATGAGAAAGCCGCACAGGCAGCCCTGTAAAGACAGCACTCCCCAACAGCAAGTGCACAAGTCACGGGCGAGTTCTAGAGGCAGAAAGCATGAGGCACGCTAGTCCTACACTAGCTGCTGCTACAGCTTCCAAATCAGGTACAAGGGGACATCCAACAGGGTTGAGAGACCAGATACTTCCCGTGGACGGGTAAATTATGCCATCACAAATGACAGGATCCCCAAATTTAGTATCTAGCAGTAGAGAAGGGACAGAGCAAGAGAGGTGCCAATCACACAAGATCTGGGGTGTGCTCTTTATTGTCTCGCACCAGATGCAGGGACACATAAGTCAATCAGCTGTGATCATGTCCATAAGGAAACAACAGTGTAAAAACGAAAGTGAGAGTAGATTTAAAAACCCTTAACTTTGATATACCAAAGCGTGAGCAGTAGCGGAGTGCTCACTAGCCACACAAGCCCAGGGTTGGGGAGGTAGCTGGCTGAGCCCGGCACGACGCCTGAGGAGTTAGTCAGGTGTAAAGCAGAGTGCGCTCAAACAAGGACAGAGATGAGGAGGCAGGAGCCGCTTGGTTAAGTGGGAGTGTCGACCAGTGAGCGTTGACCAGTGTGTGTTGCCACGACACACACCACGTGGTGACTGGTTAAGGAGTGGATGAAACTCCAGGAAGCAAAAAGGCCTGAGAAAGCAGGACCGGGTGCTTGGGAAGCATCCTAAGGACAACAGGGAACCAATCTGTGACTTTAAATAAGAAAGACCTTTCTCCAACTTGCCCTTTTAACGTATCAAAGTTTACGATGTAATATTCTCGTAAGTACTGAGATGAGGTTCATAGTTCTGCTTTAAAAAGGACTTAACTCAGGGGTGGGCTGTAGCTGGCAATACGATACAGAGCCTTCTTCGAGACCCAGCCCTTCCCCCAGCACTGTTCCAGCCCAGAGTCACTTGTGCAGTCTCGTGGCCCTCTTGAGGTCACACGCTCCTAGCTGAGGACAGCAGCCCAGCACTGCCGCATGGCGGTAGGGGACAGCCCACTCTGAAAGCAACCCTGCCTAGGACTTTGGGAAATGCAGGCACATCCCAAGTCACATGAATGGAATCATGTGGACTTGTGCCACTCCCTTCCAAACATCACTCACTCAGCGGGAGAAGGACTGTAAGTCAGCTGTGAGCCCCCCCTGACCTGCAGACTTCTCGCCCAAATGTATGGTGGGGGTCTTATTCAAGGGAAGTCCCTCCTGGTGAACACCTTGATTATTTTTAAAGTTTGGGGTCGGGTTGAAATCTTTCCCATATTGACTACATTCATAGAGTTTCTCTTCAGTATGAATCTTCTGGTGCTGAAGGAAGTTTGATCGCTGAATAAAGCCTTTCCCGCAATAACTACACACATAGGGCTTTTCTCCAGTATGAATAATCTGGTGTAGAAGCAGCTTGGAGCTCTGAATGAAAGCTTTCCCACAGTCTTTACATTCAAAGGGCCTATCCCCAGTGTGGATTTTCTGATGTTCAGTGAGATGAGCTTTCTGGAGAAAGGCTTTCCCACATTCCTTACATTCATACACTCTCTCTCCAGTGTGGATTTTCTGGTGTCGAATAAGGTATGAACTCAGAAAGAAAGCTTTCCCACATTCATTACATTCATAGAGCTTCTCTCCAGTGTGAATTCTCTGATGCTGAGTAAAGTTTGATGTCTGACTGAAACGCTTCCCACACTCATTGCATACGTAAGGCCTTTCCCCAGTATGGATCCTCTGATGCTGAATAAGCTTTGAGCTTCGAATGAAGGCTTTCCCACACTCATTACATTCAAAGGGCCTCTCTCCAGTGTGAATTCTCTGATGTTCAATGAGGTCTGAGCGATGACGGAAGGCCTTCCCACATTCCTTACATTCATACTGTTTCACTTCTGTGTGGATCTGATAGTGTCGAATAAGGCTTGAGCTCCTAATGAAAGACTTTCCACATTCGTTACATTCGTAGGGTCTTTCTCCTGTGTGAATTCTCTGATGGCGAATAAGCAAGGAGCTCTGACTGAAGCCTTTCCCACACTCTTTGCATTCGAAAGGCCTCTCCCGGGTGTGAACTCGCTGGTGCCGAACCAGGTCTGAGCTGTGATGGAAGGCTCTCCCGCACTGCACGCATCGGAATGGCTTTCCTCCTGCATGTGCCCTCTGGTGCTCGGCGAGTTCTGTGTAGTGAATGAAGTCTTTCCCACACATGTTGCACACGATGAGTCTTTCTCCGGTGTGAGCTCTCTGATGCTCAGCAAGGTGGGAGCTCTGGCTGAAGCTTTTCCCACACTGCTCACATCTGCAAGGTTTCTTCTCCCCAGTATGAGCAATCTGATGTCCTACAAGGTCCGAGTTTAATGGGAAAGTCTGGCCACAAGTCTCACACTGGTGGGCTTCTCCTTCCACAAGCTCTCTCTGGAGGAGGAGGAGGTTTGAGCTCAGAACTGGGCTTTCTCCTGATTTACTGCCCACCCGAGCTGCCTCTCCTGCTTGGATCTTCCAGTGGGTAACTGTCACCTGCCTGAAACCTCCCTCCTGAGGGGCACAGCTCCGCAGGTTCTGCCCTTCTGGATTTCTCAAAAGCCCCCCTAATTTGGGTTCGGGGAATGCCCCAGACTCAGCGGCAGGGGGCTCCATCACTGTGAGTGTTTCTGACATTGTCTTAGGCAGCTTTCCATCCTCAGAAATTCAAAATCCAGAGTCACCTTTTTGTCACAAGTTCCTAGGTCAGAATCTGAAATAAAGGAGAATAAGATTACCTTTTGTCTTTGTCAACAGACAGGAATCTGCTGGAGCAAGTGGAGGATAAAACACATCCAAAGAGTGGGAGAGAGGAGCGTTTCCCCTGCTCACACTACCCACCCAACACACGGACACCCCAACGTGCATCTCAGCCACCTGCCTCACCCACTTGAGAAAGCTTCTCTGGGGTTCCACCTCCAACAGCCAACTCTGGGAACAGATTAACAGGCAGAGATGTGGCTTGGATTCCATTAAAAAGTTAAGACATATTTCCAAGGAAACAAATGTACTGACCTTGCCACCCCTCACTGTCCTCCCTTTCCTCCGTACCACGCTTGGATCCCATGGTCTGTGATCCTGTATTTATCTTTGGTTACATATTATAATCATCTTCTTGTATATTATACTTAACTCCCTCTGCCCTTCCTCTATCACATTTTCGTGGCAAAATCCCAATGTGGGTTAAATTCCACTTGCTTCCTGTTCTGCATCTACATCCACGCCAACTGAGCCATCTGTACATTTCCAATCCCTTGCCTCACGGGGCCCTGAGGGCCACTTGCAACCTCTACTTTCCTTATTCTCCTACAAGACCACCCCTGCTTTGTCCTCTGTTCTCAAATGTCCAATGCTCCCTCCTCCCTCTCAGCTGATGCCTTGGGTTATTTCAGTAAGACAGAAGCAATGAGATGAGAATGCCAACTTTCTCCTACCCCACCTACAACCTACCTGTTTGTACCCACAGCAGCCCCTCCCTTCTTACATGGTTATACTGTCCTTGGAGAACATCTCTGCCTGTGCACTAAAACCCACTCCTCTCATCCACTCAATGACACCAAGCCTCCCCTGCACAAGTCTAGAGCTGGAATGTTTACAGCAGCACCATTCATAACCTCTAAAATAACCAACAGAGAGGGAGACTGAGGAGTACTCCTACAAAGGAGTAATACGTAGCAATGAAAAACAAACCCTGCTAAACACAAAAGCAAAGATGAATCCCACAGATGCAATGTTCAGCAGAGGGAGCCAGGTACAAGAGAGTTCATATTGCAGGAATGTTTATATCAAGTTAAAAAAAAACAGACAAAAGCAACCCATGTGGGAGAACTAAGACCCTGATGACCTTTATGGAGAAGTAAGAACTGGAAGGGGTGGATGGGCACAGGGGTGCTGACAGTCTACACGGCGCTCTTCATCCCACCGGTGTGTTCCTGTGGGAAAGCTTGTTCAGTCAGGGGTTAACACGTACAGTTGCCAGGGTGCCAGGCCCAGCTGCCCTGCTCAGAGTGATGCCCACTCCCACCCCCCACTTTGAAACCCTCACACTGGGAACCACCTGTAGGCAGGACTCCGCCTCCCCACAGGTCACGCCCCCTCCCCTGGAAGGCCCACTCTTAGCTGTCCATCACTGTACGACAATGCACCACAAACACAGCACCAGAATACAGCACGTCTGTCATCTCACACTTTTGAAGGTCAGAAGCCCCGCCCAGAGTGACTGGGACCCCTGTTCAAGGTCACACAAGGTGTCAGCCAGGCTGAGGTCACACCTGGAAGTGCTGGGAAACCTGTTTCCAAACTCATTCAGAGGTCAGTAGAAATCAGCTCCTGACAACCCCAGGCCATTCCCGGACTCCTGGCCAGTTGTCACCTGGAAGCTGCTCTCAGCCCCCGGGGACGCCTGCGTCTTTCAGGCAGGAACAGTGAGGGGGGGGCCCCTGACTTCTCTTCTGCCACCAGCTGCAGCAAACGGCTTTCCAAGTGCATGCATGACTCGGTCAGTCCACCGCGAGCGCCTCCCCACCTGACACCGCTGACTCAGGACCTTAAACACAACTGCAAAGTCCCTGCAAGGCAGCTGGGAGGAGGTGTGTGCGGCTCAGGCTCAGGGACCTTGGACAGCCGTCTCAGATGCCACTACGCCACAGCCAACGCTTGGCTACTCACGGGAACCGGAGTGTCCTCACCTCCATCTGGGGCCTCCAGTGCTGTCCCAACCCCAGAGCTCCACTGGGAAGGGCCGCAGCCTCAGCTTCGGCCCCACTGCCCGACCCAGCCTTCCTCACAGATGCATCGCCGGAGAGCCGTACGCGGGAAGTCCACTTCCGGGGAGCTCCACCAAGGTGACCCCAAACAATCACTTCTTGAAGCCTCAAATCTGCACCAACAGGAAGCAGACTTTGCTGTGCAAACCTGTGCAGGGATGCCCTCCAGAGCCATTTCCAGTGTGGCCATCAAGGACAAGGACCTGCTTCTGTGGGCAAAGCTGCGGGCAGGGCGGAGAGGGAACAGGAGCAGAAGCAGAGGGAGTGACCAGGTCACGTGCTCTCTGGCCCAGGCAGGGCGTCCTTTCAACCCGGGGTTTTCTCTTTGATGTGAGCTGTAACTTGCACAGAGCACGCACATCTCACTGAACTCCTGGTGACACCCATTTAACAACAAAGGGCCAACACAGAACATTTCTGTCCCTCCAAGGGAACCACTTCTGTAAGTACCGGAGAACTCTGCCCAGTTAACGGCTCAGTCAGCAGAGCCTGCAACTCTTGATCTTGGACATGTGAGTTCGAGCCCAATGCTGGGCACAGAACTTACTTAAAAATGAGAAAATAAGGGACGTCTGGGTGGCTCAGTTGGTTAAGCACCCAACCTCAGCTCAGGTCATGATCTCACGGTTTGTGAGTTCAACCCCCTTGCTGGGCTCCGTGCTGACAGCACAGAGCCTGGAACCTGCCTCGGATTCTGTGTCTCCCCCTCTCTCTGCCCCTCCTCCGCTCACACTCTGCCTTCCCCTCAAGAAAAAACATGTTTAAAAAAATGAAAAAAGAAAAATAAAAAATTCACTTAAATGAATTTATACACTTCTGTGTCTGCTTTTAATTCAACATGTAACTATTATTCGAATGATCACTCACAATCTTAAACTTTATTTATTTGTTTATTTACTTACTTATTTAGAGAGAGTGAGAGAACGTGAGCACATGAATTGGGGAGGAGAGAATCCCAAGCAGGCTCTTTGCTGTCAGCACAGAGCCCCACGCGGGGCTCGATCCCGTGAACCAGAAGATCATGACCTGAGGGGAAATCGAGAGTTAGACACTAACCCAACCACCTGCGCACCCCTAAACTCACCATCTTCAAGTGCACAATCAAGTGTTTTTAAGAATATTCCTAAGATTGCAACACCATCACCATTGTTACTACCAGAACATTTTCATCACTCCCCCAAAAGTGCCTCCGCTTTGACTCAGAACTACGTCTGTGAAAGTCACCACTGTGGCGGCGGCAGCTCACGCTCGCAGGTGACACATGGCATCCCGCCGCACCGGCAGGTCACAATTCAGTCCCGCACGTCTCACGAGCGCCTCAGCGGTCTGGTGACTAACGCTGCCGTGACAACTCCTGTTGGCGCAGGTCGCTCCTGGTGGGTGTGCACCCCGGAGCGTGGCCACGGGCTCCCGGGTCCCGGATCTGCTTTCGGGGCCACCTGTCCAGGACACGTTTGCAAATCCCACTGCAGACCAGCAGATGGCGTGGCCGTGGACAGCGAGTGGGCGCGTCCACACAGCGGTGCTGCTCTTTGGCCGGTGCGGACACCGCACCCAGGGAGGCCAGCACTCGCCTGAGTCTTGAGTAGGAAGAGCCGCAGCGGCGCCTGGTGAAGAAGGCCATGGCCGCCCGTCCGGGCCGGAGGAAGTAGCTGGTGTGGGACAAGGGGGTGGGGGCGGACCGAAGACTGCCCGGCACCCTGCTGCCTTTGAGGGACAGAAACCCCACCTACAGTCGAGCCGGCACACGGCCACAGCAGACGCCTGCGCTTCCGAGAGCCCGAGGTCAGGCGGCCGGGCGCGACCCTGTGACCGAGATCCGGCCAATGAGGCGGGAAGGGAATGGATGTGTGTGGGGCCCCTACCGCCACCCACGGTGACACGTGGGTGTGGCAAAGCGGCCAGGCTCCCAGAGGCCTTGAGGGCCAGAGCCACCTAGGTAGGCGGCCTGGAACGTCAAGTCAAGTTGTTTGAATCGGTTAGGGCAACTTGAGTGAGGCCTACGTAACGCTGGTAAACAACCCGAACTCGGGCGCGGTGCTCCCCGCGATGAAAGAGGAACCGAGCCCACGCACCACCAGCTGGCGCTGAGGACAAGGCGCTGGGCACAAGTCCGCGGGGGGCACTGCTGTCCGCGTGAGGCTCGCCGCCCGCGACCTCCCGGGCCCACTCACTAGCTTGCTTTAAAGCTTTCTTTCTCCTGCTTATAAAAATTCCTTTTAACTAGTTAGTTTTTTATTTTTTTTAATTTTTTATTTATTTATTTATTTTTAACTAGTTAGTTTTTTAAAGGCAAGAGGTAAACTATGCCAACTGAGAAAATGGAGACAATAGAAAGACTGGAAAAAAAAAACCTAAAATTACCTTTAACCCGAAGGTTACCAGTTAGCATTTTCCCTCTGGTATTTTTTCTGCACTAGCATTTTTATGGCATCAGGGCTACACGGCTCAGTTACATCCTGTTCTACTGGTGCATCACTTTAATTCTTAGCCATTACAAACATAACGCACACATTGCAGAAGTATTTCAAACAACAAACAAGAGTAGACGCTGTAGACACAAGGAAACCCCCACCGCGAGCTGTTCCCGTTATCCGCGTTCGCTCACACTCTGCCTGAACAAATGCCGTTACCCACGTCCACACGATTCTCAACAGTAAGACTGGGACCCCGCCACACACCATCTGCAGCCATGCCCCCATTTACAACACACCCTGGGTCGCTCCGGTCCGTCTACACAGATGTCACCTCGCTCTCTGAGTGGTTTCACCACCGTAGGTAGCCACCAAATCCCTATTCGGATCAGACACGGAAGGTACATCCATCCCTGTGCCCCTGGTGCCCCAGGAGGCGAGCTCCCGGAGGTATTCTGCCCACCTGCCTGAGGCTGTCTCCTTCCCAGAGATGGAGGGAGTTAGCAGGATAGAAGAGCGGGCGAGCAGCACCCGCCTCGTCCTCTCCCCGGGCTGGGCCTGGGCAGCAGCACCCAGGGCTTCCGGGAGCCCGGCCTCGTCCCTTCTGCCCGGCAGGGAGGCGGCAGTGTGCTCCAATGCCTCACTGGCTCAGAGCTCAGGAGGCGAGGAGGGGTACTGTTTATTAGCGCCCCTGGAGCCCCCCAGGCACAGGGCCGAGCGCCTGACTCCCACTGTCTCACGCGCTCCCCCAAGCCTCACGAGGCAGGCGTTCCCTGGGTACTCGCTCTCGTTTACAGACGAGGAAACAGAGGCTAAGGGAGAAAGTCCATTGTCCAAGGCATTAAACTAGTAAGAAGCAGCACTCAGGTTCAAATCTAGGTCTGTCCTCCTCTGGCGCCCATGTCCCCAACGCGAGAGCTGGTTTTCCCTTCCCAAGTCTCATCTGTCACTGTTACGGGATACTTTGCTTAGATCATGTGGAGCAAGTATTGTAGAAATAAGCTTAAAGGTTAAGTCTTACTTTTCTTAATTAAAAAAGGTGGTAGTGGGAGCACCTGGGTGGCTCAGTCGGTTAGGCGTCCGACTGGCTCAGGTCACGATCACGTGGTTCGTGGGTTTGAGCCCCACGTTGGGCTCACTGCTGACAGCCAGCTCAGAGCCTGGAGCCTGCTTCAGATTCTGTATCTCCTTCTTTCTCTGACCCTCTCCTGCTCATGGTGCCCCTCTCTCTCTCTAAGAAATAAAAAACATTTAAAAAATAAAATAAACAAATAATTAAAAAGGTGGCAGTAAAATGTTGGGGTTTTGTCTGTCTTGAAAGTTACATCTTCTGATTTTCATGCTTAGAAGGAATGCTGAACTCCCTGCAAACAAGCTTTATTCTGTCTACAAGAAAACAGCTTTAAAAATGTGTATCTTGGGGAACCTCGGTGGCTCAGTTGGTTAAGCGACCGACCTGGGCTCAAGTCATGATCTCACTGTTTGTGGGTTTGAGCCCCGCATCAGGCTCTGTGCTGACAGCTCAGAGCCTGGAACCTGCTTCCGATTCCGCGTCTCCCTCTGTCTCTGCCCCTCCCCCGCTCACACTCTGTCTCTCTCTCTCTCAAAAATAAACATTAAAAATTGTTTTAAAAAATAAAAATGTGTGTCTTTTAATGGTTTTCAGAATTTTTTTAAATGTTTACATTTAAGGGGGGGGGAGAATGCGTGTGCATGCCAGGGGCAGGGCAGAGAGAGAGGGAGGGAAAGAGATAATCCCAAACAGGCTCTAAGCTGTCAGCACAGAGCCCGACATGGAGCTTGAACTCACAAACCTTGAGATGGGGTGCCCCTATAATTTTTTTCTTAACGTCAGAGAGCTATACTTTGCTCCGAATAAACATTTATCTGAAAATCAGCCTTTAGTTTCTGCTTAGCCGTTTTCCTCTGTGAATTCAAGCAAAACTGAATTGATTCGCTTTGACTTAAAGAAACCTTAATGAAATGAACAAAAAGTAGTAAAAATGCAGTACACCTCTGATCCCACGACATACTGAGCTAACATGACCCACCTTTCTGTTATAGCACATAGAACTTGCTGGATAAAATATGACACATGTAAATACACACTTGACGTTGAGAGAAATGAGAAAATGCTTGGTGTTGGAAATGGATCCTAACCTGGAGCAGGAACCCGTGAGCAATCCCGAATGGCTCTGGGGTGGAGAGGGAGGGGTGCCGAGGCAGGCACTGCACTGGTAAAGGGGTTCCATGGCCCTGGGCCCACAGGTTAGTCAGTCACTGTCTGTGGCTTATGGCCTAAAGCAGGAAGGTTTCCGAGCTTCACCCTTGGGAATGACAAGCACAAGGGGCACCTTACTGAGACATGAACCAGAACCCCTTGAGAATCTGTGCATCTGTCACGATGAAGGAAACCGAGAACCTGGTACGTGCCGGTCACCATGTAAGGTGTCTTGTTTCTGGTTTTCTCATGTTCTCCTCACAATTACCCAGGAGGTTCAGGGAGGTGACTCGCTTCAGGCCACACTAGCTGCTAGCTGCTGCCTCCCCCTCCCCACCCCACCAACGGCCCTCTGGTTCCTGCTCCCTGGGCTCTGCCCCAGGATCCTGATGGCCTTCTCCTCTCCTGGCAAGTCCAGTGGCCTTACGCCAGTCACCTTCCCCGACCTGAGGCAGCAGCGGACACGCCTGCCCGCTCCTTGAACTGCTTCAAGGGCACTGCCCTGTTCCGAGTCAGCCGCTCCCCTGACCACCCCTTGCATCTGTGGCCCGTGACTGTTGTCTGGGCCTTCTCAGCTCCGTCCTCCCTCCACATCACCCCCAAGGCCTTTCCAGGAGTCAGGAATCCATCACCATCACTTCAGGAGAGGCCAGAGCCGCATGCGCAGGCTTGTGAAAAAACCACCAATCCCTCCCCCCACTCTCTCTCCGTATCTCCCTTAGGAGAGCCCCCAAGGTTATTGCTGTCCTTAACCAAGCTACGATACCACATCTCCAACAGGCTCAAAGGGTCCATATCTGCGGACAGGGTGCAAGCCATGCCCTGAAGACTAGGCTAGATGAACGTCTCCGATCTACGCGGCCAAGAGACACTAATTTCCATCATTCACTGGGACTGGATCTGGGGCGGGGAGGGGAGGGGGGAGCCGCGCCAAAGAGCGATTATGAGCATAACCTGTACACACAAACTGCCTCAGGCCTGCCTCCTAACATTCCTGGGAAACCTCCGGCGTGCTCGTGGCCGAGGGTCCCGACAGCAGGAAGCAACCGGCCTGTTAGGGGGTAAAATGTCCCCGACATCAGCAGTCAACCGCTAGAATTGGTACAGACTTCTAGAGGGATGCGAACCCTTAGGAAAGAGCTAGAACAGCGGAGTCAACCACCTCTCCGCACCAGGGAACTCTTCCGGCTCAATTCCCTCCGCACGCTACCCTCGCCAGGCACAGGGTGCTGGCTGTGCGCCCCCCCGCCCCAGAGCCCCGCGGAGAGACAGGCTGAGAGCGCAACCGCAGCGCTGCCCGCCGCCCGCGCCTCCTGCCCCAGGTCCCCGCGGAGGAGCTGGCGGGCTGGAGCACCGCGACGCAGGGCGCCTAAGCTGGAGGCTCCACGGCCTGGGACCCTAGTAATTGCTCCCATGACGCTCCCTACGGAGAGGAGGTGCGGGCCCAGCAGCCGCGCGGGGGAGGCCGTGGCTGCGGCTCCGAGGCGGGCGCACCGAAGCCCCNNNCCGCCCCCGCCCCCGCGCCCACGTCCGGCGGACACGACCCACTCACCCGGCGACCAGCGGTGAAAGAACGACCGGCCGACAAAGCCCGCAGCGCCTCCCGCACGCCGCGGCCGGAAGTTGGCCGAGGCCCAGCCTCCAGAACTTCCNGCGGCGCTGGAACGCCCTTACCTGGAGACGGAAGCCGAAGCAGCCGGGGCCCCGCGCTCACCTGGCCGTGCGGCTCGTCCTGCAGATGCACTGGTGGCCTCTGGACACGGTCCCGCAGAATCGGCCCCGCGGCCCCTGGAAGAGCGAGTGTCGCACGGCCCGGCAGTGCCCACGTGGCGGCGGCGGGCGGTCGAAGCCACGGAGACCCCGCGGTGTCGCGGGCGCTGGCGCCCCACTGCGGGGACCGCGGGTGGAGGACGGTGTCGGGAGCGCGGGAGCGGGAAGTCCCCCCCGGGTCCCGGGAGCCGCCCCGCTCGAAAGCGGGCGTCGGCGTCGCTCTGTGCGAGCGTTCTAAGCGCTCGCGGAGCAGGCGTGCGTGCCCTCGTGCGGTTGGCTGTTTTTACCCCGCGTTGTTTTAAAGTCACACCGTGTTAACACAGAATCGGGTGGCCCCCATTCCTCCCGAGGGTCTCCGCCGTTCCCCGCCCGCCCTGTTCACGAACGGGGCGCGTGTTTTCCACTCTTCTCTATTGCGGGCGGTGCAAGAGAGCACATCCACGGTATTCCCGTGTCTGAGCTCGGCTTTCTCTAGGCGACAGGCCTAGAGATGGGATTCAGTGTGCAGATTTTAGTGTCAGCGTGTTGCCAGATTTGCTTTAAGAGGCTGTGGGAACCTGCGCTCCGTCCAGCGCAGTGAGAGTTCGGTCCCTGCATCGTCACCAACCCTTACCTGGCCTGAAACTGGCCGATCCAAGGAGTGAAAAGCAGCGTCCTGGTTCTTGTTCTCAAATTCAGTGAGGCCCAACTCACAAGCAAGTGCAGTTGTTTTTAATGAACACGTGGGATAAATAGTTCTGCCAAACGTGTCCTCCTACGTGACTCCGCAATCCAGGCAGAGCGTCCCCGAGCGTCGCCGTCCGAGTTCTGCCCGCGCTCCTCCCGCAGCCCTCGCGCTCCAGCTGCTTCAGGGAGAGACCTGATGGCAGTCCGGCCAGTCCTTCGTGGTCATTCGCCGTTGGAGCCTCTTGTTAACTTTGAAATGGCCTTGGCCCATTTTTCCACTGGGCTTGTTGTCTTTTTCCTGTTGACTTGGAGCTTCTTCGAAGGGATACAAATTATTTGCCTATTCCCTATACTGCAAACATCTTGCCTTTATCTTTCCATAGAATTACGTGTGCCCTTCGCTGACCGGGCACACAGTCCATTCCTCTCTGTCACAGGGCACTGACAGTGCTGTCTTCTCAGAGATGGCTTTTTTTTTTTTTTTAAGAGTTTTAAGTAATCTCTACTTCCAACGTGGGGTTTGAACTTACAACCCCAAGATCAAGAGTTGCTTGCTCCACCGACTGAGCTGGCCAGGTGCCCCTTTCCTCAGAGGAGTTTAACACTTTTACTTTCCATGCTTAGGCCTTCCAACCATCTGGAATTTATTTCTGAATAAGATGAGATGCTGGAATCTGATTCTTTTCCATATGGTGAGCCAATATCCCCATAAAGTGAGGTAAACAACCTGCCCTTTCACACACTGTCTTGTCAGAGAAATAAAAGGTCTTGAGAATAATTGTATTGGAAAGAAATGAGGAGCCCCTGGGGGGCTCAGTTAGTTAGGGGTCTGACTCTTGATTTCGGCTCAGGTGACGATCTTGTGGTCATGAGATCAAGCCCCACATCCCGCTCCGTGCTGAGCACGGAATTCTCTCTCTCCCTCTGCTCTCCCCCACTTTCTCTCTCTCTGAAAGAAAGAAAAAGAAAGAAAGAAGAAGGAAGGAAGGGAAAAGAAATGAATGCTGCAGCCACAGTGAGTGGAGGTGTGTGTGTAAAGTATGTGGTGATGGCCTCGTGATTCACAGGAAGTTACTTACACACAATGTACCGACACGCGATGCAGATCGTCAGCTGGCCGGAAAAGGAGCTCCCACCCACCCCTGTATAGGACTTGGCAGGGGTGCCTGTGTGATTCAGTCGGATCAGCATCTGACGCTTCATTTCGGCTCAGGTCATCATCTCATGGTTCATGGGTTCAACCCCTACATCAGGTGCTGTGCTGACAGCAAGGAGTCTGCTTATGACTCTCCCTCTCAAAATAAATAAATAAAAAAAAAAGATTCAGAGAGCACCTGGCTGACTTGCTCGGTAGGGCATGTGGCTCTTGACCTCAGGGTCATGAGTTCTAGCTCCACATTGGGGGTAGAGATTACTTACAAAATTTTAAAAAGATTTAGAAATAGGATGATGTTGAAGCTGAGGGGTCAGAGCCGAGCCAGGCCTCCCCAACCTTCAGCACCGGCCTGGGGCTGCACCCGTGAAGCAGGGCCCGGCAGAGGAGAGGGAGGCAGGCTAGGGGTAGAGCCTTTCCTAGATCAGCAGGGGCAGCAGGGCTGTCCTGACTGAGGCCTCCAGAGATGCCACGGTCACTCGGCACAGGCGCCCGGGAAACAGCGCGCGCTTAATCTCCAGCCTACCCACAACCTTGCTGGGGTTACATGGCTTCTCTTACAGTCCTGTCTCCTAGGAAGGGCTCTGCTGTGCGTGCCCGGTNTAATACCTGTTGACCACCCCACCCCCACCCCCGCCCCGGAGAGACTAGCTCTCTGATGCTGGAGTCTGGCTGCAGAGTCCTTGGTGGCATGGGAACTTAGCGGCAGATGACAAACACCTCAGAGGGGGACCAGCCGCACTGCCTCAGAGACCCACCCTCTGCTTGGCTGCTGGAGGCTGCCCCCTCCCTGCATTGCAAGGCGGACCCCAAGCCCACATCTGGGTTGTGATGACTATTGTAATAGCCAAGCCAGAGCAAGGTTTTGGAAGCAAAAGAAAATCTGACTGGGGTTGAGGAAGGACAATATTCACAAGGTGTGAGATGTAGGGAGCGTGGGAGAGTTCACAGTGAGCTCTAACAATCAAGTTCCAAAAGGGGCTGCACCCCTGGCCCCCCTTATCCTCAGCAAGGCAGGGAAAGCTTCCTGGAGGAGAAGGCCTCTTACAGATGCCTGAGTGGAGACAGGACTGCCTCTCTTAAAACATGGACAAGATTTGGGGGTGCCAGGGAGGCTTGCTTGGTTGAACATCTAACTTCGTCTCAGGTCATGGTCTCACAGTTCATGAGTTCCATGCCCACAGGACCCACTTCAGATCCTCTGTCTCTCTCCTGCTCCTCCCCTGCTCACACGCTCTCTCTCAAAAATAAAAACCAAACATTAAAAGAATGGACAAGATTTGTATGCTTCTAATTACAAAATGCTGATGAAAAATTAGCAGATACATCCCACGTTCATGGATTGGAAGACTCAACAGAGTAAAGGTGTCAATTCTCCTGAGCAAAGTAAGAGAGAGAGAGAGGAACTCTTCCACACTCAGATTCTTCACTATAGAGAGCATACTGATGTTCACGGGAGGGAGGAGTGGGGGGGAGGAATGGGGGAGGAGGAAGTAGGGGGGAGGAGTGGGGGACACAAGTGATGAGGATGAAGGAGGGCAGTTGTCCTGATGACAAAAAACCCTCAATTCTCTTCGAATTAAAAGTTTAATGCAAATTCCTATAAAAATCCCAGAAAGAATCTTAGTAGACACAGATAAACTTATTCTTAAATTTATATGAACAGGATAGGCCCTAGAATAGCTAAAAATAATACATACATATATACTAAATGAATCTTGAAAAGGAAGAACAAAATGAGAGGATCATTCTACCCACTATTAAGACCTACTATATTGCTGCTTTGTAATCAAAACAGTGAGACCCTGGTGGGGGTACAGATACCGAGATCTGTGGGCAGAGTACAGAGCCCCTGCCCAGCTGATTTTTGACAAAGGTGCAGGAACGATTCAGCAGAGACTTCAGTTAGGAATAATGATGGATCGACATTGGCTCATCAATTGTGGAAAAAAAAAAGTCAAATGTAGATTTTTTTGTTAAACTTTTGTCAGTATCATTAATGAGCAACAGTCCATCTCAAATATCTTTGTGTAGCACAAAGTCAAGAGTAACTCTCTCTGCTACTTGGGACCATGCTTTGCTCTTTGGGAACCTTACATTGTCTTGCTTAGGTCTTCAGGGCCTTCCAGTATCTAAATTAAATATACATGACGTCCAAAGTCAGCACTCTTAATACGTGTCCAAGGTTGATTACAAGGTCAAATGTGATGTGGTTTTCCAAGATGTTTCATCTTTGAGCAGATCCAGAAAATACAGTGTTTGATCTAGAGAATGTCATCGCCATCAGTGCAGTTAAAGTTAGGTCTCCCCGCAACATAACATGTAGCACAAAAAATGCTTTTGCTCTTTGGCCAAAAATTCTGGCTTGTTCACTTTTAACTTCTCCAACCATATCAGTGCCAGTAGCATCTAGTTGCCCTCAATAATTTTTTAAATCAATGTCTAAAACAGTATTTTGCTTTTCCCCAGTCCTTTCCTCTTTTTATTCTTTTTAATGTTTATTTATTTTTGAGAGACAGAGACAGAGCATGAGCACGGGAGGGGCAGAGAGAGAGGGAGGAACAGAATCTGAAGCAGCTCTAGGCTCCAAGCTGTCAGCGTAGAGCCCGATGCGGGGCTTGAACTTGTGGACCACAAGATCATGACCTGAGCCCAAGTCGGATGCTTAACTGACTGAGCCACCCAGGTGACCCTCCCCAGTTCTTTCCTTAAGTCAAACGTGTGTTTCATCTAGACTTACATATATGTAGATCCAAGGGAAATATGAATTAATATTGCAAAATATTCCTCAGCCAGTATTGCAAATCCTGCATTAATTTCTGAGAACTCCTGAAATCACAGATTGGAACAGGAAGAAAAGCAAGAAAGATCTGACCCGTTAGTTAATTCACCTCTTTTCTTAATGAACCTCCGCTGTACAACCCACAGACATTCCTGCTCTTCAAAAAGCTCTGGGGATTTTCCCGTTATTTGTTTTTAAGTTTATTTATTTATCTTGAGAGAGAGGGAGGGAGGGAGGGAGGGAGGAGGGGAAAGGCAGAGTCTGATGCTGAACTGACTGAGCCATGCACGCGCCCCAACAACCAACATGTATTATCTATAATGATGATCTTCAAAAAAGGAAACCAAAACATTGGTGAGTATTTTACTGATTTTACTAATTTTGAAATGGTTCAGGTTTTGACTTAAGTGAAAAGCTTTTTTTTTTTTTTAATTTTTTTTATTTATTTCTAGGAGAGAGAGAGAGACAGCGTGAGCAGGGGANAATCCTGAGTTTTTGGGCACCTGGGGCTCAAACATCTGACTTTGGCTCAGGCCATGATCTCGGGGTTCATGGGTTCAAGCCCTGTGTTGGGCTCTGTGCTGATGGCTCAGAGCCTGGAGCCTGCTTTGGATTCTGTGTCTCCCTCTCTCTCTCTGTTCTTCCCCTGCTTATGCACTGTCTCTCAAAAATAAATGTTAAAAAATTAAAAATAAAAAGCCTTGAATCTTATGCACTGATTTAAAAGGTTGTTGAAAGTAAGCCTAGGGAAATGGAACTAAAATGGCTAGCAGAGAAAAAGGTGAGGCAGCCAGAACTTAGGGTGGAAAACTAGATGTATTACTTGTGTCATTTGTGGAGCATCATTTTCTCTGTGCCCAAGATGTGGCCTCAGTCGTGCTGACTGCTAATTCTCCTAAAAATAACTCAAGATCAGGGTGTTTTTTGATTTAGCCCAGAGACAGTACATCTTGATGAAATATGGATCAATTTTGACCTTGAACCTCTCCCTGCCTAAGACACATCCTGGGATCTGGGGATAAACACTAAAGGAACTGGGTCCAAGCTTGAGCAGATGTGGCAGCTCTAAGAGAGAAGGCACACGAAAGGTGCTCACAAGAACGGCCTTTCCTACAAAAGAAAATCAATTTTGAATCCCTGCTGCCTCAGCTACTTGATGTGAACTGTTACTGGTTATTTATGGTATTTGTAGAGCTGACTGAACCCTGAAGAGAGCTAAGGTTGATAAGTCCACTTTCAAAGGGATTTGAAAATAGATTTGTTTAATTTTAGAGAAAGTGTTTTTCTAAATGGACAGAAACAGAACATGAAACACACAAGAGTCACATTCCAATAAATATGTGAAATTGAAACAGAAGAAAAGTTTGCATGACCATGAAGGAGAACATTCTCACAAAAACAAACCCAAATGTAATTTTAATAGAAATGACTTTTTAAAAATGCTTTATTTATTTCTGAGAGAGAGACAGCATGAGCAGGGGAGGGTCAGAGAGAGGCGGAGACACAGAATCAGAAGCAGGCTCCAGGCTCTGAGCTAGCTGTCAGCAGAGAGCCCGAGGCGGGGCTCGAACCCACAAACCGTGAGATGATCACCTGAGCCGAAGTCAGACACTTAACCGACTGAGCCACCCACGTGCCCCTAGAAACGATTTTCTGATTGCTACAGATCAAAGTATAATACCAATTAAAAAGACCTGTAAATAGTGGTGCCTGGGTGGCTCAATCAGTTAAGTGCCCGCTTCAGCTCAGGTTGTGATCTCATGGTTTGTGGGTTTGAGCCCAGTATTGGGCTCAGCCTGGAGGCTGCCTCAGATTCTGTGTTTCTCTCTCTGCCCCTTTCCTGCTCGCTTTCTCTCTCTCTCTTTGTCTCAAAGATGAATAAACATTAAAAAATATTTTTTAAAGTGTAAATAAGTTGAGTGTCATTTGCTACTTTTGGTTTTCTTTATTGTATTTCAGCTTATAAAACGTGAAAGAGCTTACAAAGTATTGCACTGCCATAAGAGCCGGTAAATGACACTCTGTGGGGTGGGGGGTGATGACTTTCAATCTGAATTAAAGTATTTGCTAACATTTTCTGCAATCCCAATACATTATCATATGCAACCCTGTTACAGTGTGGGAACATGATATGTAAAAATCCACGGTCCATTTCTGAATCTAAGTACTGCTTTATGGATTTTTATTGTTGGTTTCAGCTGCTACGGGCTCAGCAAAGCAGTTTCTTCAAATAAAGCAAACTGAAAAACAAAACAAAACATGGGGCACCTGGGTGGCTCAGTCGGTTAAGCGTCCAACTTCGGCTCAGGTCACGATCTCACAGTGTGTGGGTTCGAGCCCCACATCAGGCTCCAGCTCAGAGCCTGGATCCTGTTTCAGATTGTGTCTCCCTCTCTCTCTGACCCTCCCCTGCTCATGTTGTCTCTATCCCTCTCTCACAAATAAATAAAACAGTAAAAAAAAATAAATAAATAAAGCAAAACAAAACAAAAACAGAAAACTGCAAAGACTTAGGAAAGTCTGTGACTTGGCACTGCAGTCAAAAGAACACAAATTATGCGACGACTTGTGATTCTAATAACATGGTTAGTAACTGGTGAAATGTAGACAAGAAAACTAAATTATATAGGATGACTATGCAGTAGTGTGGGAAGTTCGGTATCTTTCTTTTTAATATTTATTTATTTTGGGAGCGTGCAAGTGGGGGAGGGGCGGAGAGCGAGGGATAGAGGATCTGAACCGGGCTCTGGGCTCTGCACCCACAGGCAGACAGCAGAGAGCGACCCTTGGGATCATGACCTGAGCGGAAGTCCAAGCTCAACCGACTGAGCCACCCAGGCACCTCACATAGTCTCTTTACAGCGTCTAGCATCCAGACACGTGTAATTATTCACCTGTCTCTGATGGTTTGCTTATTTCCAGCTATAGAAAATTTGTTTATTTTCTATAGCTAGAAGTCAGCAAATCAAAAGTTTATTTATTTAAAAATTTTTTTTTTTATTTCTGAGAGAGAGACAGCGTGAGCAGGGGAGGGTCAGAGAGAGAGGGAGACACAGAATCCGAAACAGGCTCCAGGCTCTGAGCTGGCAGTCAGCACAGAGCCCGACGCGGGGCTCAAACCCAAGAACCGTGAGATCATGACCTGAGCCGAAGTCAGATGCCCAACCGACTGAGCCACCCAAGTGCCCCCAAATCTATGGGTATTTTTTAATGGGATATATTTTCATAATATGTTGTCAAGGTCGGAGGGCACAGCACATTGTTTGCCAGTGTGTTGGCAAGGTCGGGTGCTGTTAAATACCTGCATTTAGAGGGGCGCCCGGGTGGCTTAGTTGGTTAAGCGTCCGACTTTCGCTCGGGTCATGATCTCGCGGTTCGTGGGTTCGAGCCCCGCGTCGGGCTC
>NW_027529176.1:1053873-1056987 GCF_008692635.1 Crocuta crocuta
AAGCCGCGGCCGGGCGCCTGCCGACCCCCCTTCCTAAGGCTGCGGCGTTTCCGCGACACTCGGCCTCCGCGCCTCTCCCACCACCACGCGCCCAGGCGGAGCAAACGGGGTCTCTCTATCCCGTACCCTGAGGCCGCAGGGAGGCGGAGCATCGAGAACTACGTTTCCCAGGCGGCTGCGCGTCCCCAGACTCCACTTCCCGGCAGCGCCCGGGGCGGCCCCGGGACTGCATTTCCCAGAGTGCCGCGGGAGCGCCCGCCNCGGGAAGCTCAATCCGCTGCCGGAAGCCGCTCTTCGGGAGACGGGCAGGTGGGGCAGCGCACAGGTGAGACGCCGCGCGGCGCCGAGGATCCCGCCGGGGACCCGGCGTGGCGAGCTGCGGCCCGGGCCCTGGCTGCTTCGTGACAGCCGCGGAACCCTGAGGGGTGTGCGGACTCCGAGGGCGTGGAAGGGGACCCGTGGGCATGGAGGTGTCCCGGGGATCTGGGAGAAGATCGGGGCGTGGGAGGAGTCCCGGACGCGGGGGTGTTTCCCCACTGACCTGCTGTAGAACTGCAGGCGCGGTCGGGAGCGGCGGATGTCGCGGCACTATCCCCTCCGGTTGCTGCCGGCCATGAGGCCGTGCAGCTGGGTCAGAGCCGTCCTGTAGGGGCCCGAGCGGACTTCCAGCCCCTAGGCTAGGGTTCTCAAGGGTGCTGCCCTGAGTCTTGTCTGGTTCTGAGCCGGAAGTGCCACCTGCCTAGAAGGAACTAGGCTGGCAAAAAGGCTCCCCCGGACCAGCTGGCTGCCAGTGGGCAGTGGACTGCAAACCCTGCCCCTTCCTTGTCTATGGCATGTGAGCTCTGGCTGGGAGTAACCTTCCTGATACGGGCAGGATCCCCCAGCCGCAAGATTGTCTGCCTTCCCACTTGTCTGCCCGTGGTGTGCAGAACGCCCAGTGTTCCTTTTCTTGGTCCGGTATGGGTCTTCGGTTGGGCCTACGGGGCAGTGCCTGCGACCCAGGCTTTCTTGGCTGGGTGAGACCCCCCAAGACCTCTGTGCAGTTCTAGGCAGAAGGCTCCCTAGGGAATGGGGTGGGGAGGGGGAGGCTCAGGCCAACTGGGTCTCTCTGGTCCCCCGCAGGCTCTCTCTTCTCCCCTGGGGGTCTCATCCTGTCCCACTTGCCCCAGCAAACCCTGGTCTAGCCCTTGGACAGTTGCGTGGGGCCCAGTGCTAAGGGCAGTGACTCCACGCAGGGACATCTCCAGGGAGTGGGGTTCCATCGGCCTCCCACCATTTGCCCCCGCAGGTGCAGCCAGCATGAGTGAGCCTGGGGGGTCAGTGCGAATCCTAGTGACAGGTGGCACTGGGCTGGTGGGCAGAGCCATCCAACAGGTGGTAGCAGATGGAGCCAGGCTGCCTGGAGAGGACTGGGTGTTCGTCTCCTCCAAGGATGCTGACCTCACGTGAGTGGACCCACCCCCGGCGCACACTCACCCACACCTCTCGAGACTCAGAGCTCCAGGCAGGCTGTCCCTGAGCCTGGTAGCCTCATGTCCGGGTCCTTCCTGCCAGGTGGCTGGCCTGGCTTGGGTGTGTGCAGCTCTGTCCCTAGGCAAACATCCTCCTATCTCTTCCCGGAAGCCCACGCCTCACGCCAGCCAGCACCTGCGCTCAGCACTTTGCTCTGTGGCAGCCCTTCCTGCCGTCAGCCCTGTCCACCCCTGCCCCCAGTACCCCAGCCCCGGGTGCCAGTTCCTGCCCTGGCTCCTCCCAGGGATGCTGCGCAGACCCGAGCCCTGTTTGAGAAGGTGCAGCCCACACATGTCATCCACCTTGCTGCGATGGTGGGGGGCCTGTTCCGGAATATCAAATACAATTTGGACTTCTGGGTAAGTGACAGGGCCCCGCGGAGCACTGGGGACTTCTCGTTGGCTTCCCGTGCTCCTGTGTCGGCCCCAGGAAGTCTCTGCAGGTCAGGGCTTGGCACAGCCCGGTGGGGGCGGTCCCTGTGGGGTCTCCCGTGACCCACAATTGCTTCGTAGGCAGATGGGTGTCCAGGTGGGTGGGACACTTGGCCCCACAGGAAGAGCCATGGACTGACGGTGGGACGGAGGCACTGAGAGAAGCCAGCCTCTGCTGTTTGACTTCGATAGGGTTGGTTCCTAACCCTGAGTCCTCCAGGCCTCTAGACCCTTCTGCTCCCCAGGCTGGTCCAGCTGCACTGAGCCAGGCCCAGCATGCATCCTGGGGCGCAGAGGTGTGAGCTGGGCTCCGGGTCTGAGGCGTCCGGCCTGGGGGCTGGGACGTGGTGGAAGGGGCAGGAGGGGGCAGGGCTCTGCCTCTAGCCCTGCCCCCACCCGGCTGCGCCCCTGACGCTTGGCCCCACCATTGCTGGGCATCTGGTCGTGATGGCACAGGATGGCAGAGCCTCAGGTCAGATTCTGCCCGGGGCGCCTCACCCCAGGGCTTTCTAGTGCCAGTTGCCCTAGAGTGCCGTTGTCTCTCCATCTCCAAATGCCTGGGCCATCTCCCCGCCGGGTTTCCTTCACGGGTCTGGGGAGGGGTGGGGCTGCCCAAGGCTTCACTGCTCCTGGCTGGTATAGTTGGGTAGGCTCCTCGGGGGAGGGAGGGGAGGTGCCCCTTCTCCCCACCCTTGTCGGGGCCGCATTGGGCCTGCCCCCAGCAGCCTGTGCCGGTGAGGCCCCGCCCCGAGCTGGGGAAAGTGGTCCTCTCCTCCGGGGGCGGGTGGGGTGGGGGCAAAGGACTGCCTGCTAACAGGCCTGGAGTGGGGCATGGTTTCTGGAAGGTCTATGCTTGGAGGTTTTGCCTTGTCCCAGGGAGCAGTTAGGATAAACTGGCTCAGGTGCTGCTCTCGTGGGAGGGGCCAGGGTGTCCCCGGAGGAGGCCCTGCTTCTGTCCCTGGAGGAGCAGATAAGGGCTGGGGTCCTGTCTAAAGGGGCTTGAATCTGCCCTGCCCGCCCCCTCCCCCCCGACGCCAGAGGAAAAACGTACACATCAACGACAACGTCCTGCACTCGGCCTTCGAGGTGGGCGCGCGCAAGGTGGTCTCCTGCCTGTCTACCTGCATCTTCCCGGACAAGACCACCTACCCTATTGACGAGACTATGGTGA
>NW_027529176.1:1057044-1062476 GCF_008692635.1 Crocuta crocuta
CAAAGGCTCGCTCTGCTCGCCTAGATCCACAACGGGCCTCCGCACAGCAGCAATTTTGGCTACTCCTATGCCAAGAGGATGATCGACGTGCAGAACAGGTCGTCCGCCTGCGGGCCCAGCTGAGGCCGGACAGGCAAAGGGAGGAGGGCCCAGTGGGCACCCTGGCGCGCTCCCATGCTTCGTGCCCTCTCTGCGGGCCTCGGGGTTTCCACCCCTCGGAGGCCCGGGCGGGTGTGGCGCGTGTGGCGGGGCGGCGGGCGGGGCGGGGCCGGAAGAGACGCTGTGACCCCGCAGGGCCTACTTCCAGCAGCACGGCTGCACCTTCACTGCTGTCATCCCCACCAACGTCTTTGGGCCCCACGACAATTTCAACATCGAGGATGGCCACGTGCTGCCCGGCCTGATCCACAAGGTGCACCTGGCTAAGAGTGAGTGGCTGCTGGAGGAGGCCCCGGGGAGGGCGCGCGGGGGTGGGGGCCCTCTGACACCTGCCCTCTCCCTGACTCTGCAGGCAGCGGCTCTGCCCTGACGGTGTGGGGCACCGGAAAGCCTCGGAGGCAGTTCATTTACTCACTGGTGTGTGCAGGACTGGGCCTGGCTCTCCACTAGAACGTTCCCTGGCCTGCATGCCGGCTGTGGGAAGGCCGCAGTGGGAGGGAGCCCCAGAAACGAGTGAGGGTCCGGCCTGAGCCTCTGGAGGAACAGTCACTGGTCCTTGATGGGTCCCCACAGGTGCCTGCGGCCCACAGCGGTCGCTGGGTGCAGCTCTGAGCTCAGGGATCAGGCTCTTTCTGTCAGGTGGGCTGAGCTGGCTAAGAGGTGCCCAAAGGGAGCGACCTCTGGCCCGAGGGGAGCCCAGGCTGTGCCCTCACCGAGCAGGGGCGCTTAGGAGAGGTGGCCTGTGGCTCCAGGTGGCCGTGACTTGTGCCCTTTGACCCTGTCTAACTTCCAGGACCTGGCCCGCCTCTTCATCTGGGTCCTGCGGGAGTACGATGAGGTGGAACCCATCATCCTGTCAGGTGGGCACCCTGTGGCCCCTCTGCCACCGCCACAGGGCGGAACCCCAGCCATGCTGAGAGCGGCTAAGGCCAGGAGCGGGAGTGTGGCGGGCGGGGGGCTGGGTCACTGCAAGGCCGGGTGGAGGAGGCCTCACCTGGCTGTTGACCCTCCTCTCCACACAGTGGGTGAGGAGGATGAGGTCTCTATCCAGGAGGCAGCCGAAGCCGTGGTGGAGGCCATGGACTTCTGCGGGGAGGTGACTGTATCCTTTGGTTCTGGGGCAGGGCACGGTGGGGCTGATGGACGCAAGTGGCCCTCCCTTGGCAGCTGGAGAGGAGGGTGTTCTTCTGTCCCCAAAGCTCCCCCTGCGAAAGGCAGGTTCAAGGGCAGGCCATGGTGGGGGCAGGGGGAGGCGCTCCTTCTGCTGTGACCTTGACCAAGCACCTAGTTTGATACAACCAAGTCAGACGGGCAGTTTAAGAAGACGGCCAGTAACAGCAAGCTTCGGACCTACTTGCCTGACTTCCGGTTTACACCCTTCAAGCAGGGTGAGCCCCCTGGGCCTCCTAAGGCTCTCCCACCCCATCCCTCAGGACCTCCTAGCCCTTCCTTCTTGGCTTTGGGTCACCCCTGCCCCCCCCCCCCCAAAGCATTTGCCTCC
Organism: Crocuta crocuta; assembly: GCF_008692635.1. Lineage (NCBI taxonomy): Eukaryota > Metazoa > Chordata > Mammalia > Carnivora > Hyaenidae > Crocuta > Crocuta crocuta. The sequence continues at coordinate 1,058,705 of NW_027529176.1, forward strand.
TTGTTTGAGCTGAAGACACCCTGTAGGTCTGGTGTTGAAACCCTTGTCAGGGAGACAGGAGTCAGAAGGGTGACTGCCTATGTTGCCGGGGTCTCTACCCTCCCCGTCTCCTCCAGTGGAGGTCAGTGCAGCCTCAGCCCTCACCTGCCACTACCTGTCACCTGCCCACCTCTGCAGCCGTGAAGGAGACCTGTGCCTGGTTCACCCACAACTACGAACAGGCCCGGAAGTGAAGTACAGTGTGGGAGCAGGCACCTGCTGTCCCCGAAGCCCCAGAGGTGACACCCTCAGACCCTGCCAGCACCCTGGGCCCACGTTCTACCCCTCTGCCAGGGCGGCTCCGAGCAGCTGTGTGGCGTGGCCACTATTTATGTCTGTCCTCAGGGAAACCAAGGCCTGGCCAGTCCCCTGGTCCTACATGTGTCCATTTCTGATCCTGCTCTCCCGTTCCCTGGGAGCCAATAAAGTCTATTTTCCCAGGCCTACCCCCAGCAGCTCTGTGCCAGCTGTGTCCCTCCCACCACGGGCACTCACTGCCTCCCTGAGCCTGGCCCCAGGACCCACCATTCGCCCACTGGCTGCTCAGCCTCAGAAAGTGCCAGGCCAGGGTGGCCAGCTGTCCCTGGAGCGAAAGGGCAGAGGCGGGCGTGTGGGTGAGACCCAGGCAGGCTGCAGGGTGGAAGCAGTGGAGAGTCAATGGTGGGGGTCCAGGGCAGAGCACCTGTTAGTAATCCCAGCTGATGCCCTGGCCACAGCTCAGCCTTTCCACATGAGGTCACATGCCGGCCTGGGTGACTTGAACTCCCAGGGCCCCAGGCCTCTGGGGAAGGAAGCTGCTCTGTCCTGAGTAGGCATGGGATGGATCCAAGAGGAGGGGGTGACTGGGATCCCGGGGGAGAGCGGAGCCAGGCCTGCCCCTCATGTCCCTAGCCATCAGATGGCAGCTTATGATGGGGCCTGGCCTGCCCCTCTCCCCTGGACAGTAACGACGGTGTCACGAAGGAAGACCTGGTGGGTAGGGGGGAGCAGCTCAGACCTCCCCATTCTCAGCGGGATACAGCAGGGGCCCCCAGCCAGCTAGTCAGTGCTGGGGTGTGGTCTCAGGAGTGCCCAGCTCCCCATCTCAAAAGCCCTCAGTACTGCCCAGCCCGGGACCCAGACACCTTCCCTGGCTTTGGGCCTGTCTCCTTTCAGGTCCCCTTTCTCCTGGGTCACCCTTTACCATCCCCGTGCTGGTGGCTCCCAGCTTTGTCCTGACCCCAGATGTGCCTGCCACGTTAACTCCTCCCTCTGTTCAGGCAGCGTTGGCCGTCTTCTCAGGGCCAGGCACCGCCCCCCCACCTCTGTTCTTGTACCCAGCTGGCCTTTCATGGCCCGGGTCCCCCCACTTTCTCCAGCAGGCGGTGGTGCTTGTCCCCCAGGGCTCTGCCGGGGGCTGGCCCAGGACCCTCACATCAGTGCCTCCCCACCTTTTAGGCCTCGGGTGAGGTGCTCCTCTGAGCGCCCCTCTGCTGTGGGACTCCCATGTGCGCGTCTGGGGGCACCTGGGAGCCTCCCCCTCCCCCCAGGGCTTGGGCTCTAGGACGTGGGTCAGCCCTGTATTCCCTGGGCTCCGGCCCTTGTGGATGAGGAAGGCTCTGCTCAGGGCTTTGGGGAGGGGGTGGTGCCTGAGACGGAGCTTGAGGCAGCCACGTGAGATCGTATAGCAGGAGGCCCAGCAGAGTAGAGACCCGGACACACCCGGCAGCCTGGTGGCTGCATGTCCTGAGCCGTCCTCCATACTGTCCTGTGCATGCACACGTCACAGGCTGCGTGTCCAGCCAGGACGCAAGTCCTCAAAGCAGGGGTTCTGCTCTCCCGTCTGTGGCCCGGTGGCTGTCCTCAGAGCAGGGTCCACACACCACAGGGGCGGCGCTGAGGGGACGAGACGATTTCATCCTTGAAGCGTTTAGAATATGTCAAAGTAGAGGTTAGAGTAACCAAACATTTTTTAAAAATTGTATATATTTTAGAGAGAGAGCATGTGTGCAGGAAGGGGCAGAAGGAGAGAGAAAGAATCTCGGGCAGGCTGCATGCTAGGTGTGGAGCCCCATCGCATGGCCTGGGATCACTACCCCTGCCAAAACCAAGAGTCAAGCCGAAATCAAGAGTTGGACGCCCAACCGACAAGCGCCCTAAAACATTTTTAAAATGCAATCTTAAGGAAAACTACAATCTTTGCTCTTCAAGCCTTATTTGTCCCATACCAATTAGAGATTACATGCATTTGAGACACCCAGGTGGCTCAGTCAGTTAAGAGCCTGGCTCTTCAGGGGTCCCTGGGTGGCTTAGTCGGTTGAGCGTCTGACTTCAGCTCAGGTCATGATCTCGTGGTTCATGAGTTTGAGCCCTTCATCGGGCTCTGTGCTGACAGCTCAGAGCCTGGAGCCTGCTGCAGATTCTGTGTTTCCCTCACTCCATCCCTTCCCTGCTCGTGCTATGTCTCTCTCTCACAAAATTTAAAAAACAAACAAAAACCCAGATCTCTTGATCTCAACTCAGGTCATGATCTAGGATAGTCAGATTGAGTCCTGAGTTGGGCTTTGTGCTGACAGTGCAGAGCCTGCCTGGGATTCTCTCTCTCCTTTCTGCCCCTCCCTCAGGCTCACTCTCAAAAACAAAACAAAACAACACAAAACTTACAAGTACTGCTACCCCTACCCTCTCATCAGTTTCAAACATGGGCCCTGGCGGTCACCAAGCACTCAGTCTCCCCCAGAACCAGCAAGATGGGCCAGGTGTCCGCTGGGGAGCCGGCCCTCAGGAAGACCTCTCCTGCCTTATCGCGGTACCTGCGAGGCCCATGAAGACCAGGATCCGGGCTGGCTGGAGGAACAGACCCCTGCTCACACGTTTCACGGGCATGCTGTCACCTGGAGCCGCGGCAGCTTGGACGGGAGCTGACTACAAGCCCTGCCCAGGCAGCCCTGCCCTGCCCACCCGAGCCCACTCCCAGGCTCCAAAGAGAGAACCTGGGCGCCCCCGAGAACGTGGCTGCCGCCCAGAGAAGCCCGCCTAAGGCTGGCAGGGCTCCACCCCCAGCTCCTCACGTCCTGATGGCGGGCCAGGGTCCGGACCCGGCCTGCCCGGGCCCTTCGTCGGGGTCAGGGTTGGTGCTTGCCCCTGGAAGCTGGTCGGTCCGGCGGTCACCAGCCGGTGGGTTTCCGGACTCTGCGGCGTCCCCACGAGGGACGCCCACCACGCACGCTCCAGCGCACAGACCTTCGGGAGGATTCAGAGGATCCCCACCCTTTCGACCCTTCGCCGTTGAACCGAGTCTCTCAAGCTCCGATCGGAATCTGGTCGCCACCAGGCGCCCACCCAGCATCCAGCCACGGCGGGCTCGGCCACCTCCGCAGGCGAGTAACTCGTGCCGGAAGCGCCGCCGCGCCGGAGAAGCCCGGACTCGAGGCTTGGCAAGCATTCCCGGAAGGGAGTGGGCGGAGCGTGAAGTCCCGGCAGCCAATGGACAAGGGCATGGGCGGGGAGGCGTAGCCCATTGGTGGGGCCGAGAGCGTGGGGCGGGGCAAAGCCTGGCGGGGAGGTGGAGAGATGGCGGCCGTGGCGGCGCCGCGGCAGGACCCGTTACGCGTGGGCTTCGTGGGCGCCGGGCGTATGGCCGAGGCCCTCGCGCAGGGCTTCATCCGAGCAGGTGGGGCGCCGCGGGCGTGGGGGCGCGTGGGTCCCCGGGCCTGGGGCCCGTGTGCGAGGGGAGGGCTGCCCTGCGCTGCGG
>NW_027529176.1:1062491-1066215 GCF_008692635.1 Crocuta crocuta
TTAGCGTGGGTCGTCCCCGCACTGGCCATAGGCCACCCGCCGTGGAAATGTGGATGGTCCGCGTTGAGACATGCTGTGAGTTTATACGTTAAAACCTGCGTCGGGTCTGAAGATTTAGCAGACACAGAAAGAGAAAGTAACGTACTTTGATAACTTTTAATGCTGTTTGAAACCAACATTTCGCATGATAGCATTTTCTTTATATCGTGCTAAGTAAAATATATTCCAATTAGCTGCATTGTCATGTTACATTCAACTTTTTTCAAATAATTCAACTTTTCCCTTTACGTGTTTAATGTGACTGCTGGAAGGTGCAGAGCTCCTTGTGTGGCTTCAGTGGTGTTTCTCCTGGACAGGGCTCGCTTAGAGCCGGGGTCTCCCACCAACCCCTGGTCTCCTGCCTGGGTCCAGTCGCTTGACCTTTGAGCCTCCTGTTTCCTGTTTGTACGCCGGCTGTGCCCCGGCGGCCCGCGGCCGATTTTCACAGCCTCGCAGCACCATGGGCGTTCGGGGTGGGATAATTCTCCATCCTTCACATTGTAGGGTGTTTGGCCGCGTCCCTGGCCTCTCCCCACTAGATGTCAGTAGCATCCCCCGTGAGACAGCCAGAACTGTCCCCCGAAGTTGCTGCATGTCCCCTGGGGTTGGGGAGGTGCAGAGACTTCCCTGACGAGGCACTGGTTTGCAGCAAGGCGTGGTGGCAGTGCTGTCCCAACTTCCTCCCCGGAGTTTAGAAACCTTTATGTGTAGATTACAGGCTGGCTTTCTGCCTTCAGCCACAGTCAAGGCTGTGTCAGAATCATCAGAAAATACTTTCCTCCAAAAGTCTCAAGTGTTTTACCTGTAAAACCTGCCAGCATCTCCTTCCTCCCAGGGTGGCACAGATTCTGCGTTGAGCACGGGACTGGTGGGAATGCTTGTCACCGTCCGGACTGATGGGTTGTGTGTCCCGGTGGGGTGCGCTTCTGCCCTGTTAGGCCTTACAGAGATGTCGCCTCCTCAGCCCCGTGCCCGACAAGTGCAGACGATGTCCGCCAGATGGGCACCTAGCCTCTGCTTGGATGTCCAGCACCGGTACACCCCCCACATCCAAGGAAGCTTGGCACTGTTGGGCCTCCCTACCCACCGTGCCCCCCTCTTCCCCGGCCTTCCTGTCCATGGAAGCCTAGGCCCCTGCGGTCCGTGTCCTTGTCAGACTAGGCAGCTCCTGGGCCCGGTGTCTAGCGGGGCCTGCGGACGCAGCAGCAGGCGGGTGGTGGAGACTGACTGACTGACCCCCAGAATGGTCGGGGTCGACTAGTCCTGGCTGAATGGAGCGCCCCTGCCACGCACTTCGGTTCTTACAGGGTCTCAGACAGCCAGTGGGCAGGATGGCGCAGGCACAGCTGAGCATGAGAGGCCCCCCGGTGGGGGGCAGGCCAGGTTGGCTCCTCTGCCTCCCGTCCACCCCACCTCCTCACGGGCCCTTCTGCTTTTTGCCTCTCTCTCCAGGAAAGGTCGAAGCTCAGCACGTGCTGGCCAGCGCACCAAGTGACAGGAACCTTTGCCATTTCCAGGTGAGCTGGTCCCCAGCTCTTCTGACTTGAGGCTATCCTGGGGGGGTGGCGGCAGAGCTCATGGGGGCTCTTGGCTCCCGGTCCTCTGAGACACTTCTTGGGGGCAGGGACATGCTGCTTATGTAGCTGAACTTTTGAGACTATCTGGGCTGGGGAAGAGGAGGTCAAGAACGAGAAGTAAGGTCAAGGTTGTGGAGGGCAAGGACGGAGTAGAGGGGGGTGTGCATGTGCACGCGTGTACCTGTGTTGGGGTGGGCAGAGATGGTCGTGAGCACCCACTGGGTCAGAGGGCGTGAGGAGTGCTGGCATCAGCGAGGCCCGTGAGGTGCAGGTTGGGTCCTGAGCAAGAACGGGTGGTCTGGGTGAGCCTTGGGCATCGGGAGTGGGGTGCTGCAGGCATCTGCAATGGGAGAGTCCACGGGGACCCCTGGGGATGTAAAGCGGCGCCCAGCAGGAAGGACCACGGTCTGGGAGGCTGCCCCGCTTCACCCCAGCCATGATCCCGCTGTCCTCACTGCAGGCTCTGGGCTGCCAGATCACTCACTCCAACCAGGAGGTTGTGCGGAACTGCCAGCTGGTCTTCTTTGCCACCAAGCCCCGTGTCCTGCCCGCTGTCCTGGCAGAGGTGGCCCCTGTGGTAACCCCTGAGCACATCTTGGTGTCTGTGGCTGCTGGGGTCTCTCTGAGTGCCCTGGAGGAGGTGAGGGGGGTGGTAAACAGGACCAGAGCCATTCTGCTGGCCAGGCTCTGCTCCCCACCCCTTGCCGTCTGGGACTGGTGCCAGCCTGACTCCAGCCCTTTAGAAAGGCGGGGTGCGTGAGACAGGAGACACGCGGCCTCCCAAACAGCCCGAACAGGGGCCGGGGGGCCCGGGGGCTGAGGGTCTTGGGGTTCAGGCACTGCTCCCCGGACCCGGCGGGGGAGTCCACCGCTGGCAGAGGCGCGGGCCTGCCTGGCAGGGCCGATCGCACGTGTTCCCTGACCCCCGCTTCTCTCTGGCCAGCTGCTGCCCCCGGCCACGCGGTTGCTGCGGATCTCCCCCAACCTGCCCTGCGTGGTTCAGGAGGGCGCTATGGTGATGGCCCGGGGCCGCCACGCTGGAGGCAGCGACGCCCAGCTCGTGCACACCCTGTTGGAGGCCTGCGGGCAGTGCGAGGAGGTGCCCGAGGCCCACGTGGACATCCACACCGGCCTCAGTGGCAGCGGCGTGGCCTTCGTGAGTGTTGTCTCCTCCCCTGTGCCCCAGGCCAGCCCTTGACAGGGCAGAGCCTTTTCTAGTCCCTGCAGTGACCCCTGCCTTTGGGATCAGATGGCTTGGCTCCGAGCTGCCGGTACCTCTGGTCTCCCCCGCCTCTGAGGCGCAGGAGTGCTCCCGTCAGATCCCTGGGCTCAGGCCTCAGACCTCGTTCCCGCTCTGGTGGCCAGTGCTTTGGGCCTTGTTCCTGAAGGTTCCAAGCTTTCTCTAGACTGGGTGCTTCATCCAGGAGATGCCAACTTTGAAACCCGTTGCTACAGGTGTGTACCTTCTCCGAGGCCCTGGCCGAAGGTGCCATCAAGATGGGCATGCCCAGCGGCCTGGCCCACCGCATTGCTGCCCAGACCCTGCTGGTGAGTGAGGGCAGCCCCCGGCTCCATGTGAAAGGGCCGGGCCGGTGTGTCTGCCGAGCAGCGGGAAGGGAGACAGCAGGCCTGGGGACCTGAGTCAGGGCCAGGGGGGCGGGGCAGGGTGAGGGCAGGCTACACAGTGGGACTGAGCTGGAGGAGGGGCTGCCCGCCTCCCTCGAGTCACTGCCGTCTCCCGTCTCCCCAGGGCACAGCCAAGTTGCTGCTGCAGAAGGGGCAGCACCCGGCCCAGCTGCGGACAGATGTGTGCACGCCGGGCGGCACCACCATCTACGGGCTCCACGCCCTGGAGCAGGGTGGACTGCGGGCAGCCACCATGAGCGCCGTGGAGGCCGCCACCTGCCGGGCCAGGGAGTTCAGCGGGAAGTAGGGAAGGGGCCCTGGACGTGGCTGTCCCCAGGCCCTCCTTCCCTGCCCCTTCCCGGGCACTGCAGCCCTCCCTCCCAGCAGGAGCCTCCTGGGCTGCCCCTGTCTCCACATGAGGAAACGAGAACAGGACTGGAGGGGTTCGCAGGCGGAGGATCCCCCCATCTGTAGGAACCCCC
>NW_027529176.1:1066234-1071784 GCF_008692635.1 Crocuta crocuta
CCCCCCCCCCCGTGGGGCAGAGAGCACTGTGGCGGTGGCCCCCTTCATGGGTGACCTGGGTTCTGAGGGCCTGAGCATTGGGATGAGGTTGGCTGGCTGGTTGAGGCAGGAGCAGAGAAGCCTGGTGGGCCCTTCTAGCAGCTGTGTAACTGCCGCCAGCTGGGAGGGGTGGGGGTGACACACAGACTGCACAAGAGACCTGCTGCCCTCAGCGAAGCCAGCCACAGCGTCCTGTCCCCGAGTTGACCTGCCATTAGGTGGGGCCACCCACAGGGAGCTGGGCCCCGACCAGCCCCCAAGAAGAGAATGGGGCTGGGTACCCTTGCCCTGGCTGAGGAGGAGCTGCACCCAGGCCCTTCCCTTGGGGAGCCCCCTGCAGGCCAGGCACAGTGCTCCAGCCAGCAGCAGGCCAGGGCGGTCTGGGAGGGCGGGCCCAGCCAGCTGCCGGACGGAGACTCGGCTTCAGCTGGCCGTGGGCCCCGCGCNGGGAGCCCCCAGCAGGCCAGCCACAGTGCTCCAGCCAGCAGCAGGCCAGGGCGGTCTGGGAGGGCGGGCCCAGCCAGCTGCCGGACGGAGACTCGGCTTCAGCTGGCCGTGGGCCCCCCGCCCCAGTGGAGCTCCCGGCAAGCGGCAGGATCTGGGTGATCGCACCAGTGACCCCTCCCTGGGCTGTCCTGGAGGGTCGCGTGGCCTGGCCTCTGACTGCAGGACATGGCTTTTCTGCATGTCCCTGAATGGAGCAGCCAGCAGGAGCCAGGAACTCGGGGTCCCAAACTGAGGCCGTGGGACCTCTGGGTGGAGGCCGGGCTGCCTGCAGTTCTTCTCATNCCCCAGTGGCCTCCTGACACTGCGCCAGCCGCCAGGTGGAGCTGGCCAGCTCTGCCACCTGCCAGCTGAGACGAAGCAGATCGGTCCTGTCTGTAGGTGGCTGATGGCGCCCCCTCCCCCCCAGCAGAGCCTGTCCTGCTCCCACTTCTCACCCCCAAACCTGCCAACCCCCGCCTGTTAGGAGGGCCAGCCTGAGGCCACTTCCACACCCCACTTCTCTGAGATGGGAATAAAGACGCCACGGTCCTGGAGCACTGAGTGACAGGCGCTTAGGCTGATCCAGCCGGGTTCCAAGGGCCTAGACGTTGCTTGGGACATGGGGTTGTTGGGAGCTGGTAGAGTGCAGGTGGCCTGGGGGCAGAGGCTGTTGGTCACCGTCCTCGGAAAGCTCTGGCCAGGTGGGATCACTGGCTTCCTGACAGCCGGCCTCACCCTCCGTGGTGTGTGGTGGGTTCTGACGGCACATCTTCCCACGCAGGCCCTGAGGACCAGGGGGGGTTGGCACCTCTGACCAGCCCTGCCACTCACAGGCCACTCGCTGAATGAGCGGCGTCTCTGTGAGCCCCAGCCTGGCTGGCCAGGCAGCCTTGCCCCAGATGGTGACGGCCCTGGACGGGACAGGAATCAAGAGAGTGACTTTGGGGGTCGGGGCCACAGCCCGGCCATTGGCACAGCTCTGCTTCTACCACAGGCTAACGGTAGTTTTTCAAGAGACTGGTGGGTCTAGTTTCTCCTTTCATCAGTTCTCCCCCTCCCCCCCCCGAGGTGTTCTAGATACAAGTATCAGATCAAAACTTACAAAAATAAGACTTTTAGAGGTACCTGGCTGGCTCAGTCCTAGAGAATGAAACTCTTGCTCCTTGGGGTTAGGAGCTCAACCCCCATGTTTGGTGTAGAGGTTACTTCAAAAAATGAAATATAACCCAAATTCAAAAAAATATATTAAAAGACTTTAGAACAGGGATGCACGTGAAGTTGACATGAACCTTTATTATGAAGTGCACTGGGCTGACTGGGTGAACTCCACCATCAGCAAGGACTGGTGTGAAGAGGCTCAACAGGGCGTGCACGCCGTAAGCCCACGGTCCCCTCAAGGACACGCCTCTGGAGACCAGCCTCGCCTGGGGACACCATTATCTGAGGACAGGCAGTGCCCAGTGTCCTTCCTAGGGCTCCCCACAGCAGTCCTGACCCACACTGGGGCGCGCAGCATGGGCTGGGTCCCTGGTCCCCTCAGCTTGCAGGTGCTCCGTCCCCTCCCCACATGCCGATGTTGCACCTGCAGCCCACCTCGTGTCGGGGTCCCCTCCCAGGCACATAGCCCCCTCGGGCGTCTCAGATGGGCTCCCTCTGATTGGTGCAACGTGGGCTCATCCCCCAAAAACATGCCAAGTGTGGCTTTAGCAGAAGGCGGGTGCCTTCTCAGTGCCTCCCCTCTCCAGCCTGCTGCCATGCCCACCAGATGCCCCAACCAGGATCCTGCCCACCATCTGCTTTCTGGGAGAGCAGCAACCTTTGCCATTCTCCTGCAGACACTCCCTGGAGCCCCAGGTGCACCCTTGCCTAGCGCCCATGCAGGCCCCGAGATCGGCCTTTCCAGAAACCCCTGTGGCAGGCTGGCCGTTGCGGCCAAGGGCTCCCAAGCCCTGTGTCCCTGAGTTGCCATCAGGTGGTATAAGACTTCCTGAAGCCCCATGCCAGCTGCCTGGGTTAGTCCCGGGGCCACCATCGCCGGCTACAGGCTCCTCCGGGGGTGCAGGCTTGAGAAGGCAAGTGGAGGTGCCAGCTGGGCCCCAGTTGGAGGCTGGTGCCCTCGGACTGTGACCAAGCCCTGCTTCCAGATTCTCCACTTCTCCCCTCAGCTCTCAGATGTGAGATCTCTGCATGTGACATGCACGCACACTGTCCGACTGAGGGCAGCTCCGAGGAGCAGCTTATGTCTTCGGACTTGTGGAGAAGCTGCTCCAGGGGCTCCCTCCTGCCAGCGCGCTGCCTGTCTACAGCCTCTGCAGCGCTGGGGGGGGTGGTGCAGGCCGTGACCCGGCCCTCCTGCCCTGCACGGGGCTCTGGGCAGCAGCTTTCCAGACAGTCCCCAGAGCCCCTGGGCACCTCCGGGGCCCAGACCTCCGGCAGACTCCGGGCCTGGGCTGGGCAGTGACACACGAGCACTTGCCTCCCTCTCTCTAACTGGGCCACCCGGAAGCCCAGATCCTGGGGCCGTGGGATGCCGCGCCTCTGCCACCCCCTCGGCAGTGGGAGGGATGGACGCCTTGAAGGACACTAAGGCACTGTAGGGTCGTCCTGGTGCGGCTGTCAGGGCCACAGGCCCGCGCCGGGCAGGTGGCGTGGCTCCGGGCTCCAGGGCTGACAGAGTGGGCTGTGGCTGGTCTGGGGAGCTCATTCAGTCATTGGTCAAGTCACCAGGACCCAGGGCTAGAAGGTCGCCAACCCCACAGAATGAGAGGGATTTTGGAATGGAATTTTCCTAAGGAAAACTAACAATCCCAGTGGAACGGAAGTCTACACTCATCCAGAACCTCAGGACCCCCAAGTGCCGGGGCACTATCTTCCCTTCCCAGCGGAGAGAGCCCACCTCCAAGACGGGCCCCAGGCTGGGGGGGGGGCGAGGGGTGAGACACCACTCTGGCTCCCATGACCGGTATCCGTAAAAATGGACCTAATGTGGTAAAAACCGAAACTGAGTGGTGGCTTCAGCACGGGGATGATCGCACGGCGTGGCACGGGAACCATGAAGCACCAGGGCTCCAGATGACAGGAGTACTGGACCCTCGTCCGGGGCCTGTGACGGGCCACCGGGGTTGAGGGCAGGAGGTACGGCCGGGCACGGGGCTGATGATCTCAGCCCCACAAAGGCCGGGGCGGGAATGCCGACAGCTGCTCTGCTAAGTGCGCTGTGTCGTGTGCGCGGCAAGGGAGCCAGCGAGAACCACAGACCCACGAGCTTGCTTACCCAGGGAGGAGGCGTCTGAGCCCGAGGCGTCTCTTCTAGCGCCCCCTCAGGAGGATGGGGGCCAGCGGAGCAGGAACAGAGCCCCTCCACGCTGGCCTGTGCTGGGCTCCTTGGAACCCCCTGGGCCGTGGGGGGGCCACCCCTGGGGAGGGAAGGAGGGAAGACGGAAAGCCTGTGTGCACCCTCTCCCTCCAAGTGCAGCAGGAAAACAGCCACTGGGGGGCCACGGGGCTGGCGTGGTCACACCCCGTCCTCGGGGACTGGGGGAGAGGGACCAATGCCCCCCAGCCTCCGGGCCACGCTGATGAGTGAGCGCAGCTGCACCAGCTTCGGTGGCCCCACCTCCCGGGGGTCCTGGTTCTCCAGCCACCGAAGAGCAGTCTCCAGGCCCCGGACAGCCTCCCCGGCAGTGGGCACGGCGGCCTCCTCCTCCTCCTCCCCACCCCCCACGGCAGAGGGTAGGCTGGCGGGGGGTGGAGGAGCAGCAGGGGCCAGCACCGGGGGCCGGCCAGGGCCTGCCTCCTCTCTGCAGCTGTCAGGCAGCCCCCCATCGTCGTCCAGATGCAGCCACTTGGCCACCTCCTCGGGCGCCAGGCGCTTGTAGGCCAGGGCCGCCAGGTGCGTGAGGTCGCTGAGCACCCGGCTGTGCTCCGCCGCCTCCTCGGCCTGGCCGGCCGGCTGCCCAACACACTCCTCGGGGGGCCGGGGCTCGAAGGCCGCCCGCAAGCCGAGAAGCCAGCACCGTTCAATGCTGCCAGCCTGCACCAGGTCCCAGGAGAGGCCGGCCAGGTACAGCATGTCCTTGAGCATGAAGCTGCGCATGAAGTCCAGCGGGGAGCCCCCCGCACAAGACACAGCTAGCCGCAAGAGCTCCCGCTTGTACAGCTGCTTGAAGGCGGCCACCACTCCCTGCTCCAGGGGGGCAGGGATGTGTGCCCGGCTATTGCCCTTGGACAGGAACAGCACCCGCACAGCACCATCTGGGGTCTGCAGCTCTTCCGGGGAGCTGAGGGGCTCGGGCCGACACCGCCTGAGGGCCTCCTCGCTCTCCTCCAGGGCCGGCGTCCTGGCAGCCGGGCTCGGGCAGGGCGGGTGGGCCACCAGCAGCACCGCCCTCTGCTGCAGGCAGCTGCGGCGCAGGTAGCGCCTCACGCCAGGGACGAACTCCTCGAAGAACCAGCCCCGCAGCAGTGGGCGACTGAGCCAGGCATCCGGGCTGTAGCGGTAGGAGGCTGGGAACTTGTCCTGGTTGTGGTGGCGCAGGCTGGGCGGGTCTGGCAGCTGCCCGATGACCAGCGGCTTCAGCTTGTGGCTGCCGGTCAGGTTGGCGGCCAGCAGCACCGTCACCCNCGGTCGATCTCCTCCTCGTTGGCCAGCCGCATCTTCTTGCGCTGCGTGCCCACCTCGCCGCCCAGCTGCTCCAGGAACCAGCGCAGCTTGGGCTCGTCCTTGAGCCAGCCGCGGAGCGTGCCGCCCGGCACGCCGAAGTCCCGGCACACGCTGGCCTGCCGCTCGCCGCCCTTGACGCGCTCGATGGCCTGCAGCTTGTCCTTGATGGAGTAGGCAATGCNCTGGGAAACTGCGAGCCCCGTGGGGGCCTCCCCCTGGCTTCTGTCGTTGCGCCGCGGGGAGCGTCGCGTCGCGCGGGGGCTGTGACGGTCCGGCGGGACCTGAGCGGGGCCGCTCCCCCTGCCGCGGCGCGTGGTGCATCCCGCTGCTTCATTTCCCGTGCGCGGCCGGGGCGCTTCTCC
>NW_027529176.1:1071980-1080694 GCF_008692635.1 Crocuta crocuta
CTGAGCGCGGGAAAGAATAAGGGGGTGACTGCCGAATGACTCGTAAGAAATTATTGAGGCTCTCTGAGCGCCCGGGAGTCCGGACTTGGATAAGGGTCCCGGCAGGAGGCGACCTTGAAGCCGGTCTCTGTAGAGGTGGGTGACGCCTTTTCGAGAAACGGACACAAGTGGAAGGAGGAAGGGAGCCAAAGGGGTGGAGTGGGGTGGGGGCTTCCCCGAATGAAGGGCCACCCTGTAGCAAGAGAAATACTTGTCATGCTAAACCTTGGGGTGATCCCTGCTTGAGGGGGAACACCTCTTTAAATTGACCCTGGCCCGAACCTTCTCTGAGGGCGTGGGCGTGGCCTGGGGTCGGTGCTGACACCCCAGCCTTCTGTGGGTACCCCGAGCCTGGCTGAGCCGCCAGTGAGCGGGCTCAGGAGGGATTCGCGTGTTCCTGTGCCCTGCCCTGTGGACGTGGAATCCCAGGAAACTGTCGTTTTGCAGAGTGACTGGCACCTGAGCTGAGGAGCAGGATCCTCTGTCCCCTGTGTAGGGCAGACAGTGTTCTGGGCCTCATGCCAGTCCTGGGGAGAGCCTGCCACAGGCCAGAGACAACACCCTCTGGAGGATCCCGATGCAGGGCCACCCCCTTAGCTTTGCTCCCGCGAGCAGGGCGAGGCTGCCAGGGGTCAGCACGGGAGGTGGGGGGAGGGGGGGCAATGGCTTGAACGCTGTGTGTGTGAAGAAGCTTCCTTGCAGTGTGTGTGAATATTTAAAGATTGACCAGAAAAACATCTCCAGCACGCTGTGCACTGGTGTCGTGTCTTGGGGCTCCACAAGCATGAAGCTGGCAAGAGTGTTGAGCCTTCGCCCAGTGCCGGTATTTTAAGGGGACACGTTTGTGCTCCAAGTGGGTGGCAGCATGGCACTGAGGCTCCGCACGGGCGGTGGAGCGAGACACGATCCCCGGCTCTTCAGCTCCCTGACCCTCGGGCTCCCGTCCTCCTCTGTGAGGCCCGTGTGCACAGAAGGGTCGAGGAAGCATGTGTGGTCCTGGGGTCACCCCGAGGGAAGGGGGCACAGGGGCTTGGCTGGGGGCACAGGTTAGACCGACCCGGCAGGCTGTGGCATCTGAGGCGCGGGCACTGTTGAACCTGTCCAGGGTGACGAGGGCAGCTGCGGCGTGAGCCGGGAATCTGAGGGCGTGGGGTCCCCTTTCAGCCGCCAGGACAGGCCGGTACTTGTCAGTGGGGCTGCCATCAGGGGTGAGAAGTCAGGAAGCACGTGGGTAAGAGTTCTGGCTGTGGAGTCTCCCCTGCAAGGGGCAAGGGGCATCGCCCTGGTACGTGTCACCATGCGTGGGCAGCCGCGCCCTTCGGCCCAGGGAGCGCTGTGTGTGCCCCCCGTCGGTGACCCACGTCCCAGGTGTCTCGGCGCCCTCGGATGCTGCATGTACAGCAGGTTTTGTTGCGAGGAAGAGGGAGCTGGCCTGCAGACCCCGCCCCCCGTACACCCCCCGTCCGTTCCCGCTTCCACCAGAAGGGGGCCAGATCTTTGCCCCCTGGGTGGACACCTGGAGGGCTGGTGTGTCTGTGTCTGCGATGTGGTGTCCAGGGGAGGGTGTGGAGGGCGGAGCTTGGGGAGGGGCTGACCCTTCCGAAGAAACCTACCCCATTCTGCCAGGCCCCGAGAGACTTCCAGGCCCCTGGCACCTTGGTGGGCATAGCCCTGCGGGGGGCCACATCCTCGCTGTCCAGGCTGTCTAGCCAGAGGTGCGCTGTGGGGTTGCTGCTGGGGCCGCTGTGAGAACTGCCCTCCCAGCTCACGTGCCCAGCTGGGACAGATGCAGGGGCGGGGTCGTCTGTGGCCAGGACCAGCTCCCACGTGGGGTGCCTTCGCAACGGTCCCTGGTGGCTGGGTAGAGAACCCTGGGCAGCTCACGGGGACAGTATCCCCTCCCGTGGGAGAGGTCAGCCTACCTGCGGCACTGGGGCTGGGCCTCGGTGGGCAGCCCAGCTCTGTGCCCTGCGGGCGAGCGAGCCAGCAGATGCTGGTGGAGGGCGGGGACACCTGAGGCCCCTTCCTCCTGGCTCCTCGCTCTGGTGTTCTGGGGCATTGTTCCTCATGCTTCCTGGAGCCAGTGTTGTGGCGAGAGGCGGGTCCCCGCTGTGTGGCTTAAACTCACATTTGCTTTTTCACCAGAAGAGACGGGTATTCAGTTCATCAGGTCCTCGGGGAACATGAGCACTCCCAGAGGCCAGGGAGATTGAGGCAGCAGGGGTGGGGGGCGCCCCGCTGGCTCTCCTGGGAGACGGAGGGGCCGAGGGCAGGAGAACCCTGCTGCCTGGTCCTGCAGGGAGTCTGGAGGGGGCCGTGGGGGGAGAGCTGTCACCACAACGGCCGCAGGTAGGCTGCCCGGGACGTACTGTGTGCTCCTGAGGGACAGCTGCCTCCCCCATGCCTGTGTCCTTGCGTCAGCTGCACCCACAAGGCACCTTGGGTGTCCCTGGCAGTGACTTGCTGCTGCTGCCGTCCTTGCTGGAGCGTGGGGTAGACGCAGGAGCGAAGAGGCCTGCCTGGCAGATCTCCAGGGTTCTGGTGATGGAGCCACTGGGGGACCCCGGGGCAAGGCAGGCGGGTCCTGCGTGCGGCGCCCAGCGGGCTTTCTGAGTCGGCTCCAGGACTGTTACCTCTGTTGGATTTGAGGGGGGGAGGTACTTAGTGTTTCTGACCCGATTTCCCATCTGTGAAGGACTAAAAGCCCTGTCCTGTGCGCACCGCAGGGACTTTGTGTCTTTGTTCAGGCCCGGGGTGACGGCAGCGCCCTGCCCCAGCATGGCCTCCGGGGCTCGGGGGCTGCTGAGCCCCACGTGTGGTCCTTGTTGTCTCGCGCCTTGTCCATCAGCCTGGATTTAGGGGCAGCATGACAGCGGGGCCCAGGCAGGGATCCCCTTGACAGCTGCAGGTGGCCAGCGAGGCTGTCCTCCCCCCCCAGAGGGCCTCTGTGGGAGCGTGGGGCTCGGATGCGGCCCGCCGGGCCTGCCTGGGCTCCAGCCAACGCGAGCCGGAGGAACTGCTTGTTTCGTGTTGGGGAGGGGGGTGCTGTCCCGAGTGGGTGGACTCGGTCGCCTTCGGGGGTTGGGGGGTGTTTGGTGCCCATCTTCAGTTTGCTCGGCCAAACGCCTCATGCCACTGTCCCAAGCGCCTCTGTGAAGACCTTCCGGCCACTCGTGCTGCCTGACTGCCTCTAACCTTGCTGCTTTCTCTCCATGCCGTCCTAGGAGACCGGAGTGAAAGTAAGTACCCACCTGCCCCGTGCCCAGCGTTCCCTTCACCTCAGCCAGGGAGCCCCTGCTCCACAGCGCACGAGGCACCCCAGCCCCCGCGCAAGGCCCGGCCTGGCCAGGCTGCCAGGCCTCGGTTTCCTGTGGGCAGCACAGAGCAGCTGGATTTGCTGGCTTCGGGCTGTGATCCCGCCGGGCAGGATCTCCATGCGTCCCTGGGCTGAGCCAGTTTGTGCCTGTGGGGGGGGCACCCCCTGAGCCAGGTGCCCCCCCCATCCCTGCCTCCTGGCAGATGCAGCCAGGCACCAGGCCCCTCCCCCCGCAGGCCACACCCCTTGTTCTCGAGAGGTCTTCAGAAGCAGTTTCCCTCCCCTGAGGTGCGGCCCCCAGAGCTCTGAGCAGAACCTGATCTGATGTCAGGAGACCAGCACTGCCTTTAGGCCCAGTGGGTCCAGCAGGGCTTCACCGCCCCCCCCCAGCAGGGGGTCAGCCTAGCTGGTGGAGCTCAAGGGGCCGAACCAACCTAGCCGTGGGCTGCTCTGCTGAGGGTCTGCTGGGGGCTTGTTGCCAGAAAGGTTGAAGGGTAGACAGGCCCTGCCTGATTGGCCTGCAGTCCCCTCACGGATGGCGGGTGATGTCACAATGCCTCGCCTCTCTGGCACAGGCTCCCCTCCTCTCACCACTGCCTCTGTCCGCCTGGCCTTGGTAAGTACTGCTGCCGGCCTGGCGAGGAAGGCACAGGGCCGCCCGGGGGTCTCTGCAAGGCTGGGGCTTCCATCCTGTGGCCTGTGCCATTAGAGACCCCAGCATGTCCCTTCATGGTACAAGGGAGAATCTTCCCCCACATGTCAGGTGGACATGGGGCTTATACAGCCGACACGTCCCACGGGGCCATTAGAATGAGGTTTCCGTTCTGTTTGGAGGTGTCAGGAAAGGGGTGTCGGTGCTGCCGTAGGTGGTAGGAGAGCTTCCCTCTGGACACCTGGTCTCCTGCCACAGGGCCCAGCAGGGCGCGCCCCAGGGAGGCTGCGCTGACGGAGCCCACGGGAGCAGGGATGGTCCCGGGTGTTGGTCAGTCGGCGTGGGTGCTTCTGCTTTGGGGAGCAGGGCCCAGCGGCCAGCCTGTGGCTGGACAGAGTCTCTGCCGGTTACAGCCATTCCGCTAGCACAGGCCCACGGAGCGTGAGCTCGGACCACTGGGCACGTCCTAAGAGCAGACTGGCTACTGGGGCTTTGTGGGCTTGAGCCGTTCCTGGCCAGAGGCCGCGGAGGTGGTGGCGGCGGTGGGCAGACCGCTCTATTCAGACTGGTTTCCAGACTGGAGCGGACATCACCTCTATTGAAGAGGCTCAGGCTCTTGGCGTGGGCTCGTCCACGGTAGCAGATGGGACACAGAGCTCCCAGCCTGCCTCCCTCCATTCTAGGGATGCGGCCCTGCACTTCAAGCGGTTCCGTGACCAGAGGGCGCCCTAACGTCCCCAGACCCAGAGGTTGCCTTGTGGCCTCCTGTATTGCAGGCGCGCCCAGAGGCGGGAGCTGCTCACCCCCCAGGCCACGGGTGGCTGCGGCTGACATGAGAGCCGCGAGGCTCCTTCTCTCAGGTGGTCACTAGCATCTTCCCTGTGTCGCCCCCGATGTGGCCCCTGCAGGGGCAGACACGCCACCCTCTGCTCCCAGCTGCTTCCCCAGAGGCTCACCCTTGTCTGAGACCCTTGGCAGCTCCCGTCGGGAGTGTGCGCGGCTGTGGGCGGTAGGGTGGCCGCGGCAGGCGTACGGCGCCACGGGGCCGACGTGATGGGGCTGGCCTCAGAGACCACCGCGTGCACTTCTAGAAAACGGAAGCACCAGTGCCTTGGTGCCAGATTAATAAAAGCAAAGGATGTCCAGTTAAAATTTTAGACGCGCAGTGAATAATCCTTCAGCCTATAAATGTCTGAAATCCTTCACGGGACGTATTTGTTCCAAGAGTTATTTATTGCTTATATAAAAGTCAAATTAAGGAGGTGCGTTCTGTATTTTATTTAGCAACCCCCCGTGGAGGCTCTGTGGGAGAAGGTGCCTGTGGCTGAAGAAGCCTCTGGACCCCTTGGGGAGCCTGGGTGCATCAGGAAAGATTAGTTTTACAGCTAAAAGGTTGCACGTATACGCACACGCATGCACGTCATTGCTTATTGCTCTACTGAGTCTCCCGTGGACTTGACTTCGGGTTCTTGCTTGTGTCCTCCCGGCACCCCCATCGGGAAGCATCCCCAGGCCCGGCCAGCCCCAAAAGTCAGGCTGAGGAGGGGGGCGGGGCGCCATCCGTGTGGCCCATGGTGTTGCAACTGCCTTCTTGTGCTTGCTTTTTAACGCTGTGCGGAAGATGCGGAGCGGGAGAGCCGCCTGTGCCCTGGAGCCCGTCCGGGAGGACAAGCAGAAGCATGAGGAGGCCGAGTGGCACTTCCACGAGCTCGAGGCCACGCGAGCCGCCGCCACGCAGCAGCTCCTGGCTGGAGCGCCGGCCGCCGTGAACGGGCCGGGACCGGGGCGGGAGGACGCTGAGGACGCCGAGGAGGCCGGCGCCCCTGACGGCGGCAGCAGGAGCGAGCCCGGGAAGGGCCACGACGGGAAGAAGCCCCTGCAGAAGAAGCGGAAGCGCTCGCCCAAGAGCTGGCTCGGCCGGGCCGACCTGGCCCTCACAGGCCTCTCGGCCGACCACGTGTGGCTGGACAAGCCCGTGTTCGACCGGGCGGAGAGCTCCTATCGCCAGAGGCTGGCGGATGCAGCTGCCCAGGCAGCCCAGCGGGTGACCCTGGTCCCCCGGGGTCCCTGCACCCATGGAAGCCAGGTGGCCTGCCACCATGTGACCTGGGGCATCTGGGTCAACAAGTCTTCCTTCGACCAGGCCGAGCGGGCGTTCGTGGAGTGGTCGCAGGCCTTGCTGTTGGCCGCGGGGGGGGGCGGCAGGCAGGGGGCGTGTGACATGGGCCGGCCGGCAGCCGCCCCCGATCTGGCTCTCCCCCGCCAGCCCGATCCACTGACCGACAGCCAACCCCCGCCGGCTAGTCTGCAGGCGCTGGTGCAGGGGGTGTGGCTGGAGAAGCCCCAGTACGACGCGGCAGAGAGGGGTTTCTACGAGGCCATGTTCGACGGCCACCCCCCCGGGAAGGTGCGCCTGCAGGAGCGAGCCGGCCAGGCCGAGGGCGCCAGGCGGGGCCGCAGAGACCGGCGGGGCCGCAACGCCGTGGGAAGCAAGCGGGTCGGGCCTCGGCGGGTTGACGGGGAGGCCTCCTCTGCCCTGCCCTACTGGTATCTCCTGCACAAAGATGCTGAGGCCCCCTGGCTCAGCAAGCCCACCTATGACAGCGCAGAGTGCCGCCACCATGCCGCTGAGGCCCTGCGCGTGGCCTGGCGCCTCGAAGCCGCGTCCCTGGCTCACCGACCTGGTGCCCGGTCTGGCCCGTCCATGTCCAGCCTGAGACCCAAGTAGGAGAAACCTGCCTCACGGCTTCCCGGCCTGGGCTTCCCTGGGCTGGGGCCCTGGCTGCTCTTCTCCCCGACCCCCTGCCCCCTCCCCCGCCCCGGCGTGGTTCTCCCCAGCGCTCCCGGCCCCGGCTACGTCGGATGCAGGGGTGTGTTGGGCGGAGGTCGCTCTCTGGTGTTGGGGCAGCACAGCCGCCAGGCCCACCTCTGGTGGATCACGGGGGTTGGGGCTGTTGAGGGAGGAAGGAGGTTGGCACGGGCCGACTCTGCCTTGGGTAGGGTTTCCCTTTCTGCTGGGCGGCTCCCAGTGCCCCTGGCTGTGGCAGGGCAGGCAGGGCAGGGGTGGTGTTGAAGGCCCCTGGCACGTCCCTCCTGCCCCTTCCGTCCGTCCAGCCCTGCCTCCCACCCCGTCATCCCCTCCCGGGCGAGGGGAGTGGCTCGGGCACACGAGCACGTTGTCAGTGGAGTGGCCCGTGTCTGCAGGAGCCCTGCTGGACGAGGCTTCCTCGCCTTCGGCCTGGGGGGTCCAGGGCTGGCCCTGGGGCGGTTCCGCGCAGCACCCGCAGTGGCCTGGAGAAGGGTGGCGGTGGGGGGGGAGGCAGGCGGCCAGGCAGACTGCAGGTGCGGCAGCGGGAGGGTCTGGAGTGTGGGTGGCTGTGTGGCGGTCGGGCCCCCGGGGGAGCAGTGACGCCGTGGCCCCACCTGCCCATCAGCAGCCTGTCAGCTCTGCGTGAGGGCTGGCTGTGGGGACCCGCGTGTGGGCGCCCCTGCCAGCAGGGGACCACCGCTGTTCCTGGTGGCCTGGCTGCTCCTGATGGCGGTGCCGGGTGGGTGGAGGAGTCGTGGTGCCTAGCTCCCTTCCTGTCACCAGAGCCACACTTGGTGAGGGGCCCTTGGCACAGAGGGTTGGTGAGATGGGGTCCATTTCTGTCGCCCTTGGTCAGGAAGAGGAGCGGCCATGGCGGGTGGAGGGCGGCCCCCGGGCCAGAGCAGCACTTCTCAAAGTTCCTGGTCTCTGCACCCACAAACGGTTTTTCTTGGGTCTGTCGATTTTTGCGAATTTAGCAATTGAAACAGAAATGCAGGTAGTACTTCGTTCATCAAGGAGTTGATGGCGTGTTAACGTAATGACTTGTTCTTTGAGCGACAGTGTTCTCGTAACAAAAAAATTCAGTGAGCAGAGCCGCCTTATCTGACATTTTTGCAAATCTTTTTAGTGACTTGTTTAATGGGGGCACCTGGTTTGCCACACTTCCTCTGCATTCGGTCTGTTGGTATCATCTGATGGACGTGACCGAGGCTCGCACAGATTCGTGGCTGGAAAAGGAGGACCCGGGGGCCCCCAGGGGCCCCTCCTCACGCTTTGAGAACCACAGGGGCGGGAGCGGGGGGCGGTGGGGGACAGACTTGGCTCGGGCTGTGCCGAGGCCCCTTGTCCCCCGCACCCTTGGTGTCTGGGCTCGCGTGAGGCGCTCACGCGGGCCAGGCCTGGAGCCTTCAGGCACACACCACCCCCACCCCCAGCCAGGCCGGCTCAGTCTCGCCTTCCCTTCACAGCAGGAAAATGGCTACAAACTTCCTAGTGCACGAGAAAATCTGGTTCGACAAGTTCAAATACGACGATGCAGAAAGACGGTTCTACGAGCGGATGAACGGGCCCGTGGCCGGCTCCTCGCGCCAGGTGGGGGCTGCCCTCGGGGCACCGGGGGCCCTGGCCGGCGCGGTGGCGTGGGGGGTGGGCAGAGGCCGTTCAGCCCCGGCGGCTCTGCTCTGCTCCGGGGTTGTTGCACAGCTCTCGCTCTCCGTAAGGGTTCCTTTTTTCCCATTAAAGTTCTTTTAACGGAAGGAAAACAAGGGGTTTCTTCTGCACTGTCTGCAGGAGGACGGCGCCAGCGTGATCCTCCGTGACATTGCCAGAGCCAGAGAGAACATCCAGAAATCCCTGGCCGGGGTGAGTGCCTGCAGGCCAGAGCCCAGGCTCCCCCC
>NW_027529176.1:1080750-1086971 GCF_008692635.1 Crocuta crocuta
CACCAATACCGCTGCTGATCATTGGGCATTAGGAGTGCCGTTGGGGAGGGGTGTCCAGCATTGCGTTCCCGCCACAGAAGCTGATGGCATGCGCGCTGCTCGTGGGCGGTCACCCGGGACTGCCTCCTCCCTCAGGCTAGCTGCTCCGGCGGCGCTGTCCCCAGGCCGGGCCTGGAGGCCTCCTGCGGTGGGGAGGAGTGTGCAAGGCGGCCTCTGGTACCTTTTCCTCCTACTTCCTAGGCCTTGCCTCTGGAGGGACAGGTTCACGGGGTGTGAGTCCCAGTGATAAAATTGGAGGCCCAGAGAGGGGCCGTCCAGGTCCCAGATGGGATCAAGAGGGAGGAAAGCAGGTCCATGTCCCCAGCCTGGCTGGGCAGGTGCTTCTAGGAGACAGACCCGCTGCTATGCCTTCTTAGCCAGCGCAGCCAAGACTTCGTTCTGTCTCTGGGACGCACAGCATCCTGGCCTTGACGGTCAAGTGTCAGCAGACACTGTCCTGTTCTGTTCCTCCTGGAGACGTCAGGAGAGACCTTTTTCCTCGTTCTTTCCAATTTCAAGAAACGGCGCGCATTCCTTGGACCGTGGCTTCTAGCCATCAGAGTCATGACGGATGTGACGTCTGCTTCTGTTACATGTCCTCCTCTGCCTCTCGGGAGCGTGGGGCCAGGTGACGATGCCGAGCCCACCCAGATAATCCGGGAGAATGTCCCCATCCCCAGAGCCTTCCCTTCATCACGTGTGCAGAGTCCCTTTGGCCATTTTTTTAGGTCACCTTTTCAGAGGCGTAGGGATGACTGGGTGGGTACGCGGGGGGGCAGGTGTCCCCCTGGGATTGTCACCACTGCTCTCTGCCCAGGGGGCCCTGCTTGATGCTTGCGTTGTACCCTCTGCTTACCTGACGGAGCTCGGGCCAGGCGGCCATGGGGAGGAGGTGACGCAGACCTCTGCACCCATGCCCGGTGTCTGGGGTGCCAGCGCCCAGGATGCCAGGTGCCGAGCAGCTCTAGAGGTGCTTGGGCCGCAGGAAGCCCTCCTCTGGCCCCAGGGCGCCCTGGGGGTGTTGGGGTCAGCCGCTGGCTTCTGGTCCTGGGGAAGCCATGTGCGCCTGCCGGGGGGCTTGGGGGCCCTTTGCTGGGGCTGCTGTAACAAAGCATCACAGACCAAGGGCTTAAACGAAAGACTGTTTTCTAAGTCTGCAGGCTAGAGGTCCAAGGTCAAGGTGTTGGTAGGTTCTGAGGCCTTTCCTGGTTCTCCTTTGTCTTCACGTTGTTTGCTGTGTGTCTGTGTCCGAACTTCCTTTTATGAGAACACCAGTCGGAGTTCGGGGAACTGTACTGACTTCATTGTAACTGGATTAGTACCGTAAAGACCAGTTTGCAGACAGAAGCCCCTGTTCTGAGTGCGGCACGGACTTCAGTTGCTAACGGACCAGGAAGGACCTTGCTGACCCAGCCCCGAGGCTTGGGTTTGAGCTGGATAGAGCTCAGCAGACCCTGGGCCTTTAGAACCCAGAGGTTCCTGGGAACCGTGCCTGGTGCCAGGGACGGGGTTGGAGATGGGGACGGAAGGGTCTGGATTCCAAACCCTGGCATGTGGGGCTGTCCTCTGAGGCTACGACGTGGCTGGCTCCCTGTGGCCACTGTCACAGGCTAGGATTAGACAGGGTAGCCTAGGTCTGCCTCCTTGAGACTGGGGTTGGGGGGCCTAGACTCTGGCGAACAGGAGGAGGGTGGTCAGGGCCTTGAGGGAACAAGAAGGTCTGGATTTCATCCTTGTCTGATGGAAACTTCTGGAAAATCCTAGTGAGAGTGGCATTGGGAGCTGGGTCCTGGGGAAACAGGTGGAGAGGAGGCCATGTGCCATGTAGTGGCCGCAGCCAAGAGTCGGGCAGGTCCAGCACAGCTCTCCTCTGGCGGGGCAGTGGGGGGCGGTGGTTGGGTTGGGGATGAACACGCGAATTGAGCTGAAAGGAGGGGAGTGAGGTGAGCAAGCCCCACCCCTGGTTCCGGTGCTCTGACCTTGGCCGCGAAGCACCCTGGCCCCCTTTGGCCCGCTCTACTAGGAGCCAGATGAGGGAGCTGGTGGGTCATAGGGGAGAGCATCGCTCTCTGACCTCCAGGGCAGGGAAGCTGGGCAGCTGTTTGTCTGTACTTTCTGGGGCCCTTGAGCGTTTCTGTGCTCTGGGGGCACACAGAGCAGAGGCAGTGGCCACGGGGCTTGTTCTGTGGCTGCTAGGCAGGTGGGCCTCAGGTCCAAGGTCGTCTTCATGTTTGGACACCGGGAGGGAGGGCAGAGATAGCTGCCATCAGGGAAGGGCCAGGTGCACTCTCTCCTCCCAGGCTGTGCCAGCAGGGCGTGTGACCCGGGTGTGCACTGCCGCCGTGCTAAGGGTCCCTCTGGGTGGTACNGAAACTTCTGGAAAATCCTAGTGAGAGTGGCATTGGGAGCTGGGTCCTGGGGAAACAGGTGGAGAGGAGGCCATGTGCCATGTAGTGGCCGCAGCCAAGAGTCGGGCAGGTCCAGCACAGCTCTCCTCTGGCGGGGCAGTGGGGGGCGGTGGTTGGGTTGGGGATGAACACGCGAATTGAGCTGAAAGGAGGGGAGTGAGGTGAGCAAGCCCCACCCCTGGTTCCGGTGCTCTGACCTTGGCCGCGAAGCACCCTGGCCCCCTTTAGCCCGCTCTACTAGGAGCCAGATGAGGGAGCTGGTGGGTCACAGGGGAGAGCATCGCTCTCTGACCTCCAGGGCAGGGAAGCTGGGCAGCTGTTTGTCTGTACTTTCTGGGGCCCTTGAGCGTTTCTGTGCTCTGGGGGCACACAGAGCAGAGCAGTGGCCACGGGGTTTGTTCTGTGGCTGCTAGGCAGGTGGGCCTCAGGTCCAAGGTCGTCTTCATGTTTGGACACCGGGAGGGAGGGCAGAGATAGCTGCCATCAGGGAAGGGCCAGGTGCACTCTCTCCTCCCAGGCTGTGCCAGCAGGGCGTGTGACCCGGGTGTGCACTGCCGCCGTGCTAAGGGTCCCTCTGGGTGGTACCGCTGGGTGATAGGGCCTCCCAGTCAGGGAGGAACCAGAGGGAGGCTGGCAGGCAGGTATGGGGCCCCGGGTCACCCAGAGCCTTTCAAGGTCAGGCTTGGTGAGCCAGACGGCAGGCGCGTAGCCCAGGGCAGGCAGAATGGCCCGCTATGGAGCGGCCGCCCCCTGCAACGTGCACACTCCTTCTGACCCTCCCCCGCCCCCCCCTGCACTGGCCCCTCAGCTGCTCTCCCCCTGCCTTGGCCCAGGCTGCCCCTGGAGCTGGCTGCTTCCTCCCACCCCGGCTGGGCCGTGGGCTCGGCACTAGCGGGGGCTCCCCCGGGCCCTGTGCCTTCCGCTTGGCGAGGACATGCCGCGCTCCTGCTCACGGCCGCCACCTCAGGCTCCCGGGTGCAGTGTCACAGGTGCACCCAGCGGGCTGACGGGACAGCTTCCTAGTGCCCGGCACTTCTCCCACCTTTCTCGGGGCTCTGGTCCTCAGTGGCCGTGAATGGCGGGGAGACCTTGGAAGCAGGCTGGGGCGCCGAGTCTCCCTCTCCCCCTGCCTTGCAGAGCTCAGGCCCCGGGGCCTCCAGTGGACCGGGCGGAGATCACAGTGAGCTCGCCACCCGGATCGCCAGCCTGGAAGTGGAGAACCAGAGCCTGCGAGGCGGTGAGGCCCTGGGCCCAGCGGATGGGGTGCCCCACCCTGTCCCCGTCGTCTGACCAGCGCCCCCTTTGCTCTGCAGCGGTGCAAGGTCTGCAGCAGGCCGTCTCCAAGCTGGAGGCCCGGCTGAGCGCGCTGGAGAAGAGCTCGCCTGTCCACCGGGCTGCAGCCCCACAGACCCAGGTGAGCACCCTGCTCGGACCAGGGACCCCTGCCTGGGCACATGGGGAGGGGGCAGAGGTGCTCCTGCCCTCCCCCCCAGCCCTTTAACCAGGGTGCGAGGCCCTCAGCCTCCCTCCCCTGCGGCAGCACGTGTCCCCCATGCGCCAAGTGGAGCCCCCCGCCAGGAAGACGGCTGCCGCTGCGGAAGACGACGAGGACGACGCCATCGACCTGTTCGGCAGCGATGACGAGGAGGACAAGGAGGCGGCCCGGCTGCGGGCGGAGAGGCTGCGGCAGTACGCCGAGAAGAAGGCCAGGAAGCCTGCGCTGGTGGCCAAGTCCTCCATCCTCCTGGATGTCAAGCCCGTGAGTGGCGCGCCTCCGCCCCTGGCCCTGCCCCGGGGGCCCTGCTGCGGCAGGGGGGGGGGCGGCACTCTTGGTGTCTGCAGGCTCCTGACCCAGCCTCTCCGCCCCTTGGCTCCCAGTGGGATGACGAGACGGATATGGCCCAGCTGGAGGCCTGCGTGCGCTCCATCCAGTTAGACGGGCTGACGTGGGGGGGCTCCAAGCTGGTGCCCGTGGGCTATGGCATCCGTAAGCTCCAGATCCAGTGTGTGGTGGAGGACGACAAGGTGGGCACCGACCTGCTGGAGGAGGAGATCACCAAGTTCGAGGAGCACGTGAGTGGGCAGGCCCCCAGGGGAGCCCCAGGCCTGGCAGGGGTCCAGAGGGGTCGGTCTGTGGGGACCGGGGCCCCACGTGACCCCTGGCCTCCCCGCCGCCTCCTCAGGTGCAGAGTGTGGACATTGCCGCTTTCAACAAGATCTGAGCCCCACCGTGGGGCTGGAGTGTGCGAGGCTGCAGCCATTAAAGATTGAGATTCCACCCTGGCTCCTGTCTTGGTCTGGGCTGGGCGGGCGGGCACGTTCAGGGAGTGGCCACGCGCCAGGCCTGTGACTAGGCCTGTGTCTCATCAGTGTCCTGCCTGGACCCCTACGCCCCTGGGCCAGTGCCAGCCTCCCGGTCCTTGGTTTCTCCACAGCATTCTTGTTGTTTTACGTGTGTTTATTTTGAGGGAGTGGGGGGGAGTAGGGGAGGGACAGAGGGAGACCGAAAATCCCAGGCAGGCTCCACGCTGTCAGCACGGAGTCCAAACCCAAGAACCGTGAGATCATCACCTGAGCCGACATCAAGAGTCAGGCACTTCCCAACTGAGCCACCCGGGTGCCCCGTGCCCCCAGCATTTTGGTGTGTGACCGAACCCCCGTCTGCCCTCCTGTCCTCATGAGTCCCACGTCCGTCCGGTTCAAGCTACTGCGGCAGAAGCGGCACACGTGGCTCCTTCCCTGTGGGGATTGCTGGCCCTCCGAGGCTCAGGAGGCATCTTCTTGGCCTTCTCTGGGTTCCCTTCCCAGCCAAGCTGTCCCCATGGGGCCAAAAGTGTCTTCCTGAAACTGGCCAGGGAAGGAAGGTCCCAGTGGCTGACCTGGCCCTGCTTCTGCGACGAGTCATGGGCTCCCCAGGTCTGACCCGTGTGAAACCCTGTCAGCCTCTCACCACGCCCAGGGTTAGGGTGGGCTGCTTGCCTTACATGCGGCGGCCCCTCCGTCACCAGACACTTGGACCCTGGACAGGCCCATGACTTTTGTTGTTTTTTAACGTATATTTATTTCTGAGAGAGAGAGGCAGCGTGAGCAGGGGAGCGGCAGAGAGAGGGGAGGCACAGAATCCGAAGCAGGCTCTAGGCTCTCAGCTGTCAGCACAGAGCCCAACGTGGGGCTCGAACCCATGAACCATGAGATCATGACCTGAGCCAAAGTCAGACACTTAACCGACTGAGACACCCGGGCGCCCCTGGACAGGCCCATGGTTAATTGTCCTGTGGAGCTATACCCACTGTCCTGTGAGGGCAGTGTCTGGGCCACTGGTGGCTCCTCCCTGGGACTGGTGGCCAGCGTGGCTGGTGAGACCGCCATCCTCAGAGTTGGGGACAAAGGGTGTGGGCTGTGGTGTGGTCAACTTGTGGTCTGAGCCTGTGTCCTGCAGGCACCGAGCCAAAAGGGGAATGGACCACCCTCCTTGACAGTGGGGTCCTGACAGGCTACCCGCTGACCCCTCTGTTCTTGGTCAGCACCACACTGGTTCCTTGAGCCGAATGGTGTGGCACCGCCTTGGTGCTCACGTGGATTCTAGAATCCCCTCTGCCTACTGTCCCTCTCCAGGCCTGGGCTGGTGTGCAGTTAGCACCTACTCCACTCTCCCGGCCAGCGGGGCGGGGTGGGGGGTGGGAACCTCAGATCAGACCTTGCTCCAGTGGGAGGGGCCCGTGAGCCGTCCCGCCCCGGGGGAGGCCCCGCCCTCCCGGCCGCGCCCCGGGCGCG
>NW_027529176.1:1087050-1087302 GCF_008692635.1 Crocuta crocuta
GCTACTGGCGCGCGGGCCGCGCGCGGGATCAAGCCGAGTTCGAGCTCTTCTTCCGCCGCTGCCCCTTCGGCGGCGCCTTCGTCCTGGCCGCGGGGCTGCGCGACTGCGTGCGTTTCCTGCGCACCTTTCGCCTACGGGACGCAGGTAGCCCCACCGTACTCCGCCCGGCCCCCCACGACCCCGCCGGGACGCCCGCTACCTCCAGGGCAACCTACCTCCCCGGGCCCCAGCGAGGCCCCTACGACCCCGCAG
>NW_027529176.1:1087508-1089713 GCF_008692635.1 Crocuta crocuta
GCCCGCCACCTACATGAGCAGCTCCCGCCAGGATGGTCCCCTCCCATCCCCACCTCGGGGCCGGCGAGCCCCCAGGACCCCATCAGGACAACCACCCCTACCCCGGCCCGGCGAGTCCCCGAACCGTCCAGGCTACCTGCCACTTACCTAGACCAGTTCCCCCAGGTCTGACGAGCCCCTCATGGCCCAACAAGCCCCTCACGACCCCCTACAGGCCCCTTTCCTTACCGCGGTCCCAGCCCCTAGAGCACCCCCGGCCTGCGCCGGCTCCAGCCCACGAGGGCGTCTGTCACCCCCAGACGTGCAGTTTCTGGCCTCGGTGCTGCCCTCCGACACGGACCCCGCGTTCTTCGAGCACCTTCGTACCCTCGACTGCTCCGGTGTGACGGTGCGGGCCCTGCCCGAGGGCTCCCTCGCCTTCCCCAGCGTGAGTGCAGGGTGAGCGGGGGCGGGGGGCGCGGGCCCGAGGGGCGGGGGCGCCCGGCTGACCGCCCCCCCGCAGGTGCCGTTGCTGCAGGTGTCGGGGCCGCTCCTGGTGGTGCAGCTGCTCGAGACGCCACTCCTCTGCCTCGTCAGCTACGCCAGGTGGGGCCCCGCCGGCCGGCGAGACTGGGGGACGCGGGGCCCCGGGACTCAGGGCGGGGACTTCCGGGGGCGGGCCTCCGTGAAGGGGCGTGGCTCCGGGGGCGGGGGCCCAGTGCTGCGTGCGGCGCCTGGAGAGGACCGGGCCCGCGGTGACCTCAGGACCCTCACCGCGGGTGCCCTGCTCCCTCGCCCCCGACAGCCTCGTCGCCACCAACGCTGCGCGGCTTCGCCTGATCGCGGGTCCGAAGAGGCGGCTGTTGGAGATGGGGCTGCGGCGAGCTCAGGGCCCTGACGGGGGCCTGACGGCCTCCGCCTACAGCTACCTGGGCGGTAAGGGCCCGCGGAGGGGGCGTTAGGGAAGGACGGGGCCCGCCTGACGCCCTCCAGCCACGTCCGACGCCCGCCTGAGCCCTCACCCCCCACCCCCCCGCAGGCTTTGACGGCAGCAGCAACGTGCTGGCGGGGCAGCTGCGGGGCGTGCCCCTGGCCGGCACCTTGGCTCACTCTTTCGTCGCTTCCTTTTCGGGCGCTGAGGTGCCCCCTGATCCGGTCAGCATCCCCCCCCCAACCCCTGCGGCCTCCAGAGAGCAGTCCCCAAAGCCAGTCCTTGCCCTGCCCTGGGAAGGGAGGGGCCGCTGAGCCGCGCTGGCAGGCCGCGCAGTGCTGCGCTGGGAAGCCGGCGGATGGCAGCCTTGCCCCTGCTCAGACCCTCAGTCGGGGTGAACCAGTCCTCACCCTGCCCGTCCTTCGCCACCCCGTTTCCGTAGATGTTGGCTCCAGCTGCCAGTCCGGGCCCCAGGGTGGACCTGGCTGCTTGTGTGGAGGCATGGCTGGAGCGCGTGTGTGCCCACCTGGGGCTGGGGGTGCAGGAGCCCCACCGGGGGGAGCGGGCAGCCTTTGTGGCCTATGCCCTGGCTTTCCCCCGGGCTTTCCAGGGCCTGCTGGACACCTACAGTGTGCAGAGGTGAGGCCCAGGCACCCCCCTGGGTGGGCTCTGCCCAGCACCTACCTTTCTTGTCCAACAACCCTTCCTATCCTGGCTGGCAGGAGCGGTCTTCCTAACTTCCTGGCAGTAGCCTTGGCCTTGGGGGAACTGGGCTACCGAGCCGTGGGCGTACGACTGGACAGCGGTGACTTGCTGCAGCAGGCCCAGGACATCCGCAGGGTCTTCAGGACCGCTGCCGCCCAGTGAGTCCCCTGGGAGGGGCTGTGCCTGCTGAGAGATGCTGTTGGGGGCAGGGGTGTTGGGATGGGGCAGAGGGAGGGAGGGATGTGCTCCTCCCAAAGTGAGGAGCTCTGATCTGGCTGCTACCACAGCGGAGACATCGCAGCCCTGGGCCGGAGGTCTGGGGGGTAGGCCTGGGGGGCTTTGTTCATAAGCAAAAGGCCAGAGCCCGTGTGGCCGAGGCCGAATTCTCAGGCGGGGAGGGGTACGTAACTGGGGAGGGAGAGTGACCAGGCGAGGCAGGAGCATCTGAGGTCTGTCCACCCATCGCAGGTTCCAGATGCCCTGGTTGGAATCCGTCCCCATTGCCGTCAGCAACAACATTGACGAGGAAGAGCTGGCCCGGCTGGCCCAGGAGGTGGCAGGCAGTGGGGGGCGGGGGCAGGGGCAGTGGG
>NW_027529176.1:1089872-1093462 GCF_008692635.1 Crocuta crocuta
GGAACGACCGTCGTCACCTGCCCCCGCCAGCCTTCCCTGGGCTGCGTCTATAAGGTTGAGGCAGGGTCTGGGGCGTGGTGGGGCGGGCCAGAGGGTTCGCGGGTTGGGGGAGATTCCCACGGTCGCGACACTGGTCTCCGCAGCTGGTGTCTGTGGGAGGCCAGCCCCGAATGAAGCTGACCGAGGACCCCGAGAAGCAGACGCTGCCTGGGAGCAAGGCCGCCTTCCGACTCCTGGGCCCCGATGGTGAGGCCCCTCTCCCCCCCACGGCCCTCCCCCCCAAGTCCCCAGGTCCCCCACTTTATTCCTCCCGCGCACAGGGTCCCCGCTGATGGATGTGCTGCAGTTGGCGGAGGAGCCACCGCCCCAGCCCGGCCAGGAGCTGCGGGTCTGGCCTCAAGGGGCCCAGGAAGCCTGTGTGGTGAGGCCTGCCCGCGTGGAGCCCCTGCTCAGACTCTGCATCCAGCAGGGACAGGTAAGTGCCTCCACCGACTTCCTCAGTCCACACGCCACCCCGGAACTGGGCCCGGCCCCTGACCCGGCCCCTTCCTTCCCTCTTCCCCTAGCTGTGTGAGCCCCTCCCATCTCTGGCCGAATCCAGAGCCTTCGCCCAGCTGTCCCTGGGCCGCCTGAACCCTGAGCACAAGCGGCTGGAACAGCCCGCTCTCTACCAGGTGGGTGGATGGCCCCCCGTTGTCACCTGCCCTGTGTGCCCTGTCCCTACGGCCACCTGTCATTCTCTCTTTTTCCTATAGGTTGCATTGTCTGATGAGCTACGGGCCCTGGTGGCCCGACTGAGTGCAGGAGGGTCCTCATGAGAACCAGGATGGGGACTGCCTGCAACCAACATGACTGCTCACTGTCCTGCACTTGTCTTGTGTCATTTCTTCACCCAACCTGCCACTCCTTTGACCCCCAGGACCTCCAAGGGGGGGCTGGAGTCTGGGGTCAGAGCAGGGCTTCATGCCCCCAGGGGGCGCCCAGGCTCTGCCAGGGTGGGAACGCTGCTGTGCTGAGGTCTGAAGGTGGCAAAGAGCTAGGCCAAGGCTGGGGAGTGTCCAGAGCTCAGGAAGCTGGCCTGTGGGGGGCACATCTGAAGCCGGAGGGGACAGGTCTATGGGGAAAGGAAGGCTTTGTTGCCCACCCAGGAGTTGGTGGAGTTATTGCAGGGAACTGGGGAGGGGAAGCCACGGGGTAGGGATGGGTGCCAGAGAGAGGGTACCCAGGCAGGGCCCCAGACTCCCTGCCAACCAGGGGCCCTGCCCCAGAGAGGTCAGTGGGGCACCCCCAGCTTCCGAAGCCAGAGGAGCGCAGGTGTCCCGGGGCCCTGCTGCTGCCGCCCGCCAGGACTCTGCGGCTGGGGACGCTGGGCTCACGGGCACCACCCAGCTGGCCTTCTCCAGGCCCCGGCGTCTGTCATAGGGTCACAGGGACTGGGCCCTGGGGGAGCCAGCTCCTGGCACAGCGGCCTAGCAAAGAGAGGGCTCAGGGGCGTACATTAGAGCCCGTGAAGAGATGCAGGGTGCTGGGCAGGCCCTGCCCCATGCACACGAAGTGTGTCAGCCTTCTGCCAGCTTTGGCAACTTGGGAGACATTCTAGGCTCTGGGGACTGTGGGGCGGGGGTACCAGGTGCCTCCCATCCAGCAGCACAAGATGGCAAAGGCAGGCGAGGGCGTGCGGAGGGATGCGGGCTTCCTGGGGGCGCTTCCTAGAATACTTCCGCCTCTCCAGGTATCTGACCAGACTGGCTCTTCTGGATCCCTAAGCTTAGGGCAGTGCCCTGTTCACGGGGTGAGGATGACAGGATGTGGGGCAGAGGCCCTGGGGAGCATGGGGCTTGGAGGGAGAAGGACTCATGAACACCCACACGGCAGAAGACCGCAGCCCCAGGTACCCACAGGTCACCACTTCTCAGATGCGTGCTTCCTAGGCGCCGGGACCCAGAGGGCCCACCCCACCCGTGGCAGTCAGTGGCGAGCGCACCTGGGAGGCAGCCTCTGCTCCACCCCGGAGCTGCCTGAGCTGGGGGGTGGTGGCGGCTCTCCCAACCATCCTCATCCCCCAGATGTCTGGCTGGGTCAGAATGCAATGGGGACAACCCAGCCCCTGACCCCAGGCCCTGCCTGGATGTATCTGCTTCTTTAGGGCTGAATCAGGAGAGGCTTTAGCTCAGGGTTGGGCCCAGACTTCTGGCCCCTGGCCGCTGCTGGGGCCTCCTCAGGGCTGGGCACACTTCTGCGGGGTCTCCCTGACCAGAGGGGTTGAGGGTCAGGGGTGAAGGGCCCTTCTCCCCCGCCCCTTGCAGAGCCACCATGCCAGGGCTCTTAGCCCTTCCCCAGCGCCCTGGTGGGCAGAGCCAGACCCTAGACACTCAGGCATCAGGCTGGCTGCTCGGCACCAGCAGCGAGAGCAGGAGGGCCCTTCACAAGCCCCCGCTGTGCGCCACACTCGGGGACGCCTCTGCGCGGCTCCCCAACCCCCACACGCATAGAGCATGAACTCACACGCATGCGCCACCACGCCCGTCCCCGGTCCTGTCTGCCCAGGGCCAACTTCTAGGTCAGGCCTGGGCATGACTTCCCTGGAGAACCAGTGGCAGGTGCCACAGGCTGGGTCCAGCTGAGTAGCTTGGGGTGTGCGGCAGCCATGGCTTGGGGGGTATGGGGCAGGGCCCGGGGGGCCCCTGTGGGGGCTCTAACCCTGACAGCTCTGGCTGAAGGGCTCCAGGCCAACCAAGGGCAGCCCCCAGGACCCTCTTCCACTGACCCTCAGCCGGAACCCGAGTTTGAACCACAGGCAGAGCCTATGGGTGCCACTGCCGTCCCCACAGCCAGCCCCGCGCCCTGCTCCCTGCCCAGGGCGCAAGAGCCAGCCCGCAAGGGGCTCTACCAGGTGAGTGGTAAGGGAAGCAGGGCCGAGGGTACCACAGGGAGGAGGCTGGGGGAGGTGCTGGGGAAGAGAACTGGGAGAGGCCAGGGGACGTTGTACCTCCCACCCGCCCGCCCCAGGCCCCCCAGAGTTCCTGGGAGGAGGGGGCCCTGGCGGACCTGGCACTGTATGCGGCTGCCTGCCTGGAAGAGGCTGGCTGTGCGGGGACCCAGGCAACAGCCCTCGTGCTGTCCTCAGCCCTGGAGGTGCGGGGGGAGCGGCTGGAGGAGCAGGTGAGCTGGCACCCCCTCTCTGCCCCCAAGGCTCCTGCCAGGGAGTTCCCAGCTTGGGGGCTCCCAGCGAGCAGACTGTCAAGCACACCACCTCCAGAGCACACCTGCCCTGGGGGTCCAGAAGGTGACGCGGTACTGACACCGGCTCCTCCGCGCCAGGTGTATGCCCTGGTGCGCGGGCTGCTGGCACAGGCGCCCAGCCTGGCTGAGGGGCGGCCCCGGCAGGCGGCCCTCCGGGTACTGAGCGCGCTGGCCCTGGAGCATGCTCGGGAGGTCGTGTGTGCGTTGCTGCCCAGCTCGCTGCCCCCAGACCGGTAAGCCACCTGACCCAGGCGGCCGCACCCCGAGGCACCACTCGGCTTCCTTCCCCCTTCCCAGTCGGCAGCTGAGTCCGCCCACTGGCGCGGGCTGTGGAGACAGAAACAATC
>NW_027529176.1:1093496-1104231 GCF_008692635.1 Crocuta crocuta
AGGGGGTAAGCTCCAAGGGGGGGTCAGCAAGCCCGGAGCCCCGGGAGAAGTTCTCTCTGGTTTCACTCTCCACAGCGATCGTGTCCTCCACCGGGTTTGTTTCAGGGTTGCTGGCCGACAGGGCTCCGAGCGCTCCCGGCAGGCGGTTAAGGTTGCAGGCTGTTTCTGCACAGATGCCGGGTGTCTGGTTTCTCTGGGGTTTGCGGGTGGAGTGCGGGCGGCGGGGTTGTTGACCTGCCCCGCCCCATGCCGGAGTCCTCGTGGCCACCTCCCACCCTGCCCCCGGGAGCCCCCGCACCAGGCCGAGTCTGGGCGCTCCGCTCCCCCAGGGTGGCCGCTGAGCTGTGGCGCAGCCTGAGCCGGAACCAGCGCGTGAACGGGCAGGTGCTGGTACAGCTGCTGTGGGCCCTGAAGGGCGGAGGCGGGCCCAGGCCCGGGGCCCTGNCGGCGCCTGCGCCATGTTCCTCAGCGTCGCGGCCTGTCCTGCACGAGAGCCTGAGACGGGCTGCTTGTTCGGCAGGCCACTCGTGCCCTTGGGGAGATGCTGGCTGTGTCCGGCTGCGTGGGCGCCACTCGGGGCTTCTACCCACACCTCCTGCTCGTGCTGGTCACACAGCTGCACCAGCTGGCGCGGCGTGCGTCCTCCCCTGACACCCCCAAGGCTTGGGCCCCATCGCACCGAGGGCCGCCGCACAGCGACGCCAGGTGAGGGCGCACACACCGGAGCGAAGTGATGGCTGGGCCAGTGCCCTCCGGCCCTCACCGCGCGCCCTCGCTGCCTGCCCCCACCTCCAGCTGCGCCGTTGAGGCCCTGAAGGCCTTGCTCACCGGGGACGGCGGCCGCATGGTGGTCACGTGCATGGAGCAGGCTGGCGGCTGGAGGAGGCTGGTGGGAGCCCACACGCACCTGGAAGGCGTCCTGCTGCTGGCCAGGTGCTGGGCAGGGGGGTGGGGGGAGGAGACAGGGGCAGGAAGGGGGTCGGGCGGAGGCGCCTCCCAGGGTGAGGCGCCCAGAGGAGGGAGCACGCCCGTCTCCGCCCCATTCCCAGTGCCATGGTGGCCCATGCGGACCACCACCTGCGAGGCCTGTTCGGGAACTTGCTGCCCTGGCTGCGCAGCCCCGACGACACGCGGCGCCTCACGGCGATGGCCTTCTTCACCGGGGTGAGCCTGCTTCCCCACGGGCGGTGACGGGTGACCGTGGACCCGGCCTCCGGGCGGTGCCTGGGGACCTGGAGCATGCTGACCCCGCGTCCCCGTTCAGCTGCTGCAGAGTCGGCCCACGGCAGGGCTTCTGCGGGAGGAGGTCATCCTGGAGCGGCTCCGCGCCTGGCAGGGCGACCCCGAGCCCACCGTGCGCTGGCTGGGCCTGCTCGGCCTGGGCCACCTGGCGCTGAGCCGCGGGAAGGTGAGGGGCGGGCCCGGGCGGGGGGGCGGGGCCTGCGAGGTCCCGCCCACGAGTCCCTGCCCCCGCAGGTGCGGCACGTGAGCAAGCTGCTGCCCGCGCTGCTGGGCGCCCTGGGCGAGGGCGACGCGCGGCNGGAGCCTGGTGCCGCTGCTGCTGCGCCTGCAGGACCCCAGCAGGGACGCCGCCGAGGTCAGCTGCCCCCGGGACTGTCCCGCTGCCTCCCCATCCAGCTCTGCCCATCCCCTCCCTGCGCATCTCCAGAGAGTTCTACAAGGACCTCGGGTGCAGGCGTCAGGCGCTCCTAGCTTCCTGGTCTTCCCGGGAGCACCTGCTCTGGGCTCCTCCAGCCCTCGTCCTGGCCGCACCCCAGCCGCCTCGTGCTGCTTTCTGGATCCCTACGCCTGCTCCCTTCCCCTGTCCTAGAGTTCAGAGTGGACCCTGGCCCGCTGTGACCGCGCCCTGCGTTGGGGGCTGCTGGAGGAGATGGTCACGGTGGCCCACTACGACAGCCCCGAGGCCCTGAGCCGCATCTGCCGCTGCCTGGTCAGTAGGGGAGCACCCGCTTGGTCAGTGTTCACCAGGCCCGCTCTCCCAGCCAAGGCGGTGGCAGGTCTAAGACCTCAGGCCCTGATGCCTTGCTTGGGGGGTCGCCAGGGGACCCCAGCCCCTGGGCTCATCTTTGCCACCTCCCCTCCATATGGGATTGGCCCTTCTGTACTGCCATAAGCCCGTCTGTCCCCAGGTTCAGCAGTACCCGAGTCACATACCCAGCTTCCTGAGCCAGACCCAGGGCTACGTGCGGAGCCCGCAGGCCCCCTTGCGCTGGGCGGCTGCTGTGCTCCTAGGTGAGGCAGGACTGGGGTCCCGCTGTCTCTGGGAGCTGGACGGGCCCCTCCCTGCTGGGGCCTGGGGCCAGCACTCACTGGTTTGCCCTGGTCCAGGCTTCCTCGTCCATCACACAAGCCCCGGCCACGTTAACCAGGACCTGCTGGACTCCCTGATCCAGGGTAAGGACCCAGCTGGCGGGCCAGGGTCGGGGTCCTACAGAGGCCGTGGGTGCCAGGATGGAGTGCGTGGGAACAGATGAGTGGAGGGCCGGGGCCTGGGGTATTTAGCGGTTTTGAGAGCCCTGCAAGCCTGCTCGAGCCTCCGCATCCCTGCAGACCTGGGGCAGCTGCAGAATGATCCAGAGCCAGCCGTCATCGCCGCGGCTCAGGTGTCCGCCCAACAGGTGGCGCTGCTGGCCTGCACCCAGCCGAGGCCGCGCCGCCCAAGTCTCCTCCGCCTGGGCTTCTGGCGCCACGCGGGTCCCCACCGGCCCCCACCAGTCTACACGAGCAGTCCGTTCCAGCCCCGGAGCGTCGTGGGCCGCTGGGGCTGCTTGGGATCCTGACCCCGAGCCCGCCAGCCTGGAGGGTACCTGGGGTCTGATGCAGGCACTGCACTGCTCTGTGGCTCATCTTGAGGGGGGAGTCAGGGTGGCGGGTGAAGATCTGCAGAAGAGCCTCCTCTCGAGGGGGCCCCTGGGCCCGGTACCAGATGCAGTGAGCAAGCCCCCTCCTCCCTTGTGTGCACTAACTCTCCTGGTGTGCACGGCCATGTGAGCAGGGATGGCGGTGGCACGTCCTGTCTGAGCACCATCTCAGCTTGGGTGCATCTGTCCCCATTCAAGCCAGGCCTGTGCTCTCCCAGCGCCTCGGAGCGTGGATGGCCCCTGGGCTCCCGAGCTGGGGTCTGGCGGGGGACACTGAAACTGGCCCAGCCCCTCGAGCTGGTGCCCTGGCAGGCTGCCTGCTCCCTGGGTCTCGCACACAGCCTGGCCCCGGCTCCTCTGCGCGCCCTGACGCTGCTCCCTGCAGCCTGTCACCCGTCACCCATCACTGGCCTGTCCCCACATCCCCACACCTTAGCCCCTGCTAGCCTGCCAGATCGCACCTGAGCTTTCTCCAGAAGGTTCTCCTGACCGCCCCACAGGACACCACAGGTTTGGGAGGATAGCTGTGGGTTCGGGTGTCACCCCACTACACTGAGCCCCCAAGCCGCTCCCCAGCGCCCTGAGTGGACTTGAACGAGGAAAGCACGGCTGAAGGTGCAGAGAAGCAGCCCCTCTGTTGTGACTGAGCCTCTGTGGGCCCTGGCCTCCTCCGGGTCCTCCACCCAGAATGCCTACCTTGAAATGACCTCTTACCGCTCAAGGCCCCCCACCAAGCCGCCTCAAGGAGGCCTTGCCTCACACAGCCTTTTGGAGGAGCTACAAGCAGTCCCCCCAAACTGGGGACCCCCTGGGGTCCTGCCTGCCCACGATGGAAAGTGTTTAAGATAAAAGTGTCTGGCATCTGTCTGGAGACTGGGTCTAGGCCAAGGATGGGGTTCTGAGGACCTGGCCTGGTCCAACATCAGCCTCTGTCTGGGGTTCTAGAAAAGGCAGTGTGTAGCCGGGAATAAGGGTCAGCCGGCTTCGGGGCCCAGGCTTCTGGGCAGGGTCAGGCAGGGCTTAGCTTGAGTTTGGGAGCTCAGGCAGGAAGGAGGTGGGGTTGCCCTTTAGATCATTTCTAGGGCTGGGCAGGGTCAGGCCAACGCCAGGCGTGGCTTGGTGTATCCGTTCAGAGCCTCCAAAGCAGATCCCCGAACAAGCTTCAAGTACAGTGAAACCTTGGGTTGCGGCGAACTTGTTCTGCGAGGGCGCCGCAAGACAAGCAAACGTTTCTAATAAATTTTAACTTGATAAATGAACGGCGTCTTACAATACGAGTAGAATGTGATGCTGAACGTCACATGATCGCAACTTCACAACGGAGCCAGTGGTTCTCTCTCTCTCTCTCTGTGGGATTGTGCGCGATCATTGCCCATTGTGCTCGGTCTCAGGCTGCAGCGTTTGGCAGAAATCAGTAAGTTTTCACAACAGTGAGTACAGAACTACACTGTACTGTAGTCAACAACCGTGCGAGCGTACACGGTGGCCCCCAGGCCGGAAAAGGTTGGAAAGAAAGACAGTAATAAGGAGATGATTAGGGTGGAAGTTAAGGAAATCATCGAGAAGTATGAGCGACGTATGTGAGTGGCCGAAATCGCAAGATTTTCTAAGTCTACGTCGACTATTTGCACGGTATTAAGAAAGAGGAAATCAGGGGGCTAGATGCAGCAAAAGGAGCCACGAGAATATCAAAGCAACGTGTTCTGGAAGATGGAGACAAGCCGCTCCTGGCTTGGATAGACGAGAAGGCCAAGGCCTTGAACACCGAGCTCGTAAGCAAACCGCCACGTATGTCAACGGAAAACGAAGAAGGCTTCGGGGCAGGCGGGGGATGGTTTGATCACCTCAAGAGAAGTGGCGTCTGCGGTGTTGTGAGGCCCGGGGAGGCTAAGGCAGCTGAGGCGCTCGCTCCCGCGTTCCAGAAGCTCATGGCTTCCGAGTGTTACCTGCCAGAGCAAGTTTTATTTTATTTTTTAAAGCTTACACCCCAGGTAGTCGGCATATAGTGCGGTGATGATCGCAGGAGTCATTCTGGAGGCTCGTCTCCTGCTGCCACCCGCAGCGCTCCGCCCGCCCCCGCCCCCCACCCCGCCCGGCGTTGGGTCTCTGCGTTTAAGACGACGTTTTGTCCCCCTCCCTGTTTTTATGTTATTTTTGCTTCCCTTCCCTTATGTTCATGTTTTATATCTTAAATTCCACACGAGTGAAGTCACATGATCTTTGTCTTTCTCTGACCGATTTCGCTTCGCGTGATACCCTCTGGTTCCATCCCCGTCGTTGCAAATGGCAAGATCTCATTCTTTTTGGTCCCCAAGTAGCACTCCGTTGTATACACGCCACACCTTCTTTATCTGCTCGTCTGTCAGTGGACATTTGGGCTCTTTCCATACTCCGCCTACTGTCTGTAGCGCCGCTATCAACACTGGGTGCACGCGCCCCTTCGAATCAGCGCTCCTGTATCCCTGGGCTCTATACCTAGCAGTGCAATTGCTGGGTCGTAGGGTGGTTCTAGTTTTAATTTTTTGAGGAGCCTCCACACCGTTTCCCAGAGTGGCTGCACCAGTTTGCATTCCCACCGGCAGCGCAAGAGAGGTCCTCTTTCCCCGCATCCTCGCCCACATCTGTCGTTGCCTGACTTGTTAATGTCAGCCATTCTGACAGGCGTGAGGCGGTACCTCGTTGTGGCTTTGATTTGTATTTCTCTGATGATGAGTGAGGGTGAGCCTCTTTTCATGTGTTGGTTGGCCATCTGGATGTCTTCTTTGGAGAGGTGTCTATTCATGTCTTTTCCCATTTCTTCATTGGATTCTTTGTTTTTTGGATGTTGAGTTTGATAAATTCTTTATAGATTTTGAATACTAACCCTTTATCTGATAGGTCGTTTGCAAATATCTTCTCCCATTCCGTTGGTTGCCTTTTGGTTTGCCGATTCTTCCCTTTGCCGCGCAGAAGATTGTTATCTTGATGAGGTCTCAATAGTTCATTTTTGCTTTTGTTTCCCTTGCCTTTGGAGATGTGTTGAGTAAGAAGTTGCTGTGGCCAAGGTCAGAGAGGATTTTGCCTGCTTTCTCATCAAGGACTTTGATGCCTTCTGTCTTAGGTTTAGGTCTTTCACCCATTTTGAGGTTATTTTTGTGTCTGGTGTAAGAATGTGGTCCAGGCTCATTCTCCTGCATCGCTGTCCAGTTTTCCCAACACCATTTGCTGAAGAGACTGATATTCTTCCCTGCTTTGTCACAGATTAATTGGCCGTACATTTGTGGGTCCATTTCTGGAGTCTCAGTTCTGTTCCACTGATCTGAGTGTCTGTTTCTGTGCCAGGACCATACTGTCTTGAGGATTACAGCTTTGTAATACAGCTTGGAGTCGGGGATTGTGATGCCTCCAGCTTTGGTTTTCCTTTTTCAGGATTGCTTTGGCTATTCGGGGTCTTTTCTGGTTCTATACAAATTTTGGGATTGTTTGTTCTAGCTCTGTGAAGAATGCTGGCATTATTTTTATAGGGATTTCATTGAATATGTACATTGCTTTGGGTAGTATCGACATTTTAACAATATTTGTTTTTCCAATCTATGAACGTGAAATGTTTTTCCATTTTTTTATGTCTTCTCCAATTTCTTTCACAAGCTTTCTATAGTGTTCAGCGTATAGATTTTTCACCTCTTTGGGTAGGTTTATCCCTAGGTGTTTTATGGCTTTTAGTGCAATTATAAATGGGATCAATTCCTTGATTTCTCTTTCTATAGGTTCATTATTGGCGTATGGAAATTCAACCTATGTCTGTGCATTGACTTTATATCCTCTGACTTTGGTGAATTCATGGATCAGCCCTAGTAGTTTTTTGGTGGAATCTTTTGGGTTTTCCATATAGAGTATCATGTCGTCTGCGAATAGTGAAAGTTTGACTCTCCTGGCCGATTTGGATGCCATTTATTTCTTTGTGTTGTCTGATCGCTGAGGCTAGGACTTCCAATAACAGTGGTGGGAGTGGACATCCCTGTCGTGTTCCTGACCTTAGTGGGAAAGCTCTCCGTTTTTCTCCATTGAGGATGATATCAGCAGTGGGTCTTTCATATATGGTTTTTATCATCTTGAGGTATGATCCTTCTATCCATACTTTCTTGAAGGTTTTTATCAGGAAAGGATGTTGTATTTTGTAAAATGCTTCCTCTGCATCCATTGAGAGATCATGTGGTTCTTTTCCTTTATTTTATTAATGTTGATATTGATTGATTTGTGGATATTGAACCAACCCTGTTTCCCAGGTATAAATCCCACTTGGTCATGGTGAATAATTCTTTTAATGTATTGTGATTGGTCTGTCATTCTCCTTTCTGGTCAGTTATTTATCTGATTTTGGAACCAAGGTATTGCTGGCCTCGTAGAATCAGTTTGGAAGTTTTCCTTCCATTTCTATTTTTTTTGGAACAGCTTCAAAACAATAGATGTTAACTCTTCTTTAAAAGTTTGGTAGAATTTCCCTGGAAAGCCACCTGGCCCTGGACTCTTGTTTGTTGAGAGATTTTTGGTTACTGATTCTATGTTTTTTTTTTTACTGGTTCTGGGTCTTTTCAAATTTTCTATTCTAGTTTCCATTTTGGTAGTTTATATGTTTCTAGGAATTTGTCCTTTCTTCCAGATTGCCCAATTTATTGGCATATAATTGCTCATAATAGTCTCTTATTGTTTGATTTCTGCAGTGCTGGTTGTGATCTCTCTTCTTTCATTCTTAATTTTATTTACTTGGGTTCTTTTACTTTTTAATCATACTGGCTACGGGGTTTATCAATTTTGTTCATTCTTTCAAAGAACCAGTTCCTGGTTTTCATTGATCTGTTCTACTGTGTTTTGTTTTGTTTTATTTTGCTTTTTGATAACATTGATTTCTGTTCTGATCTTTATTCCGTCCTCTGCTGGTTTGAGGTTTTATTTGCTGTTCTTTTTCCAGCTCTTTAAGGTGTTAGGTAGGCTGTGTGTCTGAGACCTTTCTTCCTTCCTTAGGAATGTCTGGATGGCTATATACTTCCCTCTTATGAATGAAATCCTCAAAAGGAGGCAAAAATAAGTGTCACTGGATAGGTTACTTGTTAAAATTTGCACAAAAAGAAAAAAGTTCCATTAAGCCAATTGATAGTGATTCTGTTAGTGATGGTAAAAGTTGTCCTACACAATAACCCTCCTCTCT
Source organism: Crocuta crocuta (assembly GCF_008692635.1). Classification (NCBI taxonomy): domain Eukaryota; kingdom Metazoa; phylum Chordata; class Mammalia; order Carnivora; family Hyaenidae; genus Crocuta; species Crocuta crocuta. The sequence goes on from NW_027529176.1 coordinate 1,101,564, forward strand.
TGTCTCTCTCACACCAGCCACAAAGGTTTTCTTTCTTTCTTTTTAAATTTGTTAATGTTTATTGATTTCTGAGACATAGAGACAGAGGGCAAGCAAGAGAGGGGCAGAGAGAGAGGGAGACACAGAATCCGAAGCAGCTCCAGGTTCTGAGCTGTCAGCACAGAGCCCGATGTGGGGCTTGAATCCACGAACCGTGAGATCATGACCTGAGCCGAAGTCGGAAGCTTAACTGACTGAGCCCCACAGGCGCCCACCATAAAGGTTTTCGAGGGAAAGGCAGGTTAATTTGTTTATTTTTCTTTATATTTTGTATTTTCTTTATTATTTTGCATTATATTACAGCATCATAATCATTTTTACATGAATATTTTGCTGTTGTGGAGCGAATCATCTGAGTTTCCATTATCTATTAGGGGGATATTTACTTTGATATACAAGTGCTTTGCTTTACAAGCATGTGTCCAGAATGAATTATGCGCACAAACCAAGGTTTGACTCTACAAGAATGTATCGCAGGCGCTCTGGACAGGTCAGGGGCCTTCACCTCCTGTGAACAGCAGGAGGGGCGGAAAGGACTGTCGGTGGGAGCATCCCGGGGGGCTGTGCTGGCCTCGGGGCTCCCAGGCCACACCCATGGGGCAGGACCGCAGCTCCCAGGATGGGGTGCAGTGTAGGGCTGGGTCTCCCGCTTCGCCCGTGTCACCCCCCTTGGGAGGTGCCTGGGCGCCTGGGAGCCCAACCCCCACCCTGGGGACGGGAGCACAGGCCTGCTCTAGGTCAGGTGTCCACCCCGCCCCGTACCTGGAANGGGACGGGAGCACAGGCCTGCTCTAGGTCAGGTGTCCACCCCCCCCCATACCTGGAAGCCTCCCCCCCGCCCCCCGCCTGCTGCCTCCCACTACCTGCCTGCCATGCGTGAGGTTTGTGCAGAGTCTGCATGGCCTGGAGGCCGTGTCCTGGGAGTGTGACCCGTCTCAGGGACTGCTCTGCTGGGCTGCCCCTCCCCATGCCACAGCCCTGTGCCAGGTGAGTGCTTCCGACTTGCCAACGTTGCTAGGACTGGACCCTGCTTCCCTTCCGCGTGGGGCTCTCCTGCCTTGGTCGTGGTGCTCAGATGCTCTCAGTGCGTTGCTGGTCCCAGAGCCTGAGGACCAACAGCCGGACCCTGCACCTGGGCCTCGGGGGCTACCCCCCTGGTCCCCTGCCCGGGCGCTCCTGAGACGCGGGCTGCTCCGGTTGCGCTGGCGTGCTGCGGGTTGCCTTTCAAGCGCCCCCAGCGAGGGTTCTCTAAAGAGGAGCATGAGCCCTGGAGAAGACCGCCAGGCCTGGGGGCGGCGAGCTTCTTACTCGACTGCGCGGGAGGTCAGCTTCCAGAGGGTGTGTCGCCTGGAACTGGAAGGTGTGGGGCGCAGTCTGCCTTGGGTCTGATATTAATTTTACTGTGGGGCTTGGGTGCCAGACACTCTCCGAAGTTCATGTTGCAGCCCCAGCCGGGCCTCCTGCACCTCCTGGTGAAGTTGCACGTCGACAGTAGCCTGGACAGAGAGCGTCAGAGGCCACGTACCTTCCTCCGCCTGCCTTCCACCGCCAGGGAGGTTGGCCGCGGCTCCCACCGAGGAGGGCAGGTCTCCCCAGCCTGGGTGCGCCCCCAGAGACCCCCGATCACCCTCTCGCCCTGCACGTGGGGCCGCACCTGCCACGCGCGGCTGGGGGCTTGCAAGGGCCCTGGCATGCGCAGCTGAGGGGCTGGGGGCCCCTCTCCAGGGAGACACTCTTCCTTTGAGCAGGTTGTTCAGAGGAGGCCCGGCCAAAGGCCAGCTTCTCTGAGGCCTCACAGGGGTCGCTGCTTCTCCGGGAGCCTCCCTGCAGCCCGAGGCGGACTGCTTGTCCGCCACACCTGCCCCCCCACCCCCCTGCAGGCCCCACTACCTACTGGCAGCGTGTCCTCAAGGTCCCTGAGGCAGATGCAGACCCTCCTGGTAACACTGCTCTGCCTGCACCGTGGGGAGGGGCCGGGGGCCCGCCACGTGGCTGCTCCCCCGGAGTGGCCAGGCTCAGACACAGGCCAGGCTCCGCGGAGCCCCCTGGTGCCCCAGGAGCAGACCCGGGGCAGACACCTGTGCTCAGCCCCGCATCGCTCCCCGTCCTGCATGGGCACAGCCCCACCCTGCTCCCTACCCAGATCTGGGGCCCCTCAAAAACTCAGTGACCCCATCTTTCCTTTACACATCACTTTTATTGACTTTCCTTGACTCCTGGTCAAGGTGAACCAGCCACATGGCCTGGCCCCTCGCCCTCCCGGGGCTGGCAGCCAGGTGCTGTGAGGCCTGCCCTGCCTGGGGAGCTGCCCGGGTGTGCGGGCTGGGAGAGCGAGGCTCAGCCCTAAGCGGCGTCCTGGCCCAGGTGCACCAGCAGCGCCAGGCAGGAGTAGAGGGCACACGTGCGGCCCTGGGCTTCCGGCCTCCAGGACACCTGGGGGACGTCCCCCTGCAGCTCCAAATGGCACTCCTCCAGCAGGAGCCACGCAGGCGCTGCCGGGTCCCAGCTGCTCCCCAGGAGCTCCTGCGGCAGGGACACAGCCCTGCACTCCAGCCAGGGGGAGCTCTGCTCCAGGACGCTCTGAACCTGCGGGGCAAGGGGGGGGCTGCCAGGGCCCACCACGCCCCCA
>NW_027529176.1:1104311-1108974 GCF_008692635.1 Crocuta crocuta
GCTCTCTCACCAGCTGGAGCTGCCTGGACAGGTCCCCCGCCTCCAGGGCTTCTGTGAGCAGTAAGCGCTGGGTTTCGCTCAGCTCTGGGGAGAGACTTCAGGTAAGAGGGGAGGGGGTTCTGGAAGCCCGTATCCCTGCCCCCCACCTGCCCCACCCCCAGGAGCCTCTCACCAGTCAGTGCTTGCGTGAGGTAGAGGATGGGGCGGGCGAGGTCTTCCTCCAGCTCTCCAGAGGAGCGCACCAGGCACTCCACGATGGCGCCCCCCGGGAGTTCGGGGGGCGTCACCCGCCCACAGCACAGGCCCTGCTCCAGCTGGGGACACACCAGTGGGGCGGGTGAGCCCGACTGGGCGGGCGCGGGTCCCACCCACCCGACCTGCCCCCCAAGGCTGCTCACCGCCTCCTCGAGGGTCTCCAGGGCCAGCTCTTCCCGCAGCGCCTGCGCCAGCCCTGCTAGTATCCGCCTGCACAGTTCCCTGGACAGGCCCCTCAGGCCGTCGGCGTGGACCATCACCTCCACCTGCAGCCCCTGGAAGTCCTCAGTGACTGGGATCTGGTCCTCAATGTCCCCATCTGTGGAGAGAGGGGAACCCCCAGGGCCCCAGAGAGCCCTGGTCAGGGAGGGCAGACTCCTAGGGGGCAAAGGGGAACCCCCCAAGTGTTCTAAGGGTCATCAAGAAGGTACTGACCCGACACCATGTCCATGGGTGTAGACGGGAGCCGCATCTTGAAGTAGCTGAGAGATATGTGAGACAGGAGGCCCGCACTGCTCGCGGGCTTGCGGTCTGCGTAGGGCAGGCGGGTCAGTGCGGGGCGCGGGCCCCCCGGGTCAGGCGGGGCTGAAGCCTGCCCTGGAGCCCCGCAGTCCACCACCGCCACCCCGGCACTGGGAGCCCAGGGCGGGGAGTCGGGATGGGCCAGGCCGAGGCCGCTGTGAGTGTTGCCTTACAGCCTGTGTGCGCGTGCGAGCACGTGTGTACGTGTGAGTGTGTGTGCGCGTGTATTAGCGTGCGCCGCACATGTGTGTATGTGTGCACAGTGCTTGCACGTGTATACGCGTGTGTGCGCCCGTGTGCATGTGCCCGCGTGACCCGCCCTCTGGAGTGCCCCGGCTGAGCTGTGCTGCACGCAAGGCTTCAGCCGCTGGTCTGCTGCCCCGCCTGGGCGGAGGGTCCACGGTCCTCACCTTTCTCGGGCAGTGGGAAGGTCCTCTGGTTCTTGCATGGGAAGTGGTAGATCTCTGGGTGCCAGGTGGGGGGGGCAGGTCAGCCAGTGACCCCAGCCTCTCCCTCACCCCCCAGAGCCACCCTGCACAGTCGTCCCCGTGTGCCCCAAGCCCTCCCAGCACGGGGGTCCTTGGCCACCCCAGCCAGGAAGCTGTGCAGCCAGACCTCAGGCAGCCGGTGTCCCTTCCTGTGCCTCCTGCTTCTCTGCCATGGAGCCTGGGCCCCCCAAATCACGCTGGTCCCCACTCACCCCAGTCAGGGCCAATGACCAACAAGGCTGCCTGGAATGCAAGGGTGCTGCCAGAGGGGATGGTGACTGTCTTCTTCTGGTTCACGTGGCCCTTGCCCTGGCCCTGGGGGATGGGTACGGGCTCAGGAGTGAGCTCTGCGCCGTGGGGGTGCGTGGGCTGGTTGTGGGTGCTGGGGGTCTGCCTGGGGGTGCCGGGTTTGCCCAGCACACTCTGGGGCGGCAGGTGACACGTCACTCCAGACCCCTGAGTCCAAGAGAGGAGGGCTGGGGCGACAGCCCCGAGCAAAGCTCTTCACTTCTTATTGAGAATCTTATCAGTACAACTCAAGGGCGCAGGGGATGGGGCACCTGGGGGCTCAGTCGGTTGAGCGTCCGACTTCGGCTCAGGTCATGATCTCACGGTTCGTGGGTTCAAGCCCCGCGTCGGGCTCTGTGCTGACCGCTCAGAGCCTGGAGCTGCTTCAGATTCCGTATCTCCTTCTCTCCCTGACCCTCCCCTGCTCACCCTGTCTCTCTCTCTGTCTCTCTCTCTCTCTCTCTCAGAAATAAATAAAACATAAAAAACATTGAAATGTAATCTTTAAAAAAACATTAAAAAAAAGGGCGCAGGGGAAAGGAACGTGTAGTTTCGAAAGCAGGAACAAAGCACGCTCATAAATTGTCGGGGGGGAAGTACGACCAGGGTAGTGACGTGCAGGCGGGGGGCCGGCGTGACGGGGGCAGTGTAGACGTCACGGGAAGGGAGTTAAGCATGTACAGAGTGGGAAAGATGCTGATCCACAGGTGGTCCGGCCGTTCTCAGCCCTGACATTTCAAAGGAGACCCGGTTTTCCTGGTCTGCTTTCCTGCTTCTCAACCAGGCGACTGACATTCCCTTCTTAGCCGGCCCGGCCCGTGGGGGCCTCCGTCCCGCCTCCCCCGCCCCTGCCTACCCACGGTCACGCCACGCACCTGCATGCGTAGGACTCCGGGCAGGGTGAATTGGCCAGAGCCCTCCTGCTTCTGGGCCCGGGTGACCTCCACCTCCTCCTGCGTCTGCAGCACCTCTGTCACCACGAACAGGTCACTCCCACAGCGCTGCAGCTGCTGCAGGACCTGGTGCTCCGGCCGCCGCAGGCGCCTATGGCGGGGGGGGGGGGGGGCAGGTCTGGGAGCTCTGGGGGCGCGTCCTGCCCTCTCGGCCATGGCACCAACTCCCCTCCTGGGACGTCAGCCTTCGTGCCGGTGGGGAGCTCACGTGGCCCAGGAGCCCGGGGGCTCTGCACGTTCCCGGGCATGGGAGCCCCATCGTTCTTTCCCTGGGGGCCCCCAACAGTGTTTGGGGGGATGGGCCACAGTGGGGGGAGGGACCAAATCTAGGGGTGATCCGTGGACACCCGCAGAGCCCTGGAGGTGCCCGTGGCCCTTGGCTCCACCCCTGTAGCCTGGCTTCTTCACAGCGGCCTGGGGCTCTGTCTGACCTCACTGGCCCTCAGGGTGCTGCCCTGTCCCCTCTGCGGGCTCCGCGTGCCCCTGGGGACTACCCCACCCTGACTGTGCTGACCCCTTGGCCCGGCACAGACACCCTGTGGCTCCTGATGCCCCAAGATGGTGACCCAGGGGCTGCTTAAGGTTGGCAGCCCCTCTCCGCCCCCGCCCCCCGCTCACCTCTCTTTGCTCATGGCCTCCCAGGTGCTGGGGGGCACTCGCAGCGTGCACACGTTCATGGAGGTTCTGGTTCTGGCCAACACCGCTGCCCCGCCTGTGAACTTGCCCTGCCCCAGTGCATTCACCTCCATATCGACCTCCACCTTTCTGTCCACGTGGTCTTCGATGTGGATAGGGGTAACACGTTCCACATCTGGAGCCAGAGCAGAGCTGAGGGCCCCGTCCTAACAGCTGGCCCCATCCCCCCCGGGCAGAGGTCGTGCTCTGTCCCTTAAAAGTGGACAGCCCGATGCCCAGAGCAGGCAGCAGGCCGGCCCGTTCACTCCCCTCCTGCCCAAGGCCCTGACTCAGTGCCAGGCAGGGTACCTGGTTCCGGGGCGTCAGGTTCCAGAATGTCCCTGATGGACAGGTTGAGACACTTGTAGCGCGGTTTCCAGAACCACGAGCTGGAGAGCTTCCTGGCCAGCAGGCAGTAGGGCCGGAAGCTGGTGGAACTCCGCAGGCTGTCCACGACGGTGAGCCCGCCTTTGGGGTCCACCTCCCGGACCACGCTCTTGGCCACGCCCTCAAAGACGGATGGCATGCTCCCGACGGGGCAGATGGCTCAGGGGTTGGGCGATCAGGGCTGGAAGAGCCGGAGGGGCGCGGGGGCAAGTCGGTACTTGGTTGCCTCCTACGACAGGGAGCCCTTTTCCTCCCCAGGCGGTCGTGGGAGGCCCTGACAGGTGGAGAGGTCCCAGCGCGGTCCCTCCCAAGCACTGTCATCCGCTCAGACCGTCTCTCTGTGGGGAGGGTGAGCGCCTCTCGGCTGGGGCGGCATTCGCGGCCCTCAATGGGACTCAGGCCTTCACACATCTGTACTATGGCCGGAGTGCTCATGTGATGCCAGGGAGAGCCCGGGGACGCTCGGTGCTGGGGAGGGGCAGGGCGGGGCAGCCCTCCGCCACCCGCAGAGGCCTCTGACGCTTCAGCCCAGCAGGGCTTGGAGCCACTCCTGAAAAGCAGACACCGAAGGAGGGCAGGGCAGGGGCCTCAGGGTGAAGCCCAGGCCGACGCTCCCTCTGCTGCAGCAGCTGTCTCCGTGGCCAAGGTGTTCGCAGGCAGGGGAAGAAACAGGAGCCACCAAGTTCCTGGGCACTTGGCTCAGGGCCCACAGCAGGGCCTGGCCGGAGCATCCCCGGCTCCCGCGTGCGCCTCTAGGGCTTGTTCTGGGCCCAGCGTCCAAGGCTGAGGCTTCAGGGGTCGGTGGCCAAAGCAGGCCTGACCCAGGACCCAGGAGTCCTGGGCTCCAGACAGAGGAGCCCCGGTTGGCAGGAAGTCTCCGAGCCTCAGCGTCGGTCTGAACTGGCTGTAGGCCAAGGGGAGTGACTGGAAGGGCCCACCCGGAGTCAGGCCCAGGCCCAGGCTGGTGAGGGGGCTGCCTTCCCAGAGGCCTCGGGCTTCCCCAAGCTGGTCTGGGCTTGCGGGGAGTCCTGGGAGCGTGCTGGGACCAGGGGGCCTCGCCAAAGGGCCGACACCCCCCACACCCAGTGTGAGCCC
>NW_027529176.1:1108986-1112340 GCF_008692635.1 Crocuta crocuta
CCCCGCCCCCCGCCCCCAAGCCCAGCCAGCAGGAAGGACACGGGGTGTGGGGCACAGCTCACCTTGAGGGTCGCCGGTCGCCTCAGGCTCTGGGCCCACGACGTGGAGCAGGCCTCGCTGCGGGCTGTGCCGGGAGCGTCTGAGCGAGTCCCAGAGCCAAAAGTGAAACTGTGGCCCGGGAGGCTGGCCGGCGCTCCCGGAAGTGGCCCAGGCAGCACACCCCGTGGGGCCCCTCTGCCCGCCCAGAGTGGGGCAAGCCAGTGGCCACGTGGCAGCCCACGGCCTCCACCTGCAGCCGGCAACACCTCTCGTGGTTTCTATCTTACAACACGGGCCATGGCAAAGGGCCCGTCAGACCTTTCTCCGGGGAAGATGTGCAAACGGACAGCAAGCGCCGGAAAGCTGCTCGCATCGTTAGCCAGCAGAGGGCGCACATCGCACCGCGCCGGCGACGCCGCCTCCGCCCAGGGGGACCCTGAAGAGTCGTCGAGCTGGGGACTGCGGCCGGGCTGCAGCCCCGCACGCCGCTGGGGGTGTGAGATGCAGCATCTCTCTCTCAAAAACAAACGTTAAAAGAAAAAAAAAAGGAAGGTGAGCGCAGCTGACAGAGGCAGCGGACACGCATCCCGTCCGTGATCGGCGCCCGGGAGGCGTCCGCGGACGGGAAGGGGGTGACCGGCTGCCCGGGGCTGGGGGCCGGAGAAGGGGCAGGGACGACTGATAGGTACGTGGGGGTGACTAGAGGTTCCGAAGTCAGCTGTGCTGATGGTTTCACAACTCGGAATGCGCCAGAGCCCGTGGAGCTTTGTATTTCAAATGGGTGGATTGTGTGCTATGTGAATTACGTCTCAGTAAGTGGTTAGAGAGGAAATCTGCAGGGCAGTAAGGACACCGAGGCCGGTCACGAGGGCACTCCTCAGTGACCTTCCTGTCCTGGGTCACACGTGAATCACAGCCAGTGCGAGGCCGTGGGAGCTCCCCCCTCCCCCACATCCTGCCTCTGGGCTCTTGCCCACACTCAGGAGCCCAGCCAGGGCCCGAGACTCACCCTGAAGGCTCTACCACATTTTTTCACTAGGTCAGCACACCAACCCCTGAGCCTCCCCTCCAGGGGTGTGGGGGGGCAGGGTCTCCCCGCGGGGAGCCTGCAGGGCAGGCCCTCGGCTGCGCTGGCTGCGGGCCCCTGGGGCGGTGGGCACGTCTTCAGCTTGCTGTGGGGCTCACAGCTCCAGTCCAGCCCCTAAAGCCCGTTTGCTGGTGTAGACAGGGTCTTCTTGCTGGTAGTGGTAGCCGGAGGCTCCAGGAGCCCGGGTAAGGCTGAGCGCGTGTGTGTTCACACGTGTGCGTATGCGTGGGTACTTGTCTCCATGTGTGCGTGCAGCGTGCCTGTGTGCTCACACGTACCTGTGTCATAACGTGCTGCTTGTGCGTGCACCCGTGGCTTGTGATGAGGGCGCACAAGGCAGGCTGAGGGCCGGGCCCAAGCTGGCCCCCGCCCCAGGTGGGACGTGGGTCACATTCCTCAGGCACTCCTGGCTGCCCAAGAGCAGAGGACAGGAGAGAAAACGAATGGTTGGGGCACATGAGTGGCTCAGTCCGTTAAGTGTCCGACTTCAGCTCAGGTCATGATCTCATGGTTCATGAGTTCAAGCCCCACATCGCGCTCTGTGCTCACAGCTCAGAGCCTGGGGCCTGCCTCGGATTCTGTGTCTCCCTCTCTCTGCCCCTCCCCCCCAAAAAAAGTAAACATTAAAAAAATAAAGAACAAATGGATCACAGTCCCGCGGACCTGAGTCTCCACCAGCTTACAAATATCTTAGTAAATTACAAGAAAAAGGCCGTCTTATCAGCGGCCTCATCTCCTAAACCCTGTAGACTCAGCTTCCCAGGGCTCCAACATCGTCCTCCAGAGTGAGATGGGAACAGAGGCAGAAAGGAAATGGCAGGTGACACTAAACGTCCTCATGAGCCGCAGCCCATTGACAGATAACTTGAGGCGAGTACAGAGTGTAGTTTCCCGGGAGCAACTCCCTATCGTCCTAGAGAGCAAAGCCAAGTCCCTCTGGATGCCTCACATTTGACTTTGCTCCCCCAACTTCACAGCACACAGGGAGCCACGGTTCACAACCCCAGGGCAGCTCTCTGGTCCCTGCGCTTTCATAAAATCACCTTTTTGCACCAAAGAGGTCTTCAGGAATTCTTTCTTGGCGGTGGACTCCGCCCCCCTCCCCCCGTCACCCCTGAACCTCATCACCTGTAGGTGTGCATCTGTATTTGTGTCTGTCCATGTTTGTGGGTGATGTGTGTGCTCGTGTTGGGGGGCTGCGGGGCCCACGCGAGGCCCGTGGCGTTGATGCTGCAGGGCTGCCCTACGCGGGGGGTCTCTCTCCTGGAGCTCAGCCTGCGTCTTCCCTGCTCCTGTGGGCAGCCCCCCCCCGCCCCCCGCCGCCGCGCTGGGGCAGAGGACCCAGGCAGGCCCGTCCTCAGGCCAGAGGGGCAGTGCGTGGGCCACACAGCCCTGGGCAACCTTCTGCTCAGGGCAGTACAGCACTCAGGAGGGGTGGGGCGCGGCGGGGTGTGGCTGGGCTCGGCGGGCAGGGCTGCCACATTAGGGCCAGATTTTCAGCTCTTTAGTGATAACCAAAGCAAGAGGCTGATGCCAGGCCCAGTGCCATGACCCCGGTCATGACTCTTCATGGAGGACAGAGGTCTGCCTGAGAGGGTGGGGGCGAGCCTGCTGGGGACGGAATGTGGGAAGGGAGGGAGGGATGGCCCGCAGCCTGTCCCCTCCCTGACTCCTACTCTGGAGGAAAGGGGTGGCCGCCAGGACATTCTGAGGGCCAGGGACTCTGGGGCGCCATATGTCTTTCTCAAGCCCCCTCTATGTCACATTAGGAAAGTGAGGCTGCCCTGGCCAAGGTGTGCGCAGGCCCTGGGGTCCGAGGCTAAGGTGGACAGTGTGTCCCTGGTGGCAAGCAGTGACCAGACCGGGAGCCGGGGAGGCCACTTGTGGCTGGGTGGCCGATAAGGTGCAAGAAAGGTGGAGCTCGCTCACTGGGACCAGGGGAAAACGGCTGGCGAAGAGGTGGCCATGCAAACCCTGCCCTGGGGGTGCCCTGCCCTGGGGGTATCGCGTCCTGGGGGTGTCCCGCCCTGGGGGTACTGTGCCTTGGAGGTGCCCTGCCCTAGGGGTGCCCTGGAGTGCCTGGCCCCTGGCGAAGACGTGGCAGGTCGCTAAGATCCCAGAGACAACCCTGAGGGATGGTTGGAGGTGGAGGGAGCGGGAGCCCGGGCTTGGGGAGGGAGTCCCGAGGCAGCTGGGCTGCAGGGAGGGGCGGGTGGGGGTGGGGTGGC
>NW_027529176.1:1113659-1159722 GCF_008692635.1 Crocuta crocuta
GGTGGGGGTGGGGTGGCAGGCAGGCTCCATGGGGCAGGGGCGAGGGGTGCCAGGTTTGGTGCGCCACCAGGTGCGTCCCCTGCTGTTGACCTTCCGGGGACACTCGGGCGCCGACGCCTCCGAAGCCCAGCTCCCCCTCCTCCCACCAGCACCCCTTCTGCCTGGTGCAGTGGCTGTGCCCCGCCCTCGCCCTCGGGGCCACCAGGAGCCCTGGCCTGGAAGAGTAGCCACGATCAGGGAGGGTTCGGGACCCACCCGGCAGGGCCCGGAGAGCGCTAAACGCTGCCGGGAAGTCCCAACAGTCCCAGCCGTGGGGGCACTGAGTCCCCCGCGGGGCAGCCCTCCTGGCCACCTGGTCGCTAGCTGTGGACGCGGGGGCGCGTCTGCAACGGCCTGGTCGGCAGGCCCCGCCCGCAGGCGCTCAGTCTGTCTTCCCGGGTAGCTGGGCGGCTGCAGCCCCAGGGCCGGGCCACCTGGGTTCAGGGCCGCTCCGTGGCGCCAGGGGTCCACAGCGGCTGCGCCCTTTCGGAGTCCGCTGCGGCCGAGCTTTCTGCCTGCTGGCATCGGGGTCACAGAACCGGCTCCCCGCACTGGGCCTCTGTGGGAGGAAGCACCCCCCCCTTGCTCTTGCTTTTTGTGTTTTGAGCCCCGCCGCCCCCCGGCTGGGAGGAGCACCGCTGGAATGNAACGCCCCGCCGTCCAGGGAGCAGCAGGCCAAACACTCTTCTCCCGGAAGGATCTAGCTCAGAGAGTCTGAGGGCCATGGTTTGCAGCGAGGGCTCGTGCTGCCGTGTGCGGCCGAGGGCCACAGGGCCTTGAAGGCAGCTGTCTTCGAGAGCTTCCTGGTGGCAGCCGTTCTGACCTCAGTGGCTGGGAACACGCGTGTGAGGTTAAGGCCGGCTTGCGACGGCCGATGTCTGCCCCCACTCAAGTGTTCTGCTCGGCACCGACCGAAGCACCTTGTTGATTGGAATCGGCAGTTACTAATTCTGGCCCGATCTGCTGATTGCACCTTGTGAAGGAACTTGAAGGAACTTCTCTTGTGGTTATGGGAGCAGACATTGTGCTTCCTGAGGATCCGGTTTTTCTCAATACTTCCCCTTAAGCAATTAACAGGCTATTGGCCCCTGCTCATAAAGCACTGACCTTTGCCTTTGCTATGCTAAAAGCGTTATCTCCTGGGGCATGGGGCGCCTGGGTGGCTCCGTGGGCTCAGGTCATGATCTCACGGTTCGGTTTGTGGGTTCGAGCCCAGCGTCAGGCTCTGTGCTCACAGCCAGCTCAGAGCCTGGAGCCTGTTTCGGATTCTGTGTCTTCCGCTCTCTCTCTCTCTGACCCCCCCCCCCCGTTCATGCTGTCTCTCTCTCTCAGAAAAAATAAAAAAATAAAGCATTACCTTGTTTGTATTGAGTGCTAAAGATACCCTCCTTCCCCAAACACTTATGCATATCAATGTTCTGGAAAATTTTTACTGATCAAAGAATTTATCATCAGAATGACACTTCTGTGCTGTTCCCCATACACTGACCCAGTCAGCACGGAGATGCCTGCCTGGTGATCAGAAAGACTCTCGGGGCTCTCTCACTGTCTCTCACCGACACCGTCCATCCTTCAGGGGCCCCTGGGCCGGCTGGAGCGGGTCTCCGGCAGCTTCCCGCTCCCTTCCCTCTGGGATGGAAGGCTTGGGGGCACCCATGGGGGAGCCTCCCAGCCTGCCAACCACCTCTTTCCTCCTGAGGGCCCCNTGCGGGTGGGGTTGGTGGAAGGTGGAGGCTGCTGATGCAGGGCAGACCTGACATGTTGTGCATATTCCCTGATAAAAGTGCATTTGCTGTGGATACATGGTAGCCCCTCTACCCCCCTAGCTCGCTCTCCAGGTTTGAGCTTGAGCCCCGCATCCGGCACTGCTCGTGCTTCCTATCCTCTCCCTCCTCTTTCTCTCCACCTCTGCCCTACTTGCTCTCTTTCTCTCAAAATAAATAAACTTTTTGGGCCCCTTGGTGGCTCAGTATGTTAAGCGCCCGACTTCGGCTCGGGTCATGATCTCACGATCTGTGGGTTCGAGCCCCGCATCCGGCTCTGTGCTGACAGCTCGGACGGAGCGTGGAGCCTGTTTCAGATCCTGTGTCTCCCTCTCTCTGCCCCTCCCCCACTCGCATTCTGCTCACATGTGCTCTCTCCCTCAAAAGGTAATAAACATTAAAAAAAATTAGGGGCGCCTGGGTGGCTCAGTTGGTTAAGTGTCCAACTTCGGCTCAGGTCATGAGTTCACGGTTCGTGGGTTTGAGCCCCATGTCGGGCTCTGTGCTGACGGCCAGCTCAGAGCCTGGAGCCTGTTTCGGATTCTGTGTCTCCCTCTCTCTCTCTCTGACCGTCTGCTGCTCACACTTTCTCTCAGAAATAAATAAAACATTAAAAAATTTAAAAAAAAATTTTTAAATTGACGTCCCTAGCCCCTTCGGAGAGGTGGTGCTCCTGGCCGGGCGTAGCCTTCCGAGCTGTGTCCACGGCGGGCGAGGAGGAAGAAGCCTGCCTGGGCCGAGGCACAGAGGAAACTGCCTAAGAGGAGGGCGGGGAGCCGGCTGTGGGAGGAGTGGAGGAGCCCAGGGGCAGGGGGTTGGGGGGAGGAGGCAGCCTTGTGCGGAAAGATGGAGAAGCCCTTCCCAACGGACTTCCAGCAACCGGGACGTCTGATTCCCGAAGCTGGCTTGTTTGCTGGATGTGCATCCCGGAAATCCTCCGCTGCCGCAGCCCCGCAGCCCCGCAGCCCTGCAGCCCTGTGGGACAGGAGAGAGGCCGCAGGGGTGTGGGTGTGGCGGGTCAGCTAGAGGAATGCGCGTCAGGAGGGACGGGCACCGAGCAGCCAGGCAGGGAGGGGTGGGGGTGGGGAGGGAGCGGCAGCCCTGCCAGGCCTGGGACCGGAGGGGGACTCACCTGGACGACGGAAGGGACACTGAAGATGGTTGTCGTGGAAACGGGATGTGCTACCGTTTTACGACGGGGGGGGGGCCTGGGAGGCGGGAAGGGCTATAAACGTGCTTAATACTCTTGTCGGTCTTCAGAGAGAACGCGCGGCCTGTTGCATTTGAGGGGAATTCCTAAAAAAGTACCCGAGGTCTCTGTGCACACACTGCAGATCGCCCTTCAGAGGCGCTGCCCGCGTCCAGGGCCAGCAGTGCCCCCCCCACCCCCGCCACCCCGGCCAAGACCGAAGGCAGATTGTTTTCATTTTTGCCAGTTCGATGGGTGTCAACCAGTTTTATTATTATTATTATTTTTGCTGTTTATTTACTTTTGAAAGAGAGACAGATGGAGCGCGAGCGGAGGCAGGGCAGAGGGAGAGAGACACAGAATCGGAAGCAGGCTCCAGGCTCCGAGCTGTCAGCACAGAGCACGGCTCAACTTGCGAGGTCATGACCTGAGCCAAGTCGGAGGCTTAACCCCCAGGCGGCCCAGGCAGCAACAAGCTTTGTAACTGTCGTGGTCAGTTTTCGTAAGTTAACTGTGACAGCACTCACATCCCACTGACAGCTCTCCAAACCCTGTACCTCGCGACAGGAGGCGGGGCTGTCCTGTCCGCAGCCCGGGACAGGGCCCGGGAGCAGCCAACCGGCCCGCAACAGGCTCAGCGCTCGACCCACAAACCTGTCCGTTTGTGCTGTGTAAGGAATCACCCCACGCCCTCGGGGTGTAGACAGTATCTGCCGACTTGCCTGTAAATGCGTCAGCTGCCCTACATCGCGCCGTTTAGGCTGGACGCAGCTGGACCGATCGTCCCTGCTCCACGTGCTGTCACCTGGGCTCACGACTTTGCCATTGGCTGGCAACTCCCCCCCCACGTGTTTGGCTGACGGTCAGGGGCACTGACCGGACACGTGCTGTCCATCCTGCATCAGGCTGGCCCTGACTCACTCACGGGGTGATGGCTGTCGGATTCGCCAGAGAAGCAACCAGGGCAAGAGTCCGAGCGTGCTTGCTAGGCTCCCTCACGGGGGGTTCCGTCTCCCGCAATCCCCGAGAACCCCCTTCCCTGCCCTCGGAGCTTTGCCAAGGCCTCAGGACTTTACACCCGAGCCGGTCCCCATGGCGCCTCTGGCTGCCTTGTGGGAGAGGGAGACACGGAAGCTCCAGTTAAGAGTTCGGCAAGGACGGTGGCGGTGGGAGCAGAGGAGGGGAAGACAGCGTGGACGGGACTGGGCGGCATTGGAAAGGGACCAGAAAAGGTACAGGAAGCAAAGATGGTTCCAGATAGATTCTACCTCTCCTCAAAGACATCTGGGTTGGGAGGGACTCCCAGCTGGGGCTCTGCCGTGAGTCCTGCAGCCTGAGTGCGGAGGCGGCCGGTGCCTCCTGGCGCCTGTGGCTGCGCGTGACGGCGGATGGCACCCGTGCCCGGAGGGGCTTCAGGTGCCAACCTGGGAGGCGGGAGGCAGGCTCTCACCCGAAGCAGACGTGGCGCTTGTGAGTCCCTCGCATCATCACTGGCATACGTTTTACTTCCACACACAGGGTAAACCCACCATACGTTGTTTTAAGGAAACGCTTCACAAACTGCCTGCCATCTGTGTGCGGGGGTTACTCCACTCCTCCCCGCACTCACTGCGATTTCAGTTGTGAGCACCAGGGAGCACCCGAGACACGTTATTTATTATTATTCATATTTTTATCATAACTTCTTTTAATACTTTTTTTAATGTTTATTTTTGAGACACAGAGTGCGAGCAGGGGAGGGGCACAGGGCGACTGAGATGAAGAATCCGGAGCAGGCTCCAGGTTCGAGGCTATCCGCATAGTGCTGGACGCAGGGCTTGAACCCACGAACCAGGAGATTATGATCCAACCGAAGCCAGATGCTTAACCAACTGAGCCACCCAGGTGCCCCTCCAACTACTTCTTTTAAAGGAAATAAGAAGTGAGAATTACAATTTACTAATAAATCTTCCATTTCCTGTCCTCTTTCTTCACATAGACGTTTCCAGGTCGTATCATTTCCTTTCAGCCCGAAGACCTTCTGTAACACTTGCTATTGTGCAGGCCGTTGGCAAATACATTCTGTCCGTTTCATCGTGGTATAAAAAAACTATACAAGCCGTCGCAACTATTTCTAACTGTCCAATTCAGTGGCATCAAGTACACTCACAGTATTGTGCAGCCATCAGTTCTTTCGAAAACTTTTTCATCATTCCCAACAGAAACCCTGTGCCCAGAGTTTTGACTCTCCGTTCCTCCTTCCCACGGCCCTTGGTCGCCTCTAACCTACTTTCTGTCTCTAAAAACTTGCCTAGTCTACATACTTCACATAAGTGGAGTCATATTATAGTTGACCCTTTGTGACCGGTTTATTTTACTTAGCAAAGCGTTTTGGAGGTGGGCCGTGTCTAGCACGGATCAGTGGGTGGCACATCCCTCTCCGAGGCCGGATCACAGTCCACGGGGAGGACAGACCACGCTGTCCCTCCGTTCGTCCCCAGGTTCATCCCCGCGCCGCCCGCTGCAAACAGCGCTTCGCGGAGCGGCGTGTGGGTGCCCGCGTCCACCCCGTCCGCACGCAGGGTGGGACTGCCGGCTCTGACGGGCAACAAAAGTTGGCTTTTTTTTTTTTAATATTTTTATTTATTTCTAGGAGAGAGAGAGAGACAGCGAGAGCAGGGGAGGGTCAGAGAGAGAGGGAGTCACAGACTGAAACAGGCTCCAGGCTCTGAGCTGGCAGTCAGCACAGAGCCCGACGCGGGGCCCGAACCCACGAACCGCGAGATCATGACCTAAGCGAAAGTCGGACGCTTAACCGACTAAGCCACCCGGGTGCCCCAAAAGTTGGCCTTTTTGAGGGACGTCCAGGTTGCTCTCCCCAGCAGCTGCACCACTTTGCATCCCCCTGCAGCGAACAGCGTTTGGACGCGTTTTGCACTTGTCCCCGCTGAGAAGCCGAAGTCCTCCACGTTTTCAGAGCTTCCCCACCCACGGGCTCGTCCCTCTCCGGCCCTGGCCCGCCCGCAGCGTTAACCGAGAGCCTCTTGGGCGCTCGAGCCTCCAGGTCCCTCCGCAGCCTCGTTCCACGCGGAGAAGGGGCTGCGCTGCGGCCGAAGAGGGGTCCGGACTTCGGCTCCTCGCCCGGCCCCGCAGGGGACGAGAGCCCGCCGCTGCGGCCGCCCCAGGTCTGACACCGGCCACTTCCGGCCGGCTCCGGTCCCGGCGCGCCTGCGCCACTCGCCCACGCGCCTTACTGACGTCGCCCCCGCCCCTTGCTCTGCGCGTGCGTGGCCCCGCCTTTCCGCCGGCGTTGCCAGGACGACGGCGCTTTCCTCGCAGCCCGGCCAACGCCCTGGCCTAGCTGCAGTGCGCAGTCTCGGAGCTTCCGCGGGCCCCGCCCCGCCCGCAGGGAAACAGGCGCGCGGCGATGACGTCTCGGGGGCCTGGCCGGGCGTCGCGGACTCCGGAGATGGAGGAAAAGGAGCAATTGCGGCGACAGATCCGTCTCCTGCAGGGTGGGTCGGGTCGGGCCCGGGTCGCGCGTCCCTTTCTTTACCCTTCCTTACCTCACGGCAGCCCACTGCCCGCCTCCCCGGAGGCGGTCGCTCTGCGCCCGTGGTCTCGACGGCCAGGTCGTGTCGGGTGGGGACGTGGGTAGGGTCGGGGAGGCGGTGGGGAACCCGGGAGGGCATCCCGGCCGGCTGGGGTCAGCCCCTTGCCCGTTTCTCCAGACGGGTACTGCGGGTCCGTCAAGCGCTGCGGCGGGTGGCGGCGGGGCCGTCGCTTAGTAACCGGCGGGAGGCGTCTCCCCCAACCCCCACGGGCGGGCACTTCCTCGGCGCCCCCTCGCTCCGGGTGCCCGTGGGGTGGAGGGCTTGTCCAGGTGCCGCGCGGCAGAGCCCCCGGACGCCTCGTTTTGGCTCCTTCCTTCTACACAGCCACAGTCTCCTTGATACTCTAGGCCCCCACTCGCCAGCCCTGTTTCCCATCTTTTCAGTTTTTACACTCAAGTTGAAATTTTTATACTGAAAAAATTTCCCCATTTAAAGTTACTCCCATAAAAAGAAGACTTCAGGACTTGGAAAGTGTGTGTGTGGGAGAGTCCAAGCGGGCTGGTCCAGCCTGCCAGGGGCTTCTGTCACACCTGACCTGGGTGTCCCCACGTCTGGACATGGCTTTCTCTGGGCCTGGGGACAGGACTCGCGGTGGGGAAGTGTTGTGATGGAGGGGCTAGCTGCTGGGTTGTTGGTTGAGGCGTAACCCCTTGGGGTGCTCCAGCTGAGGCCTCTAGGCCTCCTGCCCCCGGGACCACTATCCACTGCTGGGGCTCCAGACCATCAGGCTTCTTCTCCTCGTAGAGGGGGATGGCGTGACATTCCCGTCACCTGTGGAGCGCTCAGGAGCGTCGCTTGTCTTACACTCATTGTCCTGTGTGCCAGGCAGGGGGCTTAGTCAGGAGCACTCCTGCCTCCTTTCCGGCCGTGGGCAGGCCAGAGGGCCTCTGTGGCTGACTGGCCCCCTCGTTGGGATGTTAGAGCGTGGGGCCTTGCTGGTCTCTTCATATCGCGTCACGCTTCGCCTCAGAGCGTGTGGACCCTGCGTAACACCCCTGACGAGCTGGGAGCACGAGGCCCCGGGAGTGCGTTTTCCGTATGAGCAGCTGGAGCTAGGACTGAACAGGCGGATGGGGGGCTCAGGGAAAGGACGGGCCGAGGGAGTTCGGGCTGAACCGTCCTGGGGCCCCAGGGCGGGGCTCACGGGGGGGGTGGGGAGGGTGTCTGTTCGGTGTCTTGTCAGCCGATGCGCCTCCCTGGGGCTGGACTGTGGGCTGATTTTACTGTCAGCCTCTGGTTAATTGGACCTGCGATTCTGCCTCCTCAGGTTTGATTGACGACTACAAAAACCTCCATGGCAATGCCCCTGCCCCGGGCACGTCAGCCGCTTCCTGCTGGCAGCCGCCGGCCTACGGCAGCAGCCGGGCCTTCAGCACCAGCTACCCCCGGCCCGGCCGGAGGGGCTTCTCCCTGAGCCGCGGGCCTGCATGGCGCAAGAAATACTCCCTTGTGAATCGCCCCCCCGGAGCCTCAGAGCCGCCCGGTGACGGTGCTGCGCAGCCACCTCTCAGGGCTGGGGGCAGTCAGGGTCCTGAGCCCCCGCAGTGTGTCCTGGAGAGGCAGGTCCAGCTGAGTTCGGATCAGAACATGGTCATCAAAATCAAGCCACCATCAAAACCGGGCTCAGCCAGCACCACAGGGGTCTCCCGGGGCTCCTTGGAAGAATATGAGGACCCCCCCTGGAGTAACCGCAGGCCTCAGGAGGGTGAGGGCGAGCCCCCTGGTGGACACCGGCAGCCCTCAAGGCCAGGAAGAGCCAAGGGAAGCTGCGATACAGAGGACCCCCTTCTGGTCTGCCAGAAGGAGCCTGGCAAGCCTCGGGTGGTGAAGTCTGTGAGCAGCATGAGTGACAGCCCCTCAGAGCCCCGGCGGACTGTCAGCGAGAGCGCAGTTGCGGTCAAGGCACGCTTCCTGTCCTCTAGCCTGGCCCAGCGCAGTGGCACGGCTGTGGGCCGGAAGGCGGGCTCACACTCCGTGGCCAGTGGTGCCACCCAGCTCCTTGGAGACGGGAGAGTGAACGCTGGCCACCCAGACCAGCCCGCGTCCTCGGGCTTGGTGGCAGGCCCAGCCAGACCAGCTTCTGGACCCAGGCAGGCCCGGGAGGCCTCCCTGCTCATGTCCTGTCGGACCAGCAAGTTCCGGAAGAACAACTACAAGTGGGTGGCTGCTTCAGCAAGGAGCCCGCGGGCCGCTCGCAGGGCCCTCAGTCCCAGAGCAGCCGCGGAGGCCGCGTGCAAAGGCCCCTCTGGCACGGCAGAACAGGCGGAGAAGCCGCAGCTCAGGGCCGCTCCGGAAGCCAGGCCCAGGAGGTCGGCCGCGTCCTCGGCGCTCGGGGCCTGCCCCAGCAAGTACAAGTGGAAGGCGTCCAGCCCCTCGGCCTCCTCCTCCTCCTCCTTTCGTTGGCAGCCGGCAGCTGGCAGCGAGGACCAGGCCTCCCATCTCTCTCCAGTCCCGTCTAGGTCCCCCGCAGGGGACAGGCCAGGAGTGGGACCCGGTGGCTTGAAGCCCCTCTTCAGCGAGACCCCACTCTCGGCGTACAAAGTGAAGAGCCGCACCAAGATTGTCAGGAGGCGAGGAGGTGCTAGGTGGGTGCTCCTGGCAGCGCCCCAGGGTCCTGTCTGCGCAGGCAGGGGGCCGGCCTGGGCCTGGCGGCTCCCCGTTGGGTGTGCAGAGCGCGTGGGAGGGCCCACCTGCAGGGCGGAGGAAATGAGGTATAAGTGGCAGTGCTGAGGTGCCCAGCGCGAATGAGGCCAGGGTTCCTGGGGTAACAGAGGCTCCCCTCCCCGGTTCCTGTTGGTGAGAGACCAGAGGCTGCTGGGGCAGCTTTTCTGGGCCCACAGGGTTTGTGGATGATGCTTGGTACCCAGGCCAGGCTTTGGGTGTGCAAACCCAGGGAGCATCGGGGAGAGGTCTGCCCCCTCGGCAGCCAAGTGACCAGGTGAGTCACTGTCTCACTGAACACGTGTCATTTTCCTGGCCCTCCACGCTCAAGGATTGTGAAGAGGCTAAAAAATGACATCGTGGCTTAGGGCTGGGTTTGGCGTCGGGCTTCGTCACGCCAGCTGTTAACTGCAAGGGCAGAATCATTCTCACTGATCCCCTTGGGGGTCCTTCCTGCTGTCTGACCTTGGTCCTTGGCCCTGCTCTCCCAGACACGTGCCAAGTTATGTGGGCTCCCCTGCCTTTTCAGCACAGTGGCCGCCCCCTGTTTGAGCTGGTGTGGACAGGGCAGCGTGAGCAGTAGCCCATCCTGAAGAGGTGGCTGGGGAGACTGGTGGCAGCTCCCCTCTGCCATGGCTCCTTAGCGCCACCCCAGCCCCACTGGGGAGTTCATCTGGCCGAGGGAGGTGCAGGGGCCCCGGTGCAGATACACCGGGTGGGGGTCAAGGGTTGGGGGCTGCTCTCCCTCTGCCTCGGCTCTGGGCTTTGAAGGGGAAGAGGAGGGCAGGGGCAGGGTAGAGGCCGTCAGGCAGCCACTGCTGATGAGCTGGGCAGGCTGGCGGCCCCCCCCCCNGAGAGCCTCTCCGCTGGGGGAGCCCATTGGGAGCTGCCTGCTCTTTTGTCTCTGCAGCCTCCCTGGTGACAAGAAGAACCCACCCCTGCCTGCCGCCGCTGCCAAGAGCCAGTTGAGTCTGCGGCGGAGGCAGGCCCTCCGGGGGAAAGGCAGTCCCGTCCTGAAGAAGACCCCCAACAAGGGCCTGACACAGGTCACCAGGCACCGGCTGTGCTGCACGCCTCCTGGCCGGGCCCACCTCCCCACCAAGGAAGGTACGCCCGGGAGGAGGGGCTCCGAGGAGTGCGCCGAGCCCGGGCTGTGAGCCCTGCCTCTCCGTGATCTGCGGCGGCCACCTTCCCTGTCCTGAGGAGGCTCGGCCTGGGGCGCGGTGGGTGGCTTGGGCCGGAGTTCGGATGGACATCTGTCCCCACAGATAAGCCGTCACGCTGGGACGGTGCTCAGGGCCAGCTGTGGCGGGTGGCTGTGTCCACAGGCCCCTTTGCGTCCCACTCCGGGTGCTGGGGGTCGCGGAGGCATGGGGCACGGGTGGTCCCTTCTGCTCTCCTGAGGCCTGCATCCTAGCCCATGGAACACTGAGACATTTTCATAGTGACTTGCGGCGAGGAGACTGCGTCGGGGCAGTTGGAGACCGGGTGGCCAGGCCAGGGGCCTCACTGTGGTGGTATTTCAGTGAAACTTGAGTAACGGGTGTGGTATGAGGCGGCTTGGGGAAGGATGTCCCCATCGCAGACTGGGAATGACCTGAGTAGCCACGGCTATGCCCGATTCTTGCTCTGAATGGAGGCTGAGGGGAGTCGGGGACCGTGGCTGTGGTTCCTGGTGGCTGGCTGTGACCGAGGTGTGCCCGGCTGGTCTCAGCTTTCTGGGTCCTCTGTGCACAAGCTGCCCTCCGTCGGTAGGAGTGAGTGCACAGCGTGATTTGGGCCCCAGACGTGGCCCTCGGGGAGGGCTGCCCTGGCCCTGGCCCTGGCCGGCCTGCGGGCTCCCTGCTTCCTGCCCTGCCTTCTTGGGGCCCAGAGTGCCCGGGAGAGCTGGCTTCCCGGAGCCCCAGTGAGCGTCTGCCGGGCGTCACCCCCCTTTGCTGGGCCTGGAAGCAGGTGTTCGTTGAGCCAGGTGTTGAGTGGGGCCGGGTCACAAGAGGCCGGGGCCCTGGGCTTCTCCATACCCTCTGGTCTCCCGGGTGCATGGTGTCCTAATGCAGGGGTGGGCACTGAGGGGGTTTGTGGGACATCTCACGTGGGCACACTTTGACCTCTTCAGCCCGTGCCCTTGGTGTAGCTTTGTTGCCTTCCCAGGAGTCCAGCGGGGCTGGCCTTGACTGTGGCCTGGCCAGGCCTCTGCCTTCCCTGTCGCCAAGGAGCCTGGTGCGGGGACGGACGGGCCTGAGCCAGACCGTTGCCATCCCGCGTAGCAGGCACCCCGGAGGAAGGAGCGCTCTGCGCATCCACAACTTCTCCCATTCAGGCACTGGGGGCCCGCAGCTGCAGACCCCTCTGTAGATGAGGCAGGGGGCGGGCAACACGGGGCCCCTACACAAAGCTGAGCCTTCCTGCCAGGCAGGTGGTGGGTGAGCTGCAGTGTGCTGCTGCCTGCTCCCAGCAGGAGGGCCCTGTGCGCCTGGGGGCGGGGGCGGGGCTGGCTTAGCTGGACTGGACCCGACTGGACTGACCGGCCTGCAGCGGCCTTTCTACCCCAGCTGCTGGCTGCGGGGCCACCGGGGAGAGAAGGGCACTGGCCACCTAGGCAGTGTCCTGGGGCCATGGCCTGGAGCTGGCACCCTCAATAGTGACCCAGGCCAGTATGTTGTAGGACGCCCACTGTGGCTGCCAGGTGGAGCCCGGCCTGGACGAGCGAGGGGCTGATGGGGGTGCTGGGTCTACGGATTTGGGGGGGAGGCGGTGTCTGCGTGGGTCAGCCCTGGAGCGCTGCCTCAGGCTCAGGCCGTGCTTGCCAACCTTGCTTATCGGGCCTGGGATGACCGGTTCTCTGGGCCTTGAGCAGTACCAAGTGCGGGCTGAGGACACGGAGGCTGCCCCCCGCTGGTGGGGTGCACAGTGCTGCGTGGGAGGAGGAGAAGGGCTTTGGGCAGGGGGCGGGGCTGAGCTGAGGGGATGACACAGCCCTGCCTTCAGGCTTCTCGCTTCTGTCTCCTCAAGGAGGTGATGGGTTAGCTGTGGTGAGAGGCAGACCCTTGCTCCCACCTCCCTGGCAGGAAGTGCAGGGGTGGGTGGGGGAGAGTCCTGCTGGGGGAGAGGCTTGGAGAAGGCTTCTGCTCACTCACTGATCCATCCCCTCCAGCCATCCTCCAGCCGTCCACCCATCTATCTGTTCGTCCGCTTGCCTGTCTGTCCATCCACCCCTCACCCACCGTTTATCCGTTTATCCACCACCCCCTCTTATCCTCCGTCCCCGACCCGCCCGTCCCCCATCGGTCCTCCAGCCATTCATTCTCCATTCCTGTGTCCCCTACCGTCCCGCATCTCCCCGTTTATCCCTTGCCATCACCCCCACCATCCGGTGGGTGTGCATCGAGGGCCTCTGTGCGGGGCAGCGTGCTGGCTCCCATGGGCCGCGTCGTCGTCCTGAGGACCGGCAGCCGCCCGGGTGTGGTAAACTAGCTGAAAAGCTCCTCTCAGGTGGTGAACGTGCTCAGAGGAAAAGGACACGCTGGGTGAGGTGGTGGAGAGCCGTTGGGATGCGTGTTCAGCTTTGGCCAAGCAGCTGGTGTCTCTGAGGAGGGGCTGTCCAGACTGAGAGCTGCGTGAGGGGAGGAGGCGTAAGCGCGGTGCCCGTCTGCAGGTGGAGGGCACGGGTGGGGAGGAGCTCCGTGTTGTGCTGCGGGAGCAGGGAGGGGGCCTGTGTGGCTGGCATCCCTGAGGCTGGGACGCCCTCCCCCCCCCAGGCTGCAGGGAAGGCGGGACCTGATGGCGGGTGGGTGGAGCAGGCCTCAGCAGGGCAGCGGTGACTTGGGACCTGCATGAAGACGCTCGGGGGTGTGAGGCGGCTGTACTGGGGGCCCCAGGGGTGTCCGGCAGGCCTGGAGGGGGCAGTGAGCCAGGAAGAGCCTGTGGCAAGGTCAAGGAGTGGGGTCCTCATTCTCACAAGTGGGCGGGAAGCTCAGGGAAGATGCTTGTGCTCGGGACTGAAACGCTGGGCACGTGGCCCCAGACCTGCCACCCCGAGGCCCGGAGACTGGCTGCGGCGGCTGTGGTGGGAACAGCATTTCCCTGGGTCCAGGGCTACCAGGGGGTCAGCGGGCGGCTCCCCCAAGCACCTTCTTCTGCAAGGTCTGCAGGCTTCCCTCCTGTCTCCCTCCGCCCCCTGCTCCACCTGCCTGTCCCCAGGCCAGCTGCGAGCTGCCTCACACACAAGTTTCCATTTACTGCTGTGGGCATTTGGGGTGCAGACCCTGGGCTCTGGGGCTCAGGGCTCGCCCCCCACCCCCACCCCGCAGTGCCTCCCTGTGGTGGACAGGCTGCTCTGAGGCTTCTCTTCCCCTTTTCCCCAACTCAGACCGTTGGCTCAGGTCCAGACTTCCTTGGAGCAGCGTAGGGGAGGGGCCTGAGCCCTTGTGGGCTCCTGGCCTGGGCGAGGATGGAGTAAGGAGAAGGGCCAGGCTTCCAGAAGCTGCGGCCCCCACCAGGTCCCTTTTTCAGCCCTGCCGAACGCCGGTGGCCAGCAGAGGGCGTACTTGCCCCTCTTATTCCTCCGTCCACCTTTTTCTGGTAATTGATTGCCTAATTTCCTCTTTATGTGAAAGAAAGCAGATATCAAGTAATTTGCAGCAATAACCTGCTAATGCTGGGCCAGTATCGAAACTCCCCTGTTCATTTCAAGTGGCAGATAAAACACTAATACATAATTATCCTTGCAAATTGGATTGTTTTAAATAACCAAAAGGCTACGGCCAGGAGAAAGCGATCCCATCTCCCTTGAGTTACTATTGCAGTGTAATTGCCGCGTTCAATCAATTTCCCTGGCATTAGAAATTCCATCACAATCAACATTAAGCTTTATTCATTGTGATGGCTAAGAGCCGGGCCATTTCTCCTCTTTTTCTTAACTGGCAAAATTAATCAGTGAAAAGATTTTAAACATTTACCCGTGCGAAAGAGGTCAGCTCTGCCACTATATTGCTCAGCAGATAAGGGTGCTAATAAAAAGAAAATTGAATTACTAATGATCACCAGGAACAGAGTATATAAAACCTGGCAATCGCCGGTTCAGGAAAAGGGAGAATCAATTTTCTTGGGACAAGGTGTGCTCATTTTTTATTTTGGCGCATATTATCAGCAATTTAATTTGAGAACGCATAAACAGGAGGAAACAGTTAGGGAATAATGAGCCCGGAGGTGTAAAGTGCCGCAGGATATATGCTGTACACAATTTATTTGGCACAACAGATAATCGCTTTAATTGAATTCAAAACTGCATTGTTCAGCAGCCGTGTGGCCGCTGGTGCCTTGGGCCTTGGGGACTGAGCTTTATGAAGATCTCGCCTGCCTCCCCTCCTGCTTTCTCTCCTCTGCCTCCCCCTGGCCTCCCCTCCCAGGCTCCCCTGCCCTCAGACCCTTCTGCCGGGTTACCTAGGGCCAAACTTCGGTGGAGGGTAGGGCAGGTGGCCTTCAGGGACTCCCTGTGCTCCCCACCTCTCTGCCTCTCGCCTTCCTTCGCTCTTCTCCCGGGGAGGAGTCTGTTGGCAGCTGGGGGATCAGGAGGTGACAGTTGAGGAAGGGCCCAGGGGAGCGTCATTTGCTGAGGACTGGTGGGGTCTGCCACATTTTAACTGCGCAGAGACCCTGCTTGATCTGTCTCCGCTTCGTCCAGAGCAGAGGGAAGAACACCGTTTATAGGCCTCAAGAACCGGGTCCGACTTACCGCCCATGTAATTGTGGCAGTTGGTGGCCTGGCCTGTGCGGTCTGCAGTGCACCCGGCCCACGTTGGCTCCTGCTCCAGCCTGGGTGTGGGGGCCAGCTCGGCTTGCCTCTGTCCCCGCTGGACCCCCCTGAAGTGGCAGGCTTGAGGCGCGCCATCGAGCGGGGCTCATATGCAGAGCGGGTGCTTCGCAGCCCCCTCGCACCAGGCCCTAGGCCAGGGTGCCTCAGAGTGGCCGCAGGTCAGGGGATCCCTGCCAGCCATGTGGAAATGTTTGCCATCCTGTGCCCGGGAAAAGCCGTGGGTAGGTGGTGGTGGCGGCACCTCCCAGAAGCCGCTCGGGTGGGAGGGCCCTCCGCCTCACCTGCCCGGGACGGCGGTACCATGCCCTCCTCTCCCTCCCCTGCTTCATCTTGAGCCTGGGACCCTGCGCAGGACGCCCCGGGGCTGCACAGATGAGGGGCTGCTGTGGGAGGTGAGGGTGAGGGTCTGACGGCCACTCAGGGCTGAGGGGGCAGGGATGCAGCTGGCGGGAAGAGCCCAGTTTTCACGGCAGCCTCGGGGACAGACCTGAAGTTGCCCGGGCCCGCCCAGGAGCCAGGCCTCACACCGCTGCTCCGTCTGCCCATGGGCCGCGTGGGTGGAGACTCTGCCGTCTCCTGTGTGCCGATGAGAAGTGGGGTGTCCGCTCGCCCTAGGTCATTACCAGACAAGGCAGCTGTGGTCTTGGTCCCTTGTCTGGGTCTGACCGGGTTTTCACCATATATAGCCCATGACAGTCCCCTGGTGGTCGTATCCAGTAAGGAGGGTCTCTGGCCGGGATTGCCCGGTGCTGGGGGGGGACACCTATTCCCTGTGTCCATGTTTCTCTGAGCCCCCAAGTGAGCTCCCCTCCGGCCCTGCCGCCCCCTTCCCCCGGTACCTGGGCCCCTCAGCAGACCCTGTGGGTGGCTCCTCCCAGTCCCAGAGTGGGGACACAGTGCTTGCTCAGCAGGGGACCTCCCCATCCCCCAGCCCCTGGGTGGAGACTCTGGGGGCTGCCCCCCTTGCGCATCCCCTTTTGGCTCCTCAGGTGTGTGCACCTGGCCTGCTGTCCTAGGGCCTGAAGGGCTGTCCCGTTGCTCTTGGAGACGACAGAGCATGCCCTCTCAGACCCCTGGGCATCAGAGCCTGTCTGGGTGTGCTCCACCTCCCGCCATCTCTCCCCTCCAGCAGCTGGGGTGGGGGGGGTTCTTCAATGCAGTTCTCACTTCGCTTCCTTTTCTGAAGGCCTATGGCTCCTTGTGCGTGGAAGAGACCAGGGCTGTGTAGACAGGGCCCCGCCCCTCTGGCCAGGCCCTGCCCCCTCCAGCCCAGGTCCCCAGTGACCAGGGCCAGGCAGTGGGCCAGGCAGCAGCACTGCAGCGTCCCTCTCGGGAGGCAGCCCCAGGCCCATGTGTAGCGTGTGCTGGCGTCATGGCTGCGGGCGGGTCAGTGGGCAGAGGGAGCAGAGGAGAGTCTCTGGCGCTGCCCTGGGTCCCACGGGAAGGAGGCATGTTCTCGCCGCTGGTGCCCCTGGGCATTGGGATGGTTGGGAGCAGAGGGGTTTCTGGCTTAGAGGGGCTGCGCCCCCAGCCTGCACTGCAGCCACGCTCTGGGTGGGCCCTCCGAACTGGGTGGCCTCACTGGGAGGCGGCTGTCCTGGATGCAGGCTGTTGGGCGGTGCTCAGACTCTAGGGACAGTGTGGGGGAGTGAAGGAGTTGGGGATGGGCCGTCACTGCCTGCCCAGGGCTAGCCCCCGGGATGTGACGTGGGCCTTTCATGGTGCTGGCTAGCTCTCCCCTGCTGAGCTAGCCCTTGGCTGCCCCCCCATCCCAGCCCTGGGAGTGGGGATCTTGCAGCTGACACCAGGGGCCCCAGGGGCAGGGATGCCTGGCACTGACCACAGTCCCAGGAGGGTCCTGGCTCCCCTGCTGAGGGGGAGGAGGGAGGCAGGCTTCCTGTGTCATGGTGGCAGAGGGGGCCCCATGGGGCCGGGGCTGGGTGACTTTATGGAGGTGTGTCCTTCCTGTCCCACGGGGCGCTGGGAAGCCAGCCCACGGCTTGGGAGCCTTCCACACCTGTGATGGGGCCGAGGGTCATGTCCGGGGGCTGCCGTGTTGGTAGAAGGAGCCGGGGAGTCGGGGCTGGGGCAGGGCCTGGCAAAGGCCGGCCTGGATGGCTGCCACAGTTTCCCCACCATGCCACCCAGAGGTCTGCTGGTCTGCTGTCGCACAGTGCTGCGTGGTTGGCTTGTTCAGTTTTACCTAGGCAGACGCTGTGAAGAGCAGTTAAATCCGGAGTCCTGCTTTCCTAAGGAAAAGAGAAAGTGCTGAATTAGATGCTCGAAAGGCAGCCGCAGCGATCCCAGAGCCTTGCATAAATTATCAGGCGCATCGGAGGCCTGGATTTCAGTTTGTCGCGGCCGTGCTAATTAATTACCCCGCAAGGCCCGGCGTAGGAGTGCGTGTGCGTGTGCGTGTGTGTGTGTGTGTGTGTGTGTGTGTGTGTGTGTGGGCACCACGCTTGCCTGGCTCCCAGGCTGGTTCAGAGCCCTCAGGGAAGCCATGACCACACAGAGCTGGGGACTCCCGAATGATGCTGTGAAGCCTGCCTGGCTGGGCCAGGAGGGGTGGCATCCTCAGGGCAGCCGGAGCTTGTGGCCCTGGGGAGCGCATGCCCCTCCCGCTGGCCTGGGGCTCTAGGCGGGGACAGCCTGGGCTGCCCCTTGTGTCTGGTGGTCAGGATGCGCTGCTGGTGGTGTACCCCCAAGTACGGGCCCCCTTGCCCACTGAGCCCAGCCTGGTTTGAGGCTCCCTTTCATTCTGGTAGGCTTGCAGGTGCCTGCCCGTCGGTGGACGCCAGGGTGCAGGGTGAAGGCTCTTCTACGCCCCTGTTGTGAGCCTGCCAGCTGCTGCCCTGTGGCCCTCCCTCCCTCCCCGGCCCTGGTGCTCCTCTTTGCTGCCGCCCCTGGGGGGTCTGTCCCACTGGCTTTCCTGGGTGCAACCCCTCCCACCCCTGGGAAAGGGGCCCAGCCTCAGCGGGGGCCCTCTGGTGCGAGGGTGGGGTTCGCTCACTTCCTAGAGGTGGGGCATGACCTTCCAGGTCTCTGGAAGTCGACACCTTCTCTCCACAACTGTCAGAATGCTGCTGGGCCCCCTCTCTCAGGCCTGGGGACCTGTTCCTCCCCCTGGGGCACCCCCCCCATGCCTCTGTTCCCCGCGGTACCCTTGCCGTGGCCACCTGCAGCAGCACCAGGCCTCAGTGTGCTCAGGGCAGGGCTGCGTGTGGCCAGAGCTCCACGTGGATGTAGGTCCCCGTCAAGGGGCCCCTGTGTTCCCACCTGGCCGGCCCCGTCCCGTGCTGGGTGTCTGCTTGTATGTTGGGGAGAGGCCCTGATGGAAGGAAGCACCGATTTCCCTCGGTGTCCTGTGCCCAGTGCCGGGCTGGCATGGCAAGGGCAGGGGGGCCGGGGGAGAGCAGGTCTTTGGGAAGCAGCTCAGCCAGTGCCTCCTGCCGCCGCCCGTGGGGCCCCTCCTCTTCTTGCCGCTTTCTCCTCTCTCTGCGCCGTTTCTGCCCCCAGTACGCCAACGTCGCTGAGCGTCATCGACCCTGAGCGCTGCTGGGCATGTGGCCTGGCGAGGCCCCAACTGCAGGGCGTGAAAAGGAGTGACGACAGCCCAGACGTGACTCTGGGTGGCAGAGAGAAACAGGGAGTGGCCACCTGGCAGACAGTCAGGGAGGCAGTGCCCGGCTGCGCGGGGCTTCCTACGGGCCAGAGGCTGGAGAGAAACCGGGATGCCAGGGGGGTGCTCTGGGCAGAGAGCACACAGACGTAGCTTTCCTTCACCTGGGGTTGCCCGGAACGGAGGGAACAGAGGGGCACAGGGGCGCCTACGGTGGCAGGGAGGACCAGCATCTGATGCTGCTGCCTCGCCCGGCCCAGGGAGGACCGTTCGGGAGGCCGTCCGTCCTTCCTTCCGACTCCAGCAGTGGAGGCCGGGAGCGTCTTCCTGCCCCACCTCTGTCCTAAGGCTGCCAGGCTCCTGAGCTGCCCTGGGCGCTGGGCTCTCGGGGAGGGGAAAGAGCCATGCTTGCTGAGCGACTGCCGTGCAGACTGAGCTCAAGGTGACCCAGCTCCCAGAGGCAGAAAGTGAGGCTGGGGAGGCGCCGGCCTTTCCCTCTGTGCGCAGCGGTCTGCACCTGACTGTGGCGGTGCCCACGTCTGCGGCCCGCGGAGCCACGCCTCAGAGCGTGCCAGCCCTCTGGGCTCCGGGCCGGCTGCAGAGCAAGTGCCAGTGGGCGCAGCGCTGGGGGAGCTCGCGGCCCCAGGTGTGGGCTTCGGGCACGGGGGCTGCTGTGTGACAGAGAGGGGCGGTGAGGAGGCGGCCCGGGAGGGCCATGCCCTCGTCCGCTGCGCGCCGGCCGCCGTGGGTGCGCGCTGAGTGCGGGTCCTAGTGCCGCGTCCGGGAGCAGAGCCGGTGAGCTGCTTGTCGGCCCCGACGGACGGACGAGGACACGGAGGCCCTCGGGCGGACGGCACCGGATGGCGGGGGCCCTGAGAGGCCTGGGTGTCCAGGTAGCAGTTGGCAGCGGCCTCGGCAGGTTGGCCTCTCAGGGCCCCTTCTGTCCTGTGAGCGCTGGGGCTGAGGACAGTGCTCTGTCTTGACTGGAGGCTCATACCTTGGCCCCGGGGGGGCTGGGGGCCCTGCCTGCTGTCTCTTGTCCCCTGTGGCATTTGGGGCTGGAGCTGGAGCGTCAGGCTGGGCACTGTGCCCCGGCTGCCCCCTTGGCGTGTCCTGGCCCCAAAGTTTTGCCTAACAGAGGAGGGGCAAGAGTGTGACTCTGGACCCCCCCCCCCAGAGCAATGGCCAGGGCTGCTCAGGGACCGTCACCCCAGGGAGGGGTGGTCACCCAGGGAGAGATGGTGACCCCAGGGAGAGGAGGTCACCCTGGGAGGGATGGTCACCCAGGGAGAGGAGGTCACCCCGGGAGGGACGGTCACCCCA
The DNA here is from genome assembly GCF_008692635.1 of Crocuta crocuta. Lineage (NCBI taxonomy): Eukaryota > Metazoa > Chordata > Mammalia > Carnivora > Hyaenidae > Crocuta > Crocuta crocuta. The sequence continues at coordinate 1,133,665 of NW_027529176.1, forward strand.
GGGAGGGGCGCTGGGAGCTGCCCGGGAGGAAGTGCCCCGGAGGCCCGAGGGTTGGGGTGGAGTTCTTCCCTGCTAAGGGCAGCTGGGTGAAGGAACAGGACACGTGGGGGCAGGACACGGTGTCCTCGGGCTGGACCGTCTGGTCCCAGCCTCTGGAGAGGGATAGGGGCGGAGTTTCGTAGGGACAGCAGCCCTGTGGTGTGTCTCCTTCTTTGGGCTCAGCTTCCTGATGGTTGCGTGTTTGGTGCCTGGCCCCTTGCGGGGAGCAGGGCGAGGCTGCCGTGGCTCCCGAGGAACGTGCATGGGGAGCCCCTGCCCTGGCCGGCCCTGTGCCCACCTGGCAGCGACACCCCGCGGGCTCTCGGGAGCAAGCAGTGTGGCCCCGAGTCGGACCTGAGCTGCCCTTTGTGGATCCTCTGCTTGCTGTGAGGCTCGGAGGGGCCGGGTGGGCGCCTCCCGGAGAAGTGTGGAGGCGCCTTTGTCCTCTGTTCTCTGCGGCCTGGCTCTCCTCACTCCTGGCGTGTCACGGGGGGAGGTGCCGTGTGGGGTTCGTTGTCTGGATCTGGATCTGGATCTGGATCTGGATCTGGCTGCCTTCCTGCACGGGGCTGCCCCTTGGCTTGTGACGGAAGAGGGGCGGGTGGAGGGGCTGCCGTCCCGGGCACTGGAGCTGGCTGGTGCCTGGGCCCCTGACTCCAGGCCCTGGGCCGGTGCCCTGAGGGTCAGCAAGTGGGGAGCTGGGCAGCCGAGGCTGGAGCAGGGCCTCCTGTTCCGGGTCCTGACTGCCGCTGGACAGGCCGTGGCGGGCCCGAGCGCCGACGCCGCGCCAGGACCGGGCCGTAGGTCTCTTTCCTAAAACACGTGCTTGTAAGGTTACATTTCCCCTGAGCACGGCTGTATCCTGCAAGTTAATTAGTCTTGTTTTCACCAAAATTTTTTTCAAATTTTTCTCTGACCTATAGGTTTTTTAGAAGGGTGTTGCTTCATTTCCAAACCTACGAGGGCTTTGAAGTTATTTGTATTTACTGCTTTCTAGTTTNGGGGGGGGAGGGGGTGTCTCCTCCCAGCCCCGAGGGACACGCCACACGCTTCCCCTGTGCTTGTGAATCTGCCTGTTTCTCTAGTTGTCAGGTTTTTCTTTTAAAAATTTTAAATGTTTGTTTAAAATTTTATGTCTGAGAGAGAGACAGTGTGAGCAGGGCAGGGTCAGAGAGAGAGACACACACAGAATCCCAAACAGGCTCCAGGCTCCGAGCTGTCAGCACAGAGCCCGACGCGGGGCTCAAACCCACGAACTGTGAGATCATGACCTGAGCTGAAGTCGGGCGCTCCACCGACTGAGCCCCAGGCGCCCCTCTAGTTGTCAGTTTTGCATTAAATGTTTTGAGGCCGCTTCAGAGTGCAAAGCAGTTTGGAATGGTTGTATTCCTGGCGGATTGAATCTTTGAAGGTTATGCAATGTTCTTTTTTGTTTCCAATAATACTTACTGCCATTTTTTCTTTTAATTTTTTTTTTTTTATGTTTTCTTTATTTCTAGGAGAGAGAGAGAGGGACAGCGTGAGCAGGGGAGGGGCAGAGAGAGAGGGAGTCACAGACTGAAACAGGCTCTAGGCTCTGAGCTGGCAGTCAGCACAGAGCCCGACGTGGGGCTCGAACCCACGAACCGCGGGATCATGACCTAAGCGAAAGTCGGACGCTTAACCGACTAAGCCACCCAGGCGCCCCTTTTCTTTTAATTTTTAATGTTTATTTTTTAGAGGGAGAGAGAGTGTGAGTGGGGGAGGGGCAGAGAGAGAGGGAGACACAGAATCCGAAGCAGCTCCAGGCTCCGAGCTGTCAGCACAGAGCCCGACACGGGACTTGAACCCACGAACCGTGAGATCACGACCTGAGCCCAAGTCCGCAGCCCAACTGACTGAGCCACCCAGGTGCCCTTTAAATTGTCTTTTTTTAAAATTTGTTTTTATTTTTTGAGAGAATGAGAATGTGAGTGGGGGAAAGGGACAGAGACAGAGGGAGGGAGAATCCCGTATCACGACCATAGCATGATCTGAGCCCACATCAGAGTTGGATGCTTAACTGACTGAGCCACCCAGGTGCCCTAAAATTGTCTTTATAAAGAAAGCTGTAGAGTTTTCACACTTGCTGTAATTACTAATGTATTTTGGCTTAAATCTCTGAGTTTCTATGGGCTTTTTCTTTGTTCTACCTGTTCTGTTCTTTTCTCTTTTTTTCCCTTCATTTAGATGTATTTTTTAATTCTATTTTGTCTTCTTTTAGCTTACTGTATGTTCTTTTATTTTGGTTTAGTGTTCTCCCCAGAGGTTATAGTGTGCATTTTAAAAAATTGTATGTATTTTTGGGAGAGAGAGAGGGAGGGAAGGGGCAGAGAGAGAGAGAAAGAGAGAATCCCAAACAGGTTCTGTGCCATCAACGCAGAGCCTGACATGGGGCTTGAACTTACGAACCGAGAGATCATGACCTGAGCCAAAACCAAGAGTTGGACACTTAACCGGCTGAGCCACCGAGGCGTTCCTTTAATGTGCGTTTTTTACTTAGTGATATTGATGCTTAGAGATGTATCGTGTGATCGCTTCCCAGGTGGTGTAAGCAGCTTGGAGTACTTCAACTCTATTTCCCTCTCTCGGCCTTTCTGTTCTAGAACTGTCATGATTTTAATTCTCTTTATATTTTAGATTTCACAGAACACGTTTAGATTTACCCATGGATTTATTTTTCACCTTCTCTTCATTCTTTCTTCTGTTTGAAGAACAGCTTTTAATGTTTCCTTTAACGTTGCGGGTCCGCTAAGGACCTTGTCTCTCAATAGATGTTTATTGAACTGTTTGGTTTCCGAGTTGGTCTCTGAAGGGTTTTGCCGTGTAAAGCACGCGGGGATGGCGGGTGTTTCCTTTGGCGCCGGGAGAGGCCTTCCCCTGCCTTCTGACGTCAGCTGCTGCGTGGGGGACATCGGCCGTCCTCCCGGGTGGCTGGTGACCGGGCTTGCCCCCTGGCTGCGCCCGGCTTTGCTGGCCTGCGGCAGCGGGCTGGGGGCGCTGGGGCGCTTGTGTTCATTCGGCTTCGCTTGCGTGACATCTCTAGCACCGTGGCTTGATGGCTTCCGTTTTGGAAGTTTCAGCCATCCTACCTCTGGCATTGCTCTCGCTTTATTCTTTTTTGCTTTCTGGGGTCTCAGCTATGATCACGTTAAACTCTTTCACCACAGTCTGTACGTTTCTGTGCTCTTTTCTGTGTCTGCCATATCTTTTTTCTATGTTTAAATCTGGATGGTTTTTTCTGACGCATCTTCTCATTGCTTGTTGTCTGCCCAGCCCTGTATAATCTGTTGTCACGCTGCCGGGGGCGGGGGGTTGCTTCTGCTATTTTTAAATCCCAAAATTTCCATTTGTCTTTTCAAATAGTATTTAGGTCTCTGCCAAAATTTGCAATCTTGTCTTTAAGCCGTTGAATACATTAATCATATTTAAAGTCCATTGTGTTGTTTTTTTTTTAAATCAAGTAATCTCTGCTCCCAGTGTTAGTCTTGAACTCGTGACCTTGAGATCAAGAGGCGCACGCTCCACCAGCAGCCCGCCAGGAGCCCTCTAAAGTCCGTGTTTGATCACTCAGTTATCTGTCCAATCCATTGTCTATTGTTTTTCTTTTTAAATTTTTAAATGTGGAGGGGCAGAGAGAGAAGGAGACAGAACCCAAAGCAGGCTCCAAGTTCTGAGCTGTCAGCACAGAGCCTGATGTGGGGCTCAAACCCACAAGCCGTGAGATCATGACCTGAGCTGAAGTCGGATGCTTCAGTGAGCCACCCAGGCGCCCCTAATTTTTAAAATGTTTTTGAGAGAGACAAGGTGTGAGTGGAGGAGGGGCAGAGAGAGAAGGAGACAGAACCCAAAGCAGGCTCCAAGTTCTGAGCTGTCAGCACAGAGCCCGACGTGGGGCTTGAACCCACAAACTATGGGATTATGACCTGAGCCAAAGTTGGACACTTAACTGACTGAGCCACCCAGGTGCCCATACTTCTTTGTTTTGTTTTGTTTTGTTTTGCTTTTTAATTAATTTCGAGACAGAGTGTAAGAGACTGAGCCGAGGCCTGGTCTGCCATCATCTTGCACACCTCCACCTGCCCACAACACTGCAGGCCTGGCCAGTGGCTTCCCGGCACTGGTCCCTCTGACGCAGGCCATCCCTTGCTCTACAAGAGGTCTCGTCCAAAAAGGCACATGCTCCCCCAGGGTCCTGTCAGGGAGGTGGAGTGAGCAGGGGAGGTGCAGAGAGAAGAGGAGAGAGACAGAACCCCAAGCACAGAGCCCAGTGTGGGGCTCAAACCCATGTACCATGAGACCCTGACCTGAGCCGAAGTCAAGAGTCAAATGCTTAACTGACTGAGCCCCCCAGGTGTCCCTAAAATTCTTAGTTCTGGGTCAAGTTTGATTTGCTTGTGTGTCTGGTGATTTTGTTTTCCTTTTTGGATTTTTCCCCCCTTTTTTGTTTTTAAGTTTATTTTTGAGAGAGAGAGCGAGCGAGCGCACACACGAGTGGGGCAGCAGGGGCCCGAGAGCAAGGGGGACAGAGGGTCTGAAGCCAGGTCTGAGCTGTCAGCACAGAGCCTGACATGGGGCCCAAAACCCACAAGCCGTGAAATCATGGTCTAAGCCGAAGTTGGACACTTAACCTACTGAGCCATCCAGGTGCCCTGTTTTTTTTTAATTTTTAAATGTTTATTAATTTGAGAGAGAGACAGGGTGCGTGTGCATGTGTTGGAGGGTACGAGAGAGAGGGAGAGAGAATCCCAAGCAGGCCCCACCTTGCCAGCGTGGATCCTGACACTGGGCTCAAACCCACAAACCATGAAGAGTTGAAATCAAGAGTCGGATGCTCAACTGACTGAGCCACCAAGGCGCCCCGTTTTTGTTTTGTTTATTTGTTTTGAAGTTTATTTGTGCAATCTGTATACCCAACCATGGGGCTCAAACTCTTGTCCCTGAGATCAAGAGCTACCTGCTGTACTGACCAAGCCCACCAGGCGCCCCCGTCTGCTTGTTTTGTACTGAGTGGTGGGTGTTGTGTACGGAGTTAAGTATGGAGATTATTCAAGGATGCATGATGATTCTTCCCCCAGACAGGATGTGGGGCCCTTGGGAAGGCAGGCCTGCAGAGGTCAGGGCAGTGTTGGGGGGGTGTCCCAGGGGTACAGTGCTCCAGCAGGCTGCCCGCCCAGGGGCTGTGTCCTGCCTCGGGGGTCTCTGTTCCGGGGCGGGGGGCGGGCTTGCGGGGCGTCGGAGGCTGCTGGCCCCAGCCCTCCTCCGACACAACCGCCAGGTGCTCACCTTGCCCGCAGGCTGGCCTGGGAGAGCAGGGTCTGTGCAGGGGGAGGGGTGAAGATGGGGGCACTGGGAGCCCACACAGCCCATCCCTGCATCTGGCCGCCCACTTTCCTTCTGCAGGATGGGGGCACTGGGGCGCCCATGCCGTGCCCGGTGTGCGGTTGGCTGGGGAGGAAGGGTGGCTCTGAGCATCCCGGTGACCTGTGTTTGAGGACAGGAGCGGCTCGCTCCCCCGTGGCGTCTGGGAAGTCTCTGGGGCGTAGTGTCGGCAGCGCAGCCCGTGGGCCTCCCGGATGGCCGTGGCCTTGCTCCTGCCGGCCCTCCTGCCCCGGTCCAGGCCCCGGGAGGGACCTCTGTGGCCATGCCCAGTAGGGATGCGGAGTGCATGTGGCCGAACTGGGCAGCTCTGGCGTCAAGTGTAGGCCATGGAACCTGGGTGAGGGGCCTGGGGGTGGGCACAGCGCCCAGAGGTGGGCACCGTGCTGCTGACTGGGGTTCACTGACAATGGGGCAGGTGCTGCCCGTGAGGGCAGGCCCCTTGGGGACAACCAGGGGGCATCTCGGACTTCCGAGAGTGGTCCTGGGGGAATGGGCCCCGGTGCCCAGCCTGCCTGCAGGAGCAGGGCAGGGTCTCTGGTCCTAACCCAGGCCCTGAGGGAAGTTCACTGCCTTGGCGGACACTCTTCTTGGCCTGGGTGGGGGGGCCCCCCCGAGTGCAGGGATCGCTCTGTTGGCATGAGAAAGCCAGGAGGGTGGGGGCTTCTCCTCTGCGGGATATGGGGCTAGGGTGGGTCTTGGTGTTCCGAGCAGCTTGGCCCTGCTCTCCTAGCCCGTGCTGGGCCGGAGCTGCTGGTGGCTGGGAGAGCAGAGTCTGGGGACCCTGGGCCCGTCACCTCTGTGCACCTGAGGCCCCACTTCTCCTTGTGGGGGCCTCCGGGACACGAAGGTGGGAAAGGCTCTTTTCCAGGAGCCGGTGGGTGGGCGGGCAGGTGGCGGTACTGTCCTTGGAGCCCCCGGGTGGTGTCCCTGCAGGCCACCCTGCTGCCCGGGTCCTCACGGGACCACGCTGGAGCAGACCGAGCCTCTAGGGATAGGCCTCCCCATGCCCCTGGGGTCCGAGCTGGAACCCTTTGTCCTGCTCTGCCCAGGGAGGGGTCCCTCACCGTCCTGGAGCAGGATGGGTCACGCGGCCTCTGGAGGGCTGTGCTTCTGCAGCCGCTGGGGTTTCGGGGCTTCCGGACGGTGCCTGTGTCCACAGGGCCCTCTGCTCCTTATGGCCCTTCTGCTTCCTCGTCCCCTCTCTTGGGTCCCTGGGAGGTGGTAGTGACCTCTCCCAAGGCCTGTTGACAATGACCCATTTACCAGTAGGGGCCCTTGCTCCCAGGCAGGCCGCCAGGATCTTGGGGAGCGGTGGTGGGTGGAGCCCTGGCTGGGAGGGCCTGAGACACCACCATAGCTGGACCTTTTATGGAGCCTCTTGGGCCCACGCTGGTAGCCTGGGCTCTCCGTGCTCATCCAGGTAGCCTTCCAATGACGAGGTCAGGTCTGAAGGGACAGAATTGATGGGATTTGCAGAAGAAATCTGTACACCCACGGACCATAAATCCCAGTCTCTCGTCCTTAAGTGTCCAATTATTTTGTCTGTGGACGGGGAGATTGCCGAGCACCTAGGGCTGCCCAGTGCCCTGGCTGCCCAAGTCTGGAATGGGCCCCCCGTTCCCAGGCAGGTGTGCGGGGCCACCCTCTGAGCCCCGGCTGCCTTGGACCCGCCCCTGCCCCCCAGCGCTCGCTGGCCTGTTTGCTGTCATTCTGCGGGGCTCTGCGCTTTCTAAATTAATTCTGGAGCTGTTGTGTTTCCTTTTCACAGTGTATCCCGAGCTGCACGGATCCGTGATGGGCTCTGGCAGCTTTTCTCCTAATTGCCCTTTCCGCATCGGCGACGGAGCGATTAAGTGGCGGGGTGCAAGCGGGAGCGCGGTGGGGTGCAGCAGCCTCAGAGCGCGATCGGTGGTGCGAGCTGTGCCCGTGGCCACCGCCCCGCAGCCCAGCCCTGCGACAGGCGGCCTTGGGGAGGGCTGTGGCTGTGTGGCAGCAGCAGGCCTGAGCTCAGCAGGCGGGGGGCGGTGAGGGACGGGACCGCCTTCCCGACAGGCCCTTGGGGGTGTGTGTGTGCCTTTCCGGCAGAGACCTCTCGTAGAGGGAGGGATTGTCTGTGTCAGAGGTGCTTCCTGACCAGTGACCAGTGTGCAGGGAATCTGCTGGCCAGGCCCGCGAGGTCGTGGGCAGGTGGAGGTGTGCGAGATGGTGGCGGGCCAGGCCCCAGCTGAGCACACCGTTGGCTTCATCCACCAGTGCTGGGAGATGCTGGGTCACCGGGTGACCTGATGGCTGGTCCCTCATCCAGCTGTTGTCCAGGGCCTCCTGCAGCTCTAGGGGGGCCTGGTCCTTGGTCGCCTATGGGCAGGGCACAAGCCCAAGGGAAGAGCACGCCCTCCCGCTGCCAGACCTGCCGCCCGCAGTGCCTGGACTTAAGGGTCCAGCGTTCCTGCCCTGAGTGCAGTCTGCCTGCGCCCTGTGCTGTGGCCGTTGTCCCTAGAGGCACACTAGCGGTGGCCCGGTTGGGGCCCTGCTAAGTGACAGGCTCTTGCAGAGATCAAAGGGCAGAACGTTTTGAATGAACAGAAGGAAATAGGCCTTTAGCCAGAGAGAAGCACCTGCGGGCCCCCCAGAGCGCCGTGAGCCCTGAGCACTCAAGCCGGCTGCAGAGTTGGGGGTTGCAGGTCGCCAGGCTCCATTTCAGGGTTTCTATCCCTCTCCCTCTGCCGCCCCAGCTAAGGCTGGCTGGGAGGGCTGGCAGCTCCCGCAGTCAGCGCTGCACAAACCTTAGGGGCCCCTGGCCGACCCTGCCGTACAAGTTCCTCCTGCCGGGACCTGTGACCACAGCTCAGAACCGGGTGCCTGTGGCTCCCACTGGTGAGCCGTCACCCCCCGCCGGGCTCCCCTCTCTGGGCTCGCGCCCCACGGGACTCGTGTGTGCATGTGGGGGCAGCGCGGCAGTGAACTGGGTGGCGGGGCAGCAGCCTCCTCTCCCTGAAGCGGGGGGATGCCCGGTCCTTGTGTATCAGCAGGGGACCTAGGCTCAGAGCACGAGGGCAGGGAGTCCTAGGTGAGAGGTGAGCAGCTCCATGGGGGCTCTGAGAGCCACCCTGTCCCCGGGGGTCCCCACCCACGGGAGGCCAGAGACCCACCGGATTTGGCTGGCCCGGGGCCTGGCAGTGGTGCTTGTCTGCGCCTGCTGCGTCTGGGGGGATGGGCTCACCCCACTGTGTCTGGAAAGACAGGCTTGGGGTGTCGCGGGAAAGCCCGAATGTGCGGAAGGCCAAGGGAACCTTTCTCTGTTCCAGTGTGTTGCCTGGGTTGGGAGCTCGGCGGGGAGCCAGGACAGGCCCTGGGCCCTACCAAGCCCCCACGGGTCTGGGGTGAGCCCCGTCCAAGCCTGTGGCTGTCCAGAAAATCACCCGATGCCACGTGCTCCCATCGTATGCGCCTTGCAGAGGTCTGGAATGTGGACGTGGGTCCAGCAGCCGTTGGGGGCTGGTGGGCGGTGGTACGTCCTGAGCCTGTCCCTGCAGCCGCCGTGAGACCGGGTGGTCTGAGAGCAGCCCCCAGGGGCCAGTGAGCCTCTGCGCTGTCACCGCCTCCCTCTCTCCCTCATCCCTCCCTCCCTCCCTTTCCTCCTTCCCCTGTTCCCTCTTTCCACCCACGGAATGAGCAAGCAAGAGCAAGCAAGCGCTGAGGCCTGTGTCTGTAGGAGGAGCCCCCTAAGGCTGTCCCCTGGCCTCACGTGGGCTCCAGCAGAGCCTCCCTTACGTGCAGCCACATGGCCCTGGGGCCATCGCTGAGGCGCTGCCTCTGGCTCTGCTGCTGCATCCTGTGCTGTGCCTGGAGGGCCCACCAGCAGTGCGAGTCCAGCTGCTCCCCTGCGGTCCCCTCCCCGGCTAGGCCCATGTCACTGCGCGGCAGTTTCCCCGTGCATGTGAAGCGGGGCCCAGCTTGTGTATGCCTCCCCAGGCGGTAGTGGAGCTAGAGGCCCCCGACCGAGGGCTCCCGCGCCGCTGTCTCCAGATGCCGTGGCGAGCTATCCCTGGCCCTGTGGCAGCCATGACGGACCCCCAAGCAGGACTCAGGGTGAGTGAGGCCAGGGCACAGCCACTGCCCGTGTGCTCCCCTCCGTGGGCCACTCGCTGCATCCATGCCATGGCCCTGTCACGTGGCGGTGGCCCCGAGGGAAACGGGGATGCCAGGAGAGGGCCCTGGCAGTCTGCGTTTCATGAGGGGACACGTGAGTGGCGGCTGCTTTTTCTAGACAAGTCCTTTGCCGCCTCCCTGGCAAGCCTCTGTCTTTAACCCTGACACAGAGGAAGCAGGGGAGGGACCCTGAGAGAAGGCCTGGCTATGGTATGCTGTGTCCTTGCAGGAGCCCCCAGGCCCAGGCTCCGTGGGGAGCTGGCACCACCGGCCCCTGTGGGATGCGGCCAGGCCCTGCCCAGGTGAGGTCAGGCTGGAGGAAGGGTCCCCAGGTCTGGGCCGGTGGCCCTCGTAAAGCTGCGGTTCCCTGGGGGCCGAGGCTGCTGCATCTGCTAGAGAGGCTCCCCTCCTGTGGGCGGTTCGGCTCTGTCAGCCCCGCGCTAGACTCCCTGTCTCGCTGTCAGCGCCCACAGGGAGAAGAGGGCGTGGTCTGCCCCTTTCCCGCACCCAGGAAGGGGAGCCGGCCCCTTTCCCACCTCTCATGGTGTAGAATGTGGGGTGTCGTCCATCTGGGAGCAGTGGGCACTTCCCAGCACTTTCTTGCCCACCCAGAAGCCCCGCAGCAGCAGCTACCGGGTGGGGTAGATGGGCCTTCATTTCCCGGGCCAGGCTCTGCCCCCTGGGCTGGACTGGCCCAGCTCGGACGTGGGCCCCGGTGCTGTTGGTGGAGAGTGGACGTGGCCCCTCACCTCGCTGGTGGATTTGGGAGCCATGTCGTTGCTCCCCAGAGCCTCTGGTCTTCTGGGGTTTCAGCCTGGCTGTGGCAGTGAGTGCCCTTGTACCTGGTAGGCTGGCCTTCCTGTCCCTGTCTGGCCGGGTCCCCAGGGGGAAGGGGCTGCGAGATGACAGAGCACTGGATGTTTGTGAGGCCAAAACCACACATTAGCAGGCCCAGTGCGGGGTTAGATGTCAGCTGGCCCCCGGTCCCCACCGTGGCCTCAGGCCGCTGCGCTGGGCCCCTGAGCCCTAGCCGCGGCATAGGTGAGGGGCCTTGGGCGGAGACCATGGCCCCCTCCCGGGCCTCTCCTGCGGGGCTGGCTTCAAGTCCTGTCCCCTGGCAGGTGCGGGGAGGAGGTGCTGGGGTCAGCTCCGCGTTTCTTGCCACAGGGGTCCCGGCAGGCAGCTCCCCCTCTGTGTCGTCCCACCTCGGTCACAGGGAGGACAGGTCGCCAGCGCCGGGCCCTGCCAGGCAGCCAGGCCTGCAGCAGGGTGGAGGAGAGCCATCGGCGTTAGGCAGGCAGGACCGCAGGGTCATCTGGGCCCCGTGCCAGGCACAGGGTGGGCTACCGTGAGAGGAGTTGGGGCATTTCCTGTGGCGCTGGCCCTGAGCCCCCGCAGCTCCGAGTGGGGAGAGCCCCTGTGGGGACCGTGCGGTGCCCCGGGATGGGGCAATGAGTGTGGCCACCACCTTGCCCGGCGTGTGCCCTGGGGGCCCTCCGTTCATGGCTCTGCCTGGGGGGAGGCTCACCTGCCAGGGGTGGATGCTGAGGGGCTCGCTTGGCTCTGGCCTTCTCCCCAGTGCGCGGCAGGCCCTGCCAAAGGTCTGTTCTGCGGTTGCTTTTCTTTTCTTTTCTTTGTTTTTTTTTTTAAATGTTTTATTTATTTCTAGGAGAGAGAGAGAGAGACAGCGTGAGCAGGGGAGGGTCAGAGAGAGAGGGAGTCACAGACTGAAACAGGCTCCAGGCTCTGAGCTGGCAGTCAGCACAGAGCCCGACGCGGGGCTCGAACCCATGAACCGCGAGATCATGACCTAAGTGAAAGTTGGACGCTTAACCGACTAAGCCATCCAGGCACCCCTTCTTTTCTTTTTTTTTTTAATGTTTTATTTATTTCTAGGAGAGAGAAAGAGAGAGACAGCATGAGCAGGGGAGGGTCAGAGAGAGAGGGAGTCACAGACTGAAACAGGCTCCAGGCTCTGAGCTGGCAGTCAGCACAGAGCCCGACGCGGGGCTCAAACCCACGAACCGCGAGATCATGACCTAAGCGAAAGTCGGACGCTTAACCGACTAAGCCACCCAGGCGCCCCTCTGTGGTTGCTTTTCAAACTCTGTTTTCACTCTTCTTACCTTAAATCTCTCACCTTAAACTTCTGTTGCCCTTGGCTACATGATTCTACGTCAGTGGTAGATGGACCTCAGGCCACCAAAGCCAGGGGCTGTGAGATGGGCGTGCCCGGCTCGGTGTCTGGCTGTAGACGACTGACCTGAGCATCGAGGCGTGAATCCAGTGAGTGGGCCTGGGGACTGGTCCCCGTGTCCTGGGGGCCCCGCAGCACGGGACCCAGAGGGCTGCACGCAAACAGGAGCACCGGTTGGCCTCAGAAGGGTTGAGGGACCCCCAGGGTCACTGATTCAGGGCTGGGCTCTGAGCCCAGGAGGGCACAGGCCTGTCCCCTGACCTAGGGCCAACAGGAGGCTGGAGCTGAGCTCCCAGACCCGCCACGTGCCGTGGACGGACTCCGGTGCTCCTGAGGGGCGCCGGTCACTCTCTGACACGTGCGTGCCTGTCTGAGGCGCTCGTGCTCCCCGCATGCTGTCCTGGGGTGCTGGGGTCCTGCGTGGCCTGCCGAGCCACAGGGGGGTTTGCCCTCGGTCCTGTGTGAGCGGTGGATTCCAGGTGCCAGGACCCGAAGGACAGTGGGCAGGCTAAGGGATGCCTGGTCCCAGGACATCCTGTCCTCACTGCTGTGGCCGAGGTCAGAGGACAGGGCGCCAGGGTTGCGGCAGACCTCAGGCCGCGGGGGGCAGGGCCTAGCGCCGGCCAAGGCTGCGTCAGGGCGGATGCCATTCCTGGCACGCTCCCAGCCTGGTGCCTTCTCTGCTACGGAGGGTCCCAGTGGGTGAGCGTGTCCCCGGCACAGAGCCACTGAGTGGAGTGCCCTGGCTGGATTCCGCTAGCTGCCTGCCACAGTGCCACCATGGCCCTCCCAGCACGTGGGGGGTGCCTCCTGACCTCCCAGGTGCCTCCTGGGCTTCCCTGCCCCCCGTGCCTGCAGGTGGGGGGGGTCAGAGGTGCTCCGTCTCCCCCTTGCTCTTTTAGCACCAGGGTTAGGAGGGGAGGGATGACCCACCCCCATAATCTATAGCGACTGTCACGGAGCAAACTACTCCCATTTCATACAGACGGGTCAGGTGTCGGCACGATCGATGGCTCACGCACAATAATTATAGGAACTAGCAGCTTGTGTTGCTTGAGTGAGTTTAAGAAGAGTAGGGTCTCAATCTTCCCTCTAATAGGGCCCTGACAGTCTGTGGCGGCGTTGGCGCCGCGTCTTGGGCTGGCAGTGTCGTCATTAAACACCAGGTAGTGTGGGACGACAGCAAACGCGGCCCGCTGGGGGACAGGCAGCTGACAGCCCTTGTTTGTCATCGCCGAGCCGCCCACGCTCCTCAGGCTGCAGGGCCGACGGCTGCTCGGTGACGTATGGCCTGTCGGGCTGCCTCTGTGATTTGATCATCGCTAACTGTTTGTCAGTGGCCCGTCCCGGGCTTGGATGGTGGCGCTGCAGAAGGCTGGCGGCGAGCGCTGGCGGGCCATGGGGTGCCCGTGGGAAGCCAGTGGGGCTGGGTGGACGGCTGCCCCTCAGACTCCCTTCCCGGGTCCTGGGGTCCCTCTGGGCCCCTACGGCACTGTCACAGAGGGGTGCGCTCTGGGGTCCGGGCTGGTTTGGCCGGGGCCCCCTCCTACAGTCTGGCCTCTGAGCAGAGGGGGCACAGAGCCTGCCCGCGAGCTTCCCCAGGAGCCTGCAGGCGCGCTGGCGTCCGGTGGCCCTAGGGTGCAGCGTGGGGGCATTCTGGGTGCCTGGGGGGGTCTCCAGCTGCCCCGGCTCCTCATGCGTGGCCACCGGTGGAGGCGGGGGCCCAACCATCTGAAGGCAGCGGGGCTCTTCCAGCACCGGAAGTGCCGGGAACCATCAAACACAGGAAAAGTGGAGTGATTTATTAGACTCATAAAAATTCATACTTTGTGATTCCAGTCATCCCACCACCACAGCTTGTTAGAGCTCAGCCCCGGCAGCTCCCGCCGGGCGGGCGCTGGGCGGGGTACGCACTGCCTCTGCCGCGGCTGCTGTCACGCCTCGTTTGGAGAAATGGACGGGCCCCTGCGAGCACATGAATAAGTGCACAAGGCGGGGCCCTGCCCCGGTTCGGCTGTGTTCTTCTGGTGGGCGCACGGGGCCCGGCCCTGTCACCTGTGCTTCCTTCAGGGCAGGGTGGACCGCAGGGCGCCTGTGCCGGGGCGGGTGGGGGTCTCTGGGCGTGTTTGTAGCCGTCTTTACGGGGCGCAATGACGAGTGCCTCCTGACAGCCGTTTTTCCAAGCTGGTGTCAGTGGGCATCGAGCTCCTCTCCTGTCCTTCCCGAGGGACCCTGGCCAGGGGTCCCCTGGCCCAGCGCTGACCTGCCCTAGCCAGGGCTCCTCCCTACGTCTGTGCCCCGAGGGGCCGACGCGTACTGTCGGCCATGCCATGCAGCGGGCTTTGTGTGTTCTGTGTGGAGGGCACCGGGGGACAGAGGCTCCCCCTTCTGACGATCTTCCCCTAGAGCCGCCAGAGCCAGCCCTGCCCGGGAGTCCCCTGCACCCAGCGGAGGGGCCTGGAGGCCCAGGGGCCGGGGTGAGAGGCTGGGAGCCTTGTGGGGCATCCACTTCTGTCTGCTTCCCTCCCCGCACCTGCCAGTGGCCGCCTCAGCGCCGCGTGGCCGCCAGGGAGCTGGCCTCTCCCGGGCTGGCGGGAAGTGGTGCTGATCACCGCTAATCTCCTGCACCGCCGCCCGCCCAGAAGGGCTGTGCCGCTGACCCTCGCTGACTGCTGCAGGGGTGCCGCTGGGAGCAGCCGATGTGGGGCCTGGCAGGGGGTTGGGGAGCCGCGCGCTTCCTAAGCCCCTGCATCTGAGGCAGCGGCGGGTGGGGGGAGCTGGAGGTTCCCTGAGCACCCCAGAGTCCAGCCAGGGGGTGTCATTTGCGGGGTGGTGTGGCAGACACTGCAGCTGAGCCCGGCCACTGAGGGGCCTGGACAGACAGGCGGCCGATCGGGGAGGAGGTCGGGGCTGCTGACCAGAAGGACACGTGCTTCTTGGCTCATTAGAGTGTCCTCTGCAGACGGGGCTGGGGGAGGCGGCACGGGCCCCCTGGTGCTCAGGTGGTGGGGCCCCTGGCCTGCAGGGCCGCCCCGGGTGCTCTGGCACAGGCGTGGACCTTGGTGTTCTTTGCCTCAGTGTGTGTGCTCTTGGGTGGGCTCCCTCCCCCGTGAGCCCATTTTCCCCGTGCCCCGGGGGCGCGGCGCAGCTCCCCTGGGGGGCAGAGAGGCGTGTGGTGGGATGCGGCTGTCCCCCACCCCCCACCTGCCTCCCAGGGACCCTCCTGCGCAAGGCTTGGACCCTCAGGGCCCGGACACCCTCCCTGTCTGCTGCCTACCCAGCTGAGGCCTCTGGGGGGCTGCCGTAGAGAGTGGGTGTGTCCACCTGGCTCCTCAGCGGGCGTCTCACCCCAGAGGTGGCTGCAGGTCTGGGGCAGGGTGAGCCCAGGCCAGGCGGAGAGCCATGGGGTGGGCACAGGCCACTGCTGCCGGGCCCAGGGCTGTGCCAGCGGCTCAGGTGCATGGCGGGGGTTCGGACCTGAGGACAGCGGTGCGTGTTGAAGGCCCCTCAGAAACGTGTGCCTGCTCATCTGTTTACATTCCTGTGGCCCTTTTCCCAGGAGTGGGTGCACCCGCTGTGAGGACAGAGCTGGGCTCTGCCGGGTCCGCAGGGTTGCTCTGGCACATGGGTTTGTGTCCACTGTGCAGCCCCCCCCCCGCCCCCAGGGAAAGTGGGCCTTGTGGTGCCTCCTGCTGCTGAGATACCAGAGGCCCTCTGGGCTGACCTGCACCTCACCCGCCCTCGCCCCTGCCCCTGTGCCCACAGCTCATCAAGTGGCTGGCTCTTTGGTCAGGGCGGGAGGGAGGGCAAGGCCCTGGAGGGCTGGGTGACACAGTTTGAGCCGGGTGCCAGGAGCCTGCCCGGGCCCAGGCCCGTCCTCCAGCGGGCTCTCTGTGGGCTCCCTGTTGCCCACTCACTCTCCAAACCCACCTGTCTTGCTTGGCCCCGCCGGCCCTCACGTCTGTCCCTGTCACAGCCCCTGGCGTGGTGTGACGTCTGAGAGCAAGGTGAGGCCTCGGCCGCAGGAACGAGCCTGTTGCCAACCGCAAGGCCGTGCAGGGAGGCCCCGGCCCCGTGCTGGCCAGCTGCTCCTTGGACCCCCAGGAGCCCCCCAGTCCACCTCCCCCTTCCTCCATGAGAAGCCAGCACCCTGCTTGCCTAGAGCTGCTCCCTGCTTTTCACCATCTGGGGTCTGTGCCCGTGCTGTCCTCTCTGTTGGGACCCTACGCAGGCCCGTTCCAGGCTGGTGGTGTCACTGCCGGGGATGCTCGTGACGGGTCCCGCCTGCCGTGTGCACCTCTTTACACCCCTGACCACCCTCGGCTGCTGTCACAACTGGAAGTTGGCTGCTGATCTGAGCGCCTTCTTGCTGGACAGTGTCCGGGGCCTGCCCAGGGCAGGGTCTGAGGGGTGCAGGTGCCCAGGCACTCGCGGGGGCCTCCCGCCCCCTCTCTGGGGCACAGCAGAAGCTCCACTGCCAGGTGCTGTCCCGTGTCTGTGCCGAGGAGGCCAAGCTGGTTTCCATGGCGTGGCCCCTACCTCCTCTGGCCCCTCCCATCTGCCTTAGGCCAGACCTCCCTCTCCCAGCGCCAGGGCCTGGGCTGGTTCGAAGTCGGCACCGCATCAAAAACCACGGAAAGGCTGAAGAAGCACCTTTCAGGCCTTTCAGAGTGAGTTTGGCTCCATAGCGGTTGTCGGTAGTTGGCACCCATGGGCCCTGGTCAGGGGGGAGCCTCTGTGCTCATTTAGGTTGGGAGCTGTGGGTGGCCTCACGGGAGGTAGGTACGGGTGTGGGGGGGCACTATGGGCGACAGCATGGCAACAGGCCATCTGGGACCTGAGCCAACTGGGAGTGGACGGTGGCTTCTGTGGCAGAAGAGCAGAAATCCCGTGGCTTCTGAAGCGCTGAGCCTCGGCGCGGCCTCTCAGAGCTGTCTGCAGCCGGTTCGCAGGGCCTGAAGCGTCATCGTAGCTGTTGATGAAAAGCAGATCAGGCAGAGGAAGTGGAATCTCCCTGGACTGTGCAGAGGAGCCTGGGCCGCAGAAGGCCCTCGGCCCCACGGCTCCCCACCAGCCGGGCTCCCCACCCTCAGCCAGAGTGGTCTCTCCACCCCACACTGAGCCCCGAAAGGCCAGGGGTCTCGGGCCCCCTCTTCCAGGAGCACGGCTTGGGTTCGAGGGTGTATGACAGGCAAGCTGGGTTCCGCCTGCGGGCTCTGTCCTGAGGGCTCTGTCCTGCGGGCTCTGTCCAGCCCTGCTCCGCTGGCCCAGGTGAATTCTGTGCCAAGGGACCGGTCACTTGCTTTTGCTCAGCTGCTCTTGGGCTTTGCCTCCTGCAGCAACTCCCCCCCCCCACCCCCTTCACGGTGCCAGAGGCTCAGGGAAGAGGCTTCTGGAACAGGGTGGGAAGCCAGCTGTGGACAGATCTGCCATCTTCTTGGGGCCTCCTCGGCCTCTTGCTCAGGTGGCCTGTTTCTGGAGGCCCCGGTGCCCCCCGGCTATGGGTTGTTGCGGGGCGAAGACCCGAGGCTGGTGGATGGGAGGCCATGGGGCCAGGGTGGCATGGTCCCTGCCCCTCCCTGCCAGGCCTTTCCCCAGGGGCCCGGATGGCGGGGTACCACAGGGACACTCGCTGGCCCTGAGGCTGGCGGCCTGTGTGGGGAGCAGCCTCCCCTGCTGGCTGCTCACACCCTCTGGCAGTTCTTTGCACTGAGCTTTCATCTTCTCCTTATTCATTAAACAATTGTGAAATTAGCAACTCGTTTTCTACCTGGTTATTGCCCTTTGAAGTTCCATAAAAATCTGAACTCCGCCTCAACTCGTGCTCAACAGAGAGAGGGAGCCGTGACCTCAGTCTGATGGGCTCTGCCATCTGTGGTGGCTTATCTGAGGAGGGGGCCGGGGGAGCTGGGATGGGGCAGGGCCGCTGGGCTGCGGGCCTGGGAGGGGCTGGCGTGCACCCCGTTCCCTCGGCTGGATCACGGAGGGCGGGACGTGCTGGGGGCAGGAGCCTGGCTGGTGGGGCCTCCATGGCCTCCCTCCCTGACTGCACGCCTGCCCGCTCTGTGCGCAGGAGGGCTCCTGGATGCAGCCTAGTCTCCCCCACCCCGTCCGGGGCTCCTGAGCTTGGGGCCAGCGGGGGAGGCCGGCCCCTGGGCCGACTGCAGGCGCGAGGGCTCCGCTGATAGATGGGCTCATATCCCACTCAAATATGATGCCAGCAGTTTTTCTGTAGTTCGTCTTCCATTGCGGTAGTAAAGTTTTTAATTAGGAAAGCTAATGAGATCGATTAGTCATTAGAAGTGACCTCTGCACGGCAGGGCGGAGAGGGCTGTGTGTGTGGGCCTGATAACGCGGCGCCCGGGCCTCGTTGGCAATAAAGGCGCGAAGGGTTTGATTTGAGTGAAATGTGCCACAGGGAATACATCATGCAGAGAAAAAAAATTACAACCCTGGGAGCCTGTAATGAAGGGAATTAAACCCACATCCTATCTAAATAACATGATTATCTACACAAACCCTCCGCCAGCCGGGAGGAGTGGCAGGCGGCTGGGGCAGCCTTCCCAGCCGTGGGGTCGGGGCGAGGCCGGGGTGCGCGAGCCGCAGGGAGGAGGTGGGGTGTGCCTCCCGGCCTGCCCTGGGGCGGGGCCTTGCTCCCTCCCACCCGAGTCTCCCGGCCCCCGGTGCCAGGCACACTTTTAGGATCCCTGCTCCCGTTGGCCTGTGTTTTCTCGGCGTGGGCGCCCTGGATGGTTCTCTCCAGGGTCACTGCCATGAGCCCTTCCGCTGCCTGTGCCTAAACTGCCTGTGGAGGAAAGATGGGGACCAGGAGTGACCTGCAGGCTGGGCTGTAGGGGTCACAGCCCCACTGTGGGACAGGGCGTGGCCTGCTGTGCCCTCCCCTCCCCTCTGCTTCTCAGGACCACAGTGGTGGGGGCCCTCACAGGTGACGGTGTGAAGGAAATGACAGCAGGCTGAGTGTTTAGGGGGAGGTCTGCTTTATTTGTGTTTCCCAGAAGTGAGAATCGGGCACTAATAAGTAAAATGCAGTAAGTTAAGCAAAAAATTGATTTCACAACAGGCCTGCACTTTGCAGGAGTGTGTTCTAAATACAGCTGCCTGGTAACTTGAACGCAGAGTCCAGGCCTTTGGGCATGGGGGGCGGGGGACTTCCTGGAGGAGGTGGCAGTTTTCTACATCTGCAAGAGGGGAGCAGAGCTGGGCCAGGCCTGGGCTTCCCTGTGCTCAGGATGAAGGGGGTGAGGCTGGCGAGTCAGCAGTGCCCCCAGGCAGGAGTCCAGCTACAGAGCCAGGGCTATGTGGCTCTAACGAGGCACCGCACATCCCAGAGCAGCTGGCGGTGGCTGCCAGCGAGGCCCTTGAGCCAGGGTGAGGCGCGCTGTCCAGATGCAGGGGTGGTGGTGAGGTTAGCTTGGGCCCCGGTGACTTAGAGGAAGGCTCTTCGTTGGAACAAGCTGTTATTGATTTTCTGTGGTCCATCCTTGCTTGTAAGACCTTGAAAATTCAATTCAGCAAACATTTATCTATTGACGCCCACTGTATGCGAGGCTCACCCCTGTGTCCCAAGAGTGTGGGGTGCTCAGAGCTAAGGATCCACTCACTTTGGTCACTCAGCAAATCAGGTGTCCCTGGTGATGCCATGTCGCCCTGTGGTTTTGCTGAGCTTCTGTTTCTCCCCGACTCCCTGGAGCTGCTGCACTTGGAGGGAGGGGAAAGACAGAGAGAGAGAGAGGCAGAAGGGGAGAGGAGGGAGGGGGCTCTCCCCTGTTGCTGGGGCGTCTGGCCCGGCCTCACCCGGATTTGCCGCAGCCCCCTTTGGTGGGCAGCTGCTGTGCGTCCCTGCGTCAGCCTGATGACCAGAGCTGTGTCCTGCCCCCAGCAGCCTTTGGGCCTTGAAGCCCGTGTCCACCTCTGACAGCGCAAAGGGCCCGCACCATCTCCTTGGTCCGGCAGCAGGCATGGAGCCTCTGGGCGGGGGGCACTCGGGAGGGCTCTGACCCAGGCTGTGTCCTGGCCTTGCTTGTGGGTGGATGGGCGCCCTGGCAGAGGGTGAGGGGACCCCTGAAGGAGGGGCTCCTCCGGCAGCCGGACAAGGGGACACAGTGCTTGTCCTGCTAGTTCCCGGCCCGGGGTCCCCCGGGGTACGGGCATCCTGGTGGGCTGGGCAGGAGGTGATGGAGCCAGGTGCTGGCTCGGGGGCCTGGCTCTAGGCTGGAGTCTGTTGGGCCTCGGGCTCTGAAAGATGATTTTTAGATGCTGTCCGTGACCGGTAACCACTCCTCATGGGCCGGTAGCGGAGAGGTTCGCATTCGGGGTCGGGATCTGTGGGTGCCGGCAGCGTGCCACCTTGGGGCCTGGCGGAGCAGGCCCAGGTCCTGGAGCGCTGGTCTGTGCTGCCAGGGGAGCGGAGCAAGGCACCGATGTGGGTTCGGGGCTGCCCTGTGCGCTGCTCCCTCCTGGGCCATCCTGGGGCCTGAGTAGCCTTGGGCTGCAGGGTCCTGGGTCTGCTGTGGTGCTGACGCTCCGGCAGCGAGACCCTGTGTGTTTTCCTGGGGGCCTCGCCTGGCACGCCCTCCCCCCCCCCCCCCCCCACCGCCCGCCTGCCTGCCCGTGGGGTCCAGGTGGGTTCCTCGCGGCGGTGTCTCTGTGGATGGGAGCCCCGGGAAGCCGCCCCCCACTGGGGTTCTGTGCAGGCCGGTTGGATGGGGATGAGACGAGGAGGAGCCCACAGGGGCCTGGGTCCCAGCGCCCATCCGAGCGGGGAGCTGCCCGAGAGGCTGCCGGCCGTGGGCTGGGGCGTGGGAGGCTCGGCGCCCGCGCCCTGCGCTGCGTTTGCTTTAATTATTTGGGCAGTTAGAGCCGTATATTATGCGAGCCGGGCAATTAGGTACATTCCTCGAAGCTGTGGAGAAATTGCCGGCTATCAAGTGGAAGGGAACTCGGGCAAAACAGATCCCTGTTAATTGCACGAACCATTCAGCAAAAGAGGAGCTGTGGTGTATGTACCTCAGCCCGCAAGATGTGATGAAAACACTGGTGATTAAATACATAAATCCGCGTGAGCGTGTGTTGGGGGTGCCCGGAGAGGGAGCCGAGCCCTCTGCACCCCCAGCCCCCTGCACCCGCTTGCGGCCCCCTCCTCACTGCCCCCTGGAAGCTCTGGGGAGTCGGGGCTGCCCGCCGAGGGGCACCAGCCCGTGGTGCTGCCCTCATCAGCTGGCTGGGGGGCTTCTGCTGCCCTCCCTGCCCGTGTGTCCCTCGGGATCCCCAGTGCCCCGTGCCCCAGGACTCCAGGCCTGTGCCCAGCTCTCCAGAGCCTTGGGCCACTGGGTGCTCTGGGGCCATGTGGGGCGGGGCTGGAGTGAGGGGAGAGGCACCCGGCTGACCTCCACTGACCCCGTGTCTGGGTTTTCTCTGCAGCGTCCAGCGTGCACACCGTGCGGACCCCTCCTACCAGCAAAGTGATCAAGACGCGCTACCGCATCGTCAAGAAGACCCCACTGTCTCCTCTCGGCGCCCCCCAGCTTCCCCTATCCCTGCCCTCTTGGCGGTCACGGCGGCTCTCGCTGTCCAGGTAAGACGCCTCGCCCAGGCTGCTGGGGACCGAGCTGTGGCCACACACAGGTGCTTGTTCTCCAGCTTGCCGGCTGAGGAACAGGCTACTTTTTCTGTGTAGCGGCTTCTGCAGCAGACCCGTGGGCAGCCTGTGCGTGTGGCGTGCACTCGCAGACCCGTGTGCAGAGACACACGTGCCGTGCGGCGCCGTCTGTAGGCAGGACGGCCATGGGAGCAGCCACTGTCGGGACAGTCGAGGCCAGAACGGGTGCTGCGCCCAAGCACCCTTCATGGAGAAACTTCTGGTTAGAGTCGGGTCCTCTCTGGAGGCTGTGGCCCAACCTTCCGTCGACACATGGGGCTATGGCCCTCTCCATGCCCCCCGCCACGGGTGCCGCCTGTACCCCCCCTCCACCCCCCAGCGCTACAGCCTTGCTCTGGGCCGTTCCTGGCTGAGAGCGTGCAGAGTGGGGGCCGTTCACTTTCTTTCCCGGGCGCCCTGGGCCCAGAAGTGGGAGGGCTCTGGTGGGACAGCAGCATTAGGGGACAGCAGTTAGGGGTCCTGCTGTGAGCCTGCTCAGCCCTGGGGCCCAAGGAGGCCTGACATGGGGGGGTGCCCCTCCCTTTGCTGAGGTGGGGGGTGGGGTGGCAGCTCTGGGGGGTGAGTGGGAACTGGGTGCTGGCAGACCCCCTCCCCTCTGGCTGTCCTCTGGGAGCCCCTTCCTGGGGGAGCAGAGCCGGGGCTCCATGCAGCATCGGCCTCCATGTGGGTGCAGTGGACACTCTGGCCAGGGGCTGTGGGCGAGGGACTGTTGTGCCCCAAGGGGCTGGACTGCCCAGAACCCTGGGCAGGGGCCACCCTGCTAGGCCCCCAGGAGCCCGGCACCCCCCGGTCAGGGGCTGTGAGGGGAGGTGCCCCTGGCGGCCCGTGGCGGGGCGATCTGCCCACGCAGCCTGCGGCCCCCTCTCCCCTCCCCCTCCCCACAAGGCTGCACTGAACTTGGCCCTGCTGCCGGTTTTCTGGAGGCAATAGCTGGAAGTATATTTTAAATTAATTTTACTGCACTTTTTGTAATATTTTTGTTTTAAATAGATTTATAAGTATCTTGGGGGCTATTTCTACAAATTTATGAAGATAATTTTCACTCTCTCGATAAGGTTAAATTTACACCTGCTATTTCCATATTAATTCACAGTGCTAAGTGGGTCTAATTTTCTTCCGTTCTCCTATCTAGTGAGCATGGCCTTTCCTAATGCAATTTCCCCCTCACTAAATCACTGTGATCGGGAGTCATGATCGAGCTAAATTAACTTAAATTAATTTACTTAATAAGAGCCCCAGATCATGGTGAATGAGGTTCAGATTTATTGATCTTGCTCCCGCCTCCCCTCCTGTGGCCCTCCCCCTGGGGGTGTGGTTGGGGGCTGGGGTGGCCCTGCGGGGGTCACTGAGCAGAAACGGGCGCCAGGCCCTGTGGGGCGAGACCTACTAGAGGGGTGGCTGGGTTCACCCCCTGGGCCGTAGCCGCCTCGTAACCGGCCGGGATGTCAAGCCCATCAGGTGGAGAGCAGCCCAGTCGGCAGCAGGACGGGGAACGCTCCTGCGCCTCAGTGTGGGAGCTGAGGAGCAGGTGGGGACGGGGTGAGCGCACGTCCGTATGCCGTGTGGGCAGGTCTGCGAGGTCTGACCTCGGCTCAGGTAGGTGGGGTGGGCTGTGAGGGGAGGCCCAGAAGGGACAGGCCCAGACCCAACTGCCCACCCTGAGCGGCCATGGCCTCCCCCCACACCCCGCCCCGGGCCACCTGCCTTGCAGGAAGGGCCACGGCTGTGTGGGTGCTCCAGCACAGGGCCCCAGCTGGGGGTGTGGTGAGGACGCTGCCCTGGCCGGCTCTGTGCCACCCTCTCCCAGGCCATGCTAGCGCCAGACGGCTCAGGTCAGGCTAACAGGTGCTCTAGCCGCTCCCCGTGTGTGCAGGCATGGCTGCGCCCCCAGGCTGGGTGCACATGAACTGAGGCCACCTGTGGAGGTTTTGCTTAGTGGGGTCTCCGTCCGCCCTGACCGCTTTACTCCAGGTCTGTCGTACCCATGGCCAGGCCTCCAGGACACGCCCCGAGCACACAGCCCTGGGTTCTTGGAGGGCCAGGCCCCTGGGCTTCGTGGGCCTGCAGCCTAGGGTGTGGCGGCTGCTGAGGGCTGAGTGGCTCAGGTCCTGGGAAGTGTGGCTGCCAGCAGACTGGGCTTCCTTTGCCCAAGGTCACCTGGACCCGGGGGGGGCTTCCTTCTCCACAGAGTGGCCGCCTGCCAGCTGCCTGGCCTTGCTGTTGGCTGTGCCCGCCTGGGCTCGGCTCATCCCGGCAGCAGAGAGGCCGGCAGGCACCCGCCCGCCTGCCACCGTCCGCTGGGTCAGGGCCGGGGGCTGCCTGTGTGTGGTCAGCGGGCCTAGCGGGCCTCGGGAGGCTCTGGCCGACTGTCCTTGCCTCTGGCCTTGACCTCCTCCCTGAGGATCTGCAGGCTCTTCAGCTTTGCCCTGGGTGAAAGGAGGGGCCAAGCTGGGGGCTGGGCCCGGGCCGGTGTGGGCGAGGGCCGCGGGGGTGAGGAGGCAGGGCTCCTGCCGGGTGAGCCTGAGCCCCAGGCCGTGAGCTCCCCTTGGGGCTCCTGCTCTGGGCGCACCTCAGGGTGGAACCCCCGCGGGGGGCGTGCAGTAGGCCTAGAGTTTCAGCCGGCAGTGTCAGGGACTGGGGGGCACAGGTGGCAAGTCAGGCAGGTGGCCCAGTGGCCAAGAGTGCGGTGTTGGCACGGGCGGCCCCGGACGCCACCTTCCCGCAGGCGCTCACCGTGGNGGGAGGGGGGAAGTGTGGGGGGGGAGCGGGGAGGGGGTGCACGCCGTGGGACCCAGGACGAGCAGGAAGGCGGGGGACAGAGCTCCCAGAGGCCCCTGGGGCTGCCTGGCGGAGTGGCCCCGCGTCCTGAGCAGGGCCAGGGCGGAGCCGCTGGTTGCGGCAGGTCTCTTCCCCGTCTGTTCTGAGGGATGACACATCGTGGTGAGGGGCTCCCACGCCCCATCCTGTGCCGCCAGGGGCCTGGCGTCAGAGTCGCATGGAGGCAGGGCCGCCGCTCTTGTCCCAGGAGGATGGGGCCAGACTCCCCGACTGCCTGTGACTGCGGGGTGCGGGGGCAGCAGGCCCCCCTGGCTGTGGCTGGTGGCCCCATGGGCTGCGGTGGGATCGCTGCGGGACCCACGGGAGGCGCGGCTGGGCCCCTAGAGCCTCATACCGCTGCTGCCCAGACCCGGCCCTGGGGCGTGGGGTGTCCTGGGGGGCAGTGGGGGGTCCCGCCCGTGCGCCGTGGGGCTGAGGCTCGTGCTGAGTGAGGGCTGCATGTTTTGTTCTCAGATTTGTGGATTTGCCTGTGCCCTCAGCGGCTCCCAGCAAGTTCATTAATCTGAACTGAAGCTGAAATGTGACTTATATTCCTAAACTGCCTGTCACTTTTTCACTCCTTCCAAATTCATTTGATGTGAAAGTGCGAAGTAAACAGAAGACGCTGAGCTTAAGCAGATGAGTCTGGAGGCCGCTCCGTCCCGACTACAAATGGTGCTGTCACAGGGGCTGCCGCGCACGCCAGCCTCACTTTATTTTATTTTATTTTAGCGCCTGTGCGGTAAATCTTAAGTAATCTCTGCGAGGTTTGACGAGGCTCAGGCTGCGAGTTTGAAGGCTCTGAAATGCTTCTCCAAAGTGACGTCTCATTAAGGACGAGTTCAGCTTGAGGATGGGCTGGGCAGCACCCGGGGGGCCCTGAGATCCCGTGTGCTCCCCTCATGCCCCCCCATCCCCTGGGACGCCCAGCATCCCCTCAGTGAGGCAGCGGGGCCCCCTCTGCCTTCTGTCTGCCCTGCCCTCAGGCCGACTCTGCGTGTTTCTCTCGATCTGGCGGCTGGATGTCTGAGGTGATGGCGCCGGCGCCATGTCCGGGCCGCAGGTAGCCGCTTCCTCAGCATGTCCTCGCGGGGCGGGCACAGGGCTCTCTGAGGGCGCCAGTCCCGTCGGGGTCCCCACCCTCATGACTCTGTCTCACCGTCAGCCTCCCCCAGAGGCCCACCTCCACACAGCAGCCCATCGGGATGAGGGTTTCAACGTAGGGATTTGGGGGGCACAGCAGTCGGGTCTGCTCAGGGAGTATCTGCTGTGAGGGTGCCCCCTGTGAGGTGGGTGCCCCTTCTGTGTCATGACCATGCCCCAGGCCCTGCTGTGTGTAGTGAGGACCCTGCTCGGCCGTGTGCACACAGGCCCCTCCCATCAGCCCAGGCCAGGACCTGTTACGGGGCTTGTAGAGATAACTGGGCACCCTTGTCCTGTGCCCGCTCCGCTCACGGCAGGGAGGTAGGTGGTCAGGCAAGCAGATAAGTGAGGTGGGGAAGCACTGACACGTACCCGGGACGGACAGGGGCTCAGGGAGCCCAGAGGAGGCCGGTGTCGGGGGTGGGGGGCGATGTGGTTAGCGTGGGCTGCGCTGCCAGCCTTTCTCGGGGGCCTGGGGTAGGAGCCTGGAATGTTTTGCTCAGAGGGCAGAGGCCACCTGGAGGGTGGTGTTGAAGGTGGGGCCTGGGGCCCTGCTCCTGGGCTGGCAGGGGTGTGTGGGTATGGCAGGGGTGTGTGGGCTTGCGGGGGTGGGGGGGTGTGGCGGGGGTGTGGG
>NW_027529176.1:1159868-1167101 GCF_008692635.1 Crocuta crocuta
AGGGGGGTGTGGGGTGGGGGGGTGTGGGGTGGCAGGGGGGCTGCAGCCCAGCTTTTCCTCCTGCCGCACCCCTTCCCCATTTGTGACCCCTGCGTTCGGGCCCAGGCCGCGTGCAGTGGCCAGCCTTGCTCTTGACTTGGCTGGCATGCTCCTGGGCGTGCCTGCCTGCACCCGACCCACCCTTTGACATGGGGTCTGGGTAGCCATCCACCGTGCCCGGCCCCAGCTCCCCCTGCCCCCAGCTGCCCCGGGTGGGTTCTGTGTGTGCACAGCCCATACCAACAGCCTGAGAAGGTGCCAGGCCAGGCCCAGCTCGCACTGCCCATGAAAGTGCTGAGTGACCATGGCCAACGCAGCAGGATTTTGAATTGGTTCTGGTACAAATTAAAGCGTCTGGTTTGAATGAAGAGAGCTGTCTGGCTGATCTCACGCGGGAGGCCCCCTTTGGGCCTGGCCTGCTCTATGCAGTGGGCAGTTGGCACTGTCCTGGTTTTCTGACAGATGCGGGGGAGGCCTGGCCTGCGAGCGTCTGGGGTCCCGCCCACCTGGTGTGCCCCTGGAAGGGAGCCGGGGAGCAGCTCGGGAGGAGCCCGGCGTGTGCCTCAGGGACTGCCCTCTGCCCCACGCAGGGCTTTCCTTGCTGGACTCAGCGGTGGGTGCGTGCCCGCGTGTGGTAGCCTGGGCTGCATGTGTGTGACCCCCAGGACGGCCTGTCCTGTGGGCCCTGGGGAGCAGCTGCTGTCCACTCTTCCGCTTGACAGTGACGGGAGAGCCCACGGCAGGTTGCTCACGGGCCCCTGACCCTCTCTGGCTGGGGAGGACAGGGCGGGGCCAGCACCATCCACACTTGGGGTTCCTAGTACTGATTGGGGCAGCCAGACCTGCGTGAGGTGGGGAGCTGCCGCCAGGGCCCAAGGTGGAGGCGCTGGGTCCGGGCCTGGGGCTGGTCCTGCCGGGGTGACCAGCGCCACACCAGCCCTCTGGCCCCTGTTGCTCACCTCCGCGTTGGCGGTCCCCTCGAAGGGCAGTAGGGACAGTGAGGGGAGCCGCCCCCCTGGTGTGAGCCACACATCCAGGCCAGGAGCTCCCATTACGCGATGACACCAGGTGTCAGGGGCTCCTGATGGCCCCACCGGCGGCCTCCAGGCGCTGCCTGCTGCAGCGGACGGCCTCCCACCCAGGCTGGAATTAGGGGTGGTTTGGGGTTGCGGCACTTAACTGGGTGGTACCCTGGTTTCTAGGCGTTGCAGTTCAGGCCAGGCCCTGGCAGGACAGGTGGAGGCCCCCAGGCAGCTCTGGCGGCTCCTCCCGGCCCTTTCCCTTTCTTCTTCTTCTTTTTTTTTTTTATTTATTTCTGAGAGAGACACAGAGTAAGCAGGGGAGGTTCAGAGAGATGGGGAGACACAGAATGTGAAGCAGGCTCCAGGCTCCAAGCTGTCAGCACAGAGCCCGACGCGGGGCTCGAACCCACGAACCGTGAGATCATTACCTGAGCTGAAGTCGGATGCCCCACCGACTGAGCCACTCAGGCGCCCCCCTTTCCCTTTCTGACCGCAATCTGAGGTCCGTGGAGGCGGCCCGGACGGGGTCCCCCTGCCTGCGTGGGAGCCGTGGCCCAGGAGGAGCAGGCCCTGAACAGGCACCTGTAGAACTGTCCTGGGCTGGTGCGCCCGCTGGTCTGACAGGCGTGGGCAATGGGCTCTCCTGGGCCTCTCTGCAGCCACGCGTGTCGCCCAGGCCTGGCTGTGGTGAGCAGGACGTGGCCAGGCGCAGCTCGCACAGTGTGGAGGAGACCCCAGGAAGCCAGAGCAGGAGGCAAAGCAAGTTCAAGTGCGGACCTGGGACAGTGAACGCCACACCCTGGAGCCCATCGGGCAGCCTAGACTTGGCGGCAGATGTGCTCTGGCGGCCTGAGTGGACCGCGTGACGTCGCCTCCCGGGTATGCCCAGTACGTGCCTGACGTGTCCGCCGCTGCTGACCGCCCTTGCAGCCCAGACACTGGGTTCTGGGGGCCGCTGTGGGGGTCAGTGTGCTGGGGAGGGTCAGGGCGGGCCTGGGGCTGTCAGAGGGGGAGGTAGGAAGAGGAGAGTTCACAGAATTGTCATTAGTTTCTTGCATTTAATTTTTGGGGTATACATTTTGGGTAAAAGTTTTTTGGATGTATCATTTTGTTCTACTTTTGTACATACGACAGCGTTGCCGAACTTGTACGTGGCACTGCAAAGATCGTGTTCTTCGCCTAAATTCACTGACGACGTATGTGTTGCCCCATCGGCTGTATCATATTTCCTTCTGTGTTCATATACGACCGTTAGTGCGGAAGCTGGACACCTGGTGCCCCTTGCCCGGGCGCTGCAGTGTGGTCCCTGAGATCTGGGAGGGCTGCCTGGAGGCAGAGGTGGCGTGCAGCCCTGCGCTGGCTGACGGTTGCATCTCTTCAGCATCATTGAGGATGAACCCTGGCTCCGTCTTTTGTGACCCTGGTGTTTCGGAGAGCGGAGGCCAGGTGCTTTGTGCAGCAGCCCTGGGCTCGGACGCCTCCTCGGGAGGAGGCTCAGATTTGCCATGTCAGCAGCAAGGTCGTGGGGGTGCCGGATGGCCTGGAGGACCCGGCGCCTGGCTGCCTGGTGCCGCGGGACCTGGCTGGCGGCCCGTGCGGCTCACTCCAGGTGTTGGTGGGGAGGCGCTGGCCCTGCCCGAGCAGCCCGCCCCCTGCTGGGCTTCACCCTAGTGTCCTAGACCCTGCGTGCCGGCTGGTTGGTGCCCCACCGGGACCCGCTGTCCCCTGTCCCCTGTCCCCTGTCCCCTTGCTGGTCTGTTCACTCGCGTGTTTGTACTAGCGTGGCGTCAGATTCTTACTGTGTCTGACAGGCTGTGATCTGTCACCATGGTGACTCGTCTGGCTCTCAGTCCGTCCCAGCCTGGGCTTCGGAGCCCCTCTGCGGCCCAAGTCCTTTCCACACGGGGCGCCTCATGGAACTTTCCCTCCTCCGGCTCAGAGCCAGCCGCTTGTCGCAGAACCTGGTGCCTCGTGGTGCAGTGGCTCCTGGCTGCTCTCAGTCCCCCACAGCCAAGGGTCTCGAGGGCCTAGGGTGACCAGGGCACGTAGCAGGGGCGTCCTGGCCGGGGTGTGTGTCCTTGCCCCCGGCCTTGCTGAGTGAATGTGCGCGTGTGCACACACAGCTCTCTCTGGGATTCATGCTGGGATTCTTGCTGACGCTGCCATTTCCGGTTGGGCACGCTGCTTCCTTCTGTCTTCCTGGGTGTGTCTGTGACTCTACCCTAACAGGGACACCTGGTCCCCTGTCCTCTGTATATCCACTCACTAGAGCCTGATTTGTGTCCAGTTCTTCTCGGGTGACACTGACGCCCAGGCTGGTGCATGAGTCTGAGTGTCCGGCTCTGAGTTTTGGCGAAAGCCTGCCCCTGTGTGGCTCGGCCCTCCGTCAGCGTGGGGAGGTTCTGTCACCCAGAGTGCTCTCGTGCTGTCCCCGTCAGCGACCCGCACCCAGGAAGCCTATTCCGCCTGTCCACACTGAGGGTTTGCAGACTTTCCGGGCTGGGTCTGGAGCACGTCCCGCCTCCGGCCCTGTGCGCCAGCACCTCGCTGCCCATGGCCTGGGCCCTTCCCCACCCCTGCCTGCACACGTTCCTCCCTGTGGATATGTGAGTCATGCGCACTTCGGGGCCCAGGAACCGACCCTTCTCCCCCCACTCTGCGCAGACCGTGTTCTCACCTCCCCTCGGTGCACCCAGAGTGGGGCTGTGGGGGCCCGGGGGGCAGGGTGTGACTCCACGTGAACTGGCCAAGCCTTCCCCAGAGCGGGGGTCGGGGGGGGCTTGCTGTCCCAGTTACGACACATGGGGGTGCGGTCTCTCTGGCTTTCACAGTCACCGTGGCAGCACCTGGTTATGGTTTAATTTACGGTCCCTGACTGCCCATGACATCGGGCACTTGTTTGCGGGCGTACGTAAGGCCATTTGGGCTCCTCGGCCCATTTTTACGTTGGTTTGTCTTTTGTTCCTGAGCTACGGGAGCACATTTAATTTGTTTAAGGCTCTGTCTTCCCTGCCAGCTCAGGCTCCCCTGGGTGCGTGTGGCCTCGTCTCCTGTCCTGGAGGCTGCCGCTGGGTGCAGGAGGCCCTTGGTCCTCCGGGGCTGTGCCCCTGTGGCTGCCATGCCGCCAGTCTCAGCCCCGTGTTCAGAGATAGGGACGCTGCCCCCCGGGGGCTGTCACCGGCTCTGGTCTCTTGTCAGCATCACTGTGCCCCGATCCCAGGAGCCTCCCAGGAGCCCTGGAGGCTTCGGTCTCCCTGGGGGACCTGGAGCTCCCCAGGGAACGCCTGGCCTTTCAGGGCTCTGTGGTCCTGCGCAGGGGAGTGCAGGCTCCCGCTTGCTCGGAGCCCTGTGAGCAAGCTCATTCTCTACCATCGGGCACGCCCCTCCCCAGCCTGGGCCCCCGCCCCGGCCTGCTCAGGGCACAGCCTTTCTTCCCTCCTGTGCCTGTGGGGACGCCCAGCTGCCGCCCAGCCCCCTGCTAGGTACAGTGAGAGCTGGAAGTTTGGCCTGGGAGACAGAGAGTGGTGGCTGACTTGGCGCTGAGGCCCTGGCCCGAGAGGAGGGCAGGGCCTTCTGTGGGCCTGTGTGCTGGTGCGCCCCGGGCAGGGCTCCGGGAGAGTCATTGGGGGGAGGGGGCCGGGCCCCACCCGCTTCCCCATGCAGTGCTGAAGCAGGTCTCCTCCAGCAGGTTTTTTAGAATTTTATTTTATGAGAACAGGCGGTTACGGCTCCCCAAGTACCGTAAAAGTTAATGTGATGGCCTCCCTGCGCCTGTGCTCATTTTTATAATTTTTTATTTTATGAAACAGGACAGGGAGCTTAGTGACTTATTACTATTCATTTCGTTTCAATGCAGTAAATATTGATTCAGTTGGGGGTTTTCAATTTAAACCACTCGGCGATTATATAAAATATTACTGGCCTCTGAAATTATGCTTACCGATCCCTTCGGCTGCTCATTAAGGAAGGAGTGCAATTGCAGGTCCCTCTGCCTTCATCATTCTAATAAACGGGCTGAGGTGTGCTTCTGCTCGGGAGGTGTCGCGGAAGCCGCTGGTGGGGGCCTGACAGCGAGGATGCAACTCTTAATTTGGAAGTCGGTTCAAAGCGCGCCTCGGTTATTTATTTATTTCTGTCTGTTTGAAGCAGGCAGGCCTTTCAGCTGTCAGCAGCCGCATGGCAGCAGGGCTGAGCGCGTCCCCCGGAGGCCGGGACACCTGCCCGTGCTCCTCGGCTCAGTGTGGGGAGGGCCCGGGGTGGGGATGTGGGCTCAGCCCCGATGGGCACTGAGGCCGGGACACTGTCTGGGATACCTCATCTCCCTCTGGAAGCTCATCCAGAAGTGGGCACCTTTTCTCAGTGATGCCAGTGCCCAGCCCCTCGCTGCAGAGCTGGGCTAGGGACGCAGGACCTGACGGGTGAGGTGAGGGCCCCTGGGTGCCTTCCTGCAACCCGTGCTCACGATCCAGCACCTGCCCAGTGTCGGACAGCATGTCAAAGCCTCCCCCGGGTCCCCCGTGGCATCTGGCCCTCAGGACCCCAGCAACAGGCCAGCTGGTCCCTCTGGGTGTGGGGTCTACATGTTTGGTCCCTGTCCGCACCTGTCCCTGTCCCCTCTGGGACCTCTAAGATGGCCCCATGCGGTGATGGAGGACAGTGAGAGGGTCGGGAGTCAGGGTCTGCAGAACCCCAGAGAGGCTGCGCTAGGCCGGGCCAGCACGGCGCCCCACAGCCCCTGCGCCCCTGGCAGGGGGCGCCTCAGCCCCGCTCCAGACTGCCTCCTCCCCTGCTCTGTCAGGCGCTGGCACGGGGAGGGGGTGGGCATCGGCGTCAGTGCAGGATGTTCACACGGGGCGGGGCCGGGGTGGGGCCGAACCGCCATCTCCCTGTCAGTCTGAGCCTCTGCCCTGTCTCCTTAGTGGTCACAAGACACCTGTGACCGAAGTCCCCCTCCCACGTGCTGTTTGTGTCACCGCTTCCTCCCTGGCCTTGGGGACCGCAGGTGTCTGGGTTACAGGCACTGTAGCCAAAGTAGATGTGCGGAGAGCATGTCAGAGGTGGCTCCCGGACTCTGTCTGTGGATGGCGTGGGTGGGGAGGGGCCCCAGGACAGGCCTGATGCCGAGGCCTCTTGGGACGGGAGGTGGCAGTCACCACGGGCCCCCACACCCCTCTTCCCATTTGCTCCATCTCAGGCTGGGACCTGCCCATCATGTAGGGCTGGTCACCTCCTCTGGGCCCACGGTGAGCTGGTCCCTGGTATGTGCCCCAGAGGCCCATGCTGCTGGGTACGAGGCTCTGGCAGGGTCAGGGCCACGGTCGGGGCACCGGAGTACTCCCCCTGGGACGGCCTGCGGCAGCCAGCCCCTTGGCTCTGCGGGTCTCACGTGTGTATGTCTCTGGGGTTCTAGCCTTTGGCCACTCTGTCTTCAGCCCCTGGCCTTCCTGTCCCGGCCTCCATGGGCCTGGGTCCCTCCCTTCCTTCTCTCTCTGTTCCTGCTTCTCTGTGGACGCGTGTGTCCCCGTGTTGGTCGCATTGCCAGGCACTCTTGGACTTGTGCTGTGGGGAGCTGCATCCTGGCACCTCGGCCATGCTGTGCGTTCAGAAACAGGGAAGGCGCGTTTCCCACAGCAGGAGGGAAGCCAGGACGAGTGGGCAGGGGGGATTTCAGGCCTGCGTGCACACGGGCCGTGGCCGTGGCTGTGAGGCGGGTTCCAGCCCCTCCTGCCTCCGCACCACTGTGCCAGCCCTGGTGGGTCAGCGCTCTCCAGCCACCGCCCTCCCTCCCCTCGGGCCGTCTGCTCGCCCTCGCGGGGGGCGGCCTGTCTCGCCTGCTGTAGTGAGCTGTGTCTCGATCCTGTGACACACACACGGCTGCTTCGCCCTTTGGGAGTTGGCTTGAGTGGCTGAGTCCTGCCAGGCAGCCTTCAGGCCAGCCCGCTGGGGCAGGCGGCACCCTGTCCAGACCTCCCCCTTGGGAGCAAGGCCCAGGGAGGGCAAGACGCTCTGGGAGCTGCCTCGGCGAGCCCGCAGGCCGTGCTGTGGCCTCCTGCGCGCCAGCAGCAGCCGTGGCGGCCGGGCC
Source organism: Crocuta crocuta (assembly GCF_008692635.1). Classification (NCBI taxonomy): domain Eukaryota; kingdom Metazoa; phylum Chordata; class Mammalia; order Carnivora; family Hyaenidae; genus Crocuta; species Crocuta crocuta. The sequence continues at coordinate 1,167,012 of NW_027529176.1, forward strand.
TGGTGTGTCACCACAGGATGAGACCGTCCCTGGGGGGGGCGCTTCGTTCTGGAGACGGCAGGGCTGTGGGCCGGGGGGGGGGGGGGGCCC
>NW_027529176.1:1167290-1168138 GCF_008692635.1 Crocuta crocuta
GGGGGGGGGTGCCTCAGAAGGTCCTGGGAGCCCCTCCCCATGGGACCCGGGGAAGACTGTCCTCAGGCTGTGCCTGGGCCCCTCAGCCACACCTTGCCAGCACCTCAGGCCCCCATGGGACGGCACTGGTGACCCCTGATGTCCCTGGAGATGAGGAGCAGAGGAGGCTGAAAATACTGCCTCTGACAGGAAGAAATAAAACGTCCTTGTCATCCAGTGGTGCCGGGGTGCCTTACACAATCAAACACCGTTTTAAATACCACTTTTATCCTGGTTTTAGAGGTAGTAGTAAAGCATCGCTCAGATAATCAATATCATATTTAACTCTTTGCATATATCAACCCTTCGGCCCGCTCTTACCCCAGAGCACGGTTCCCCTCTTGGGGCTGGGCCAGGGCCTGTGGAGACGGGTGAGGGACACATTGCTCCAGGGGCTTGGGGGGCACAGGAGAGCAGGCCTCTGTGTCCGCTGAGGGCTGGGGCGCACAGCCACCGAGGACCACGGCCAAAGAGCCCCTGTCAGCACGTGCTTGCTCGGGCATCCCAGGGCCCCGCCGTGGCACCAGCACCCGCCTGCCCTGTGGCACTGCAGGTTCTTTGGGCAGGAGGCTCTGCAGGACAGCGAAGGCGTCTTTCCTGTGCCAGGGCCCTGGAGTTAGCCTCACCCCTGCCTCCCCGCTCCGCACCTCCCTTCCCCGCTTCCCTCCCCCACCAGTGTCAGGAGCATTGTCCTTAGGCATGGAACTCCGTGAGCCCCACCTCCACTGCCCTTCCTTCTGGGCTAGGACTAGGGTCTGAGTTGCTGAGCCAGGATACAGGCCATCCATTCCCCCTGCCCCTCCCTCCCC
>NW_027529176.1:1168239-1173881 GCF_008692635.1 Crocuta crocuta
GCTGTCCTAGGGTCTGCTACCCCACGTGCAGACTGGGGACACCTCAGGAGACTGCGGATGTCTGAGAGTTTTGTTTGGGTGGAGGGGGCCCGCAGCTGCAGAGGCCTCCTTGTGCTGGGTTCAGGCGCAGGGACCCCGCGGGCCCTTTCTCCAGCTGCCCCCCACCGGCAGGGTGGCCACCATGGCCAGGGGGAGCCCTGATCCGGACTCCTGCTGAGCCTGGCTGAGCACCTCTCATCTCCCTGAGAGCCAGCGGGCAGGTGCAGGGTGGTTTTATTTTCCTCTGACTTTCCTCGAAGTCAGCAAGGTTTCCCTGGCTGCCCCGCCCACTCCCCAGAGTAAGGAGCCCCGGTTTAATTTGCGGTTAGATGTCTGTTAAGATTGCGTCCACTTCCCAAGTCAGCACTTAATTGGCAAGGCACTTGATTTAACAGCGTGGGAGCCTCCACCGGAAAAATGGCTTGAATAAATCACCTCCTGACGCCAGAAAATAGATATAATCTCAGCATTAACTACATTAATAGTAGCAGGAGCCGAATTAAGAAAGCCATAAAGCATAGGCGAGGGAGCATAAATTATGGCCCCAGCTCTGTCCCCGAGGCGTGCCTCTCGTCTGGGGGCGGGGCGGGCAGGCGGAAAGACTCACCGGTCTCGGCCTGGCCCCACTCACCCCTGCNCTCTGAAGCATTGGGCACCTTGCACATAGGCACACCCCTCCCCCACCCCGTCCCCAGCTCCTACTTGGGTTCAGGCCTGGCCAAGTGCTTTCCACCTGGAACGTCCTCTAAGGAGGCACTGCCAGGTGCTAGCGCCTGTCACCGACAGGAGTGCTAGAAAGGGAGTGAACTTAGGGGGCTGGTGCCAGACTCAGCTCCCACCTGACCCACGCTCCCTCGACGTCCTCCCTGCTACACAGGGCCTTTGCCTTCTAGTCTGTAGACTGGAAGGCTTCTCAGAGGAGTGGGCATTTGGCTTGCCAGTTAGGTAGACACACCTGCATCCTCAGCTGGGTACCCCTCCAGGCCTGGCAGTTGCAATTCCTCGTCATCAGTGTTCTGTCGTCTGCCCCGGCTCTGGCCAGCGGCATTCTGGGGCCCAGGCGGGCACGTGCTACGGCGCCCCTGTGGGCCTTCCCCCAGCCTTCTCAGCGGGAGCCCCCACTGCCAGAGACTTTTCGGCAGTGGTCTGCAGGAGAAAGCTGTCCAATTTTAATTTCAGTCTTATTTGTATTCTTTGTCAAGTTCAATGTTTCATATGTTCACTGTTCCTTTGCTCTGGCCTGTGTCTTACAGGTTTGCAGGGCTCTCTGAGTGTCAGGCCGTCGCCCCTGCTTTATCAGTGACGGTCCGTTGTTTCTCAGTTTGAATTCTGCCTTTTGGTTTTGTTCATGAGGATTTTTAACAGATCTTGTAGCTTTTCCATGTACTTAAATCTGTCGGTCTCTTAGGACTTTGTCTGTTGCTTTGTGTAGAAGAGCCTTCCCCACCCAAGACTGTACAAGTTCAGTTATAGTTTCTTGTGGTGCTCGGGCTTCAGGTTTTACATTTAAAGCTTTAATTTACATGGAATGTATTTGGGGATATGGTGTAAGACTAAAGGTCAAATTTAATTGTGTTTAATGGTTATCTGGTTGTCTCAGGACCATTAAATATCAGACTTTTCTGTTATTTAAATATGACACTTTTATTGTGTGGAAATGCTGGCTCCTAGACTTGGCTTTCGGCACAGATCTCTCTCTTTAATTTTCCCTTGTAAACATTCATGGTTTGTTTAGTGGTCAGTTCTGTGGACTTTTGTCCTGTGTGCCCACCACTTGGCTCAGGGCTGCCCATTCTCGGCCCCCCCCCGCCCCCAGGTCTCCCTCCCAGCCCACACAGTACCCCACCCCCATCCCCGTCCCGGCCGTTGTCAGTTCTGAGCCCGGTGTAAACGGATTCACACGGTGCGTGCTGTTTGGTGTCCAGCTGCATTTGCTCATGTTTGTTATGGCCCAAATGACCCCACGTGTTGCTGTATGTGGTGATGGGGCCTTACAGAGATCAGTAAGGTTAAATGCAGTCAGTGGGGTGGGGCTCTCACCGGATAGGATCTGCGTCGTCCTCAGGAGTGGAAGAGCCACCAGAGCTGTCTGCAGACTTACAGAGCACGTGGGACAAGGTGGCCTGTCAACAGCTAACCTTGATCTTGGACCAAGAAAAGAACCAAGAGAAAATCAATTTCTGTTGTGTACGTCGCCCGGTCTGTGGCTTGAGATGCCATTGTTCCCGTTGTCCCTGGGACCGGGCGTGTCCCCGTGGGTGGCAGCAGCTTGTTCTCCATCAAGGCGCCTGGACGCGCCACAGCACAGCCACTGCACTCTCCATGGGCTGCTCTCGTCCTGTTGGGCTGTCGCCCAGGGGCTTGGGACCCTCGTGCCCTTGGCCTTGCTGCCTCCGGGCGGGGGTGCTGTGCGGTCTAGGTCAGGCGGCTGTCCTGCAGGGGCTGGGGCCCTGGCCTGCGCTTTGTGGCCACGCCTGGGGGCTGCGCTGGCATCTCACCGAGGCCTTAGTTTGTGCGTCCCCGTGACTTATGGCTTTGAGCATCTTTACTCACCTCAGTATCCACTGCTGTGCCCCTTTGTGAAGTGTCCCTTGGAGCCCTTTTCCCACTTTGTGTTAGTTTGTCTTTTTATTGATCTGCTGGAGTTCTTTACATATTGTTGACAGTCCCTCTCTCAGATCTTCTCATGGCCTGGGGCTTGTGCTGTAACTGTGTCTAATTTATCAGTCATCTTCTTTTTTGAGTAGTGGTCTTGTGTCCTGTTTAAGAACTATTCGCCTGTCCTCACACCGTGTTTTCTCCTAGAAGCTTGACTAGATTCGCCTATGACCCTCCTTGAAGTACCTTTTACTTGTGATCCATGGTAGGGGTCACGGTTCCTTTATGTCCCCCACAGAGACGTATTTACTAAAATGAGCCCTCGGCCACGCCAGAGTCCAGGGGACTGGAGACCATGCTGTCGCTGGACTCCATGTCCTTACAACCGACCTTTCTTATCTTCATCACTCTTAAATGTTTGTTTTTTCAGATAACTTGAAAAACCTAGGCTCAGTTTCTCAGCCTTCCCCAGCCAGTCAGCCTCCAAAGCAGCAGAATTGCATTTAACTTGTTTTTAGATTTATTTGTTTATTGGGGCGCCCGGGTGGCTCAGTTGGTCAAGTGTCTGACTTTGGCTCAGGTCATGATCTCACAATTCGTGAGTTTGAGCCCCACATTGGGTTCTTCTCTGACAGTGTGGATGCTGCTTGAGGTTCTTTCTCTCTCCCTCTCTCTCTCTCTCTTCCTCCCCATCCAAAATAAATAAATAAACTTTTTGGTTTTGAAATTCTTTATTTATTTTTGTGAGAGAGCGAGCACACACGTGGGGGAGGCAAGAGAGAGAGGGAGACGGGATCCGAAGTGGGCTCTGCGCTGGCAGCAGGGCGCCCTGCATGTCCTTCTCGGAGCCCACCCGCCTCGTGGACGCCTGGCCCGGCTGGGCGGGTCCTCGTCGCTCCGACGCTCAGTGTTGCAGGCGCACTGTCCTGGGGCTTCTGGGCGNCTCTCCGGCCCGGTCTTGCCGGGGCCTCAGAAAGCTGCCGTCTTTCCGGTGCTTCCACCCAAAGGAAGCGCTTGTTCACCTTCTGACTCCAGAGCTTTGGCTGCTGAGCTCGTGTGCCTTTTCCTGATGTTTGTGTGGTGTCCATGTGGCCCACTCAGGACACCGGCCTCCTTCCGGGGCGGGGGGGCAGGCTGCACGTGCTGTGCAATCCCTTCTGCACGGTGGTGGCGGGGTGGGGGGCACCTGTCTTCTACTCCCTCAGCCCCTGAGTCCCTCCAGGTGGTCACGTGGGCTCCGCGATACCCAGGGCTCGTGACGTTCTGTGTGGGCCTCGCTCTGTTTGCACTTTGTCGCACACCTCTGCCGTCTTGCACCCCTCGGCCCAGTTGTGTCCAGGTGCTGGGGCCCCTTTGTGGCACACGCAGGCGAGAATGCCCTAGGGGGCGCCCGAGACCGGGCCGACGAGCGCGTGCTGTTCCAGGTGGACAGAGGCCACGGTGGTGGAGACGAGGGGCACGGGCTTGGGCGTGGGGGTCTGGGCTTGCAGGGGAGATGTGGAGGGCGGGTGGAGGTTCAGCCTGGATTTGAATGTCCCTGTGGGTGTCCTCAGTCCTGGGCTGTGGTCAGGAGTGTGGTGGACAAGATGGCCAGGTGGCTCAAGCTGGGCTCCCTGAGGGGCTGTCATCCAAGGAGCCAGTGAGCCAGGAGGGGTGTTGACCTCCTGAAGTCTTCGCAGACAGGCCTGGGCAGGAGGGACAGTGCATGTTCGGCCACCCAAGTCGCCCTCCATTGGCTCGTCCTTAGTGTGCAGCCTCTGCCCGATGCAGTTCTGGGGGCTGGAGGGGTGGTCAGCCTGGACTGGACGTGCACGGTGAAGGGGGGGCAGGAGAGAGACAGTGAAGGGGCAGGTGGAGACACAGGCTTGGGGACGGACCGGGGGACAGAGGAAGTGCCAGCCCTGACCCCCCCTTCCCGTCAGGGGCCAAGGAGGGCGTCTCCTGTCCAGGGCCCCGCCCCCAGTCCCCAGCGGGAGCACCCGCCCGCTACCCCGCTCTGCCCTGGGAGCGGGACTGTGCATCCGGAGTGGGGCCACGAAGGCCCAATAATACCTGCTTTTTGTAGCTGACATACAAAACACCAGTAGCTTCAGCTGAAATGGATTTTTAAAAGTGTCATTTTATGGAGAATTTTACTTTCCATCTTGTTGTTTATTAGGCTCTTAAAGGGAAAGCTTGTAATGCATCCATTGATCGAAATACCAATTGAATAGATGTGAGCACATAAAACAGTCCCAGCCCCTCATAATGGAGCCGCGCATTTGTAATGGAGGCGGCACAATTAGTATTGCCCACCAGCACGCCGCCGGCCAGGGGCGCCCTGAGTCACTGCTGTCCGTTCCTGGGGAGACACGGGCTGGGGGGCCTCAGTGACGAAGCCTTCAGCCCCTGCCTATGCCCCCACCCACCCCTCCTGTCCCACCCAGGCCTCAGCCCCACCCTGGGCCCGACCCTCCCGACAGGACGCGGCTGCCGCCCCCCTGCCCCAGGTCACAGGGCCCCCCCACCTCTTCCCCCGGGCCTCAGCTCCCACTCGGACCCCTGGCCCCCTGTCTGTTGCGAGATGTGTCCTGGAAGGCCCGGCTGTCCGCCTGCCTGTGCCCCACCGTGGCCCGCGGTCGCGTGCGGAGGGCAGTGGGCAGAGCCCCAGCGAGGCGGGGAGCCCCAGCCCTGACTCCCTGGGAGCTCCCGGGCCCTGGAGCCGGCCGTGGGCCACATTGCTTTGGGAGGGAGCCAGTTGTGTGGCTGGAGGAGGATCTTAGGAGACCAGGGTAGCCACGGTCGTCGTGAGGCCAGGTCCCTGGCCACTGAGCCCTGTTTCTGAGATTCTGAGACTCCTGCCTCTGCCCTGCACTCTGGCCGGCCCTCTCCCCTCCCTCCCCGCCGGTCCTGCCTCGGCCCCTCCCCTGGGAGACTCTCTCCCTCCGCCCAGAAGTCTGAAGTCTCCCGCACACCGCCCCGCGTTGCACTGGCTCCGGGCGGGCACAGGAGTGGGGGGGGTGGCG
>NW_027529176.1:1174108-1202975 GCF_008692635.1 Crocuta crocuta
CCTGTGGGCCTGGGTCCCCGGGCCGCCCGCCACCCCTGCCCCTGCCAGCGGGGGGCGCAGTCCCAGGTGTTGTCACCGTCGACCCCGGCCCTCTGCCTCCCCCAGCTCTGCCCGCTCAGCCCCGGACAGTGGCCGTGGCCTCCTGTACCCCTCCCCCCATGCGCACAGCGATAGGCTTTCCGGTCCACACTCCCCTGTGCCCCCACGGCAGCACCGCCTGTGCCTTCGGGCCCCTTTGCTTACAGGAGCCCCTGATGCCCGTTCTCCCTGCCCGTCTCTCACCTGAACCAGGCCCAAAGAGGACGTCAACGCAGGGGACCCCAGGCAGTACCCCCACCCCGCGCTGGGGTCCGTGTGCCCAGGTCAGGGGTGCCAAGCTGTGACAGTGCACTCTGGGGGAGGGCGTGACAGCAGGCTGTGGGGGATGGGGCAGGCTCCCTGAGGTCCTGACCTCTGAGCTTGTTCTCAGGGATGACCCGGAGAGTAGGCCTGGAGCCCTATGCAAGGAGGGGCCACAGTGCCTTCCAGAAAGCAGAGGTGTCCAGTGTGTCTGGGGTCCTGGCTGGCGTGGGGGCCCCTGACAGACTTCCCCACGAGGAGACAGGGGCACTGCAGCAGGCTAGTGGAGAACTTGATCAAACATGCTGTTTTCAAAACAGCTGGGGGCGTGGGGTCCAGGGGCCCCACCGGGGAGCCGTACGTCAGGGTGGGGACCCAGCCTGCATCTGGGGGCGAGAGAGGGGTCGGCTCAGCTGAGGCAGGGTCCCTTGGTGACGGTGGTCGCTGGCCGGGTGAGGGTCCCCAGGGAGGGAAGGGGTCTGTGCGGACGGTGGGGAGCAGGCTGTGGGGCCTTCCTGACCCCAGGAGCCCTCGCTGAGGGAGGTGGGAAGAGCCCGCCAGCCAAACCGCCTCCATGTGTCCGACAATGCTCCCCACCACCGGTGACTCTCCACCCAGGCCTCCGGCTCTGCACACGGATCTGCACCCAGCCTTTGTGCCACTCCTTGGCCTGACCCTGTCCCCGAGTCTGGGGCCCATGTGGGCTGTGGTGTGCGCTTTCCCTGGGGAAGACGTGACGACTGCCGGAGGCCCGAGTGGGGGCTGAGTGGGGACGCCTGAGGCGGTGTTTGTTGGAAGGTGCTGTGGGGCCTGGTAAGGCGGCCCCTACTTTGGACCCTGCCCTGCCCAGGCCTTCTCAGAGGTTGGGACCACCTCCCCTGCCCTTCATCCGCTTGCACCCGAGTCAGCCCCTGCTCAGGAGGGGACTGCACTCTGGCCTTCACGATGCGTCCTCGGGCCTGGGTGTGCCCTGAGCGGAGCGCCCACGGTGGGGCCTCGGGAGGGTGCTTGTGCGCACGCGCTGGGAGCCTGTTTGCCTGTCCCTCGTCACGTGTGCGCTGGGCTGTGCCCCCGCCGACGCCGTGAGGGGGCGCGTCTCAGCAGAGCCAGCTGACGGGCACCGCATGCACAGTGCTGGGGCCTGCGTGCGCCTGCTGTGGACAGTGGGCACAGGAGGAGCCCAGAGGGTAGGGGTGGGGGTGTCCGGGGCCGGCACACTGGGCGAGCAGGGAGCACGGTGCGGAGAGCGTCCCTCAGGCTTGCCCCGGACCCTGAGGTCCTCTCCTCTCGGGCGCCCCCACCCCTGGCCGAGCACCTTGCTGGCCTCCGCGGCCCCAGGCTGGAACTTGCCCGCTGCTCCCCAGGCAGCAGACACGTGGACAGCTTTTCTTTTCAAACCTACTTTTGTGGTGTGTGTGTCTGTCTCCCCATTACCACTGCTTTTCATTTAAAATGTTATCTCCCCCCACCCGTTCTTCCGTGCCCCCCCGGGGGGGCGAGGGGGCCCAGCCCTCACCCTGGTGTAGTCAAGGTTATGGTGATAAATCCTGGGGCATTGTCACTTCTATTCGGAGTAAATTGGCTGGCCGCTTTCGGGCTGAAGGAAAGATAATTTGCTGTAGTATTTCAAATGGATTAGAAATGGATTTGAAGGGAAAGTTCATGCCTCCCATTACAAAGGCGAGAAAGAGGACTATCTTAAGGCACGGTTCCCTCCCTGGCCTTCATTATCCACGCTTAATACCTTTCCTATTTTCCAGCGTTAATGAAATTTCCTGGCGGCGTGGGCCTGCCGGACGGATGGGAGAAGCCTTTAGATCTGAGGCTCCTGTTGTAGAAAAGGAATTACAGGGCCCTTGCCGCGAGGGCAGGCGCGTTCTCCGGGTCCTTGGCCCCGCTATTATCTCATTAATTTTATCCCTCTTCTCAATACACTTGGTTTCCAAAGGCTGTTCTCTCCATTAGGGTAACAATTTACTGGAGAGCCGTGACACCCACGGCACTGAAAAGCTACGTGGCAGCCCCCTGCCCACCTGGTGCCTGCCTGGCCACAGGTCCCAAGTCAGCGAGTGCAGCCAGCGGGGGTGAGGGAAGGGCCGAGGGGGTCCCGTGCAGCTGCGGGCTGGGCGCACTGTGTGCAGGCAGGTGGGTCCTTCGTAGCCCAGGCCAGCCCTCCCCGGGTCCTGTGGCTGCGTCCACCTCCTCCCAACAGCCCTGGGGCACCATGGGGCCCCTGCCTGTGCCCCTGGAGACTGCGGGCCCCGGGACTGTTGGCCGGGGGCAGCCCTGAACCCCGGGCCATGCGCCCGGCTGTGCGTAGACCATCCACACTGAGCCAGGGCGTAAGGCAAGAGCTGCCGGACACCCCCCCCCCACCCAGGTGGCCCATGACAGTCCTGTAGTTGCCATTCAGACCCAGGGGCAGGGGGTTTTGGGGGGGGAGGGGACAGCTCTCTCAGTCATGTTGGTCCGGGAGAGAGAGTGTGGGAAGAATCGGCAGCGTGTGAGATCTGCCTTCTAGCCAAGAAAACAAACCATGAGAAGCTCTTCTCCCAAGGAAGGTGTTGTGTGGGTCTGGCCCTACCTACTGCCTCGCCAGGGACCCAGGAGGGCATCCCTGGGCCCTGCTCTCAGGGGGAGCTGTTAATCCCCAGTTTGAGGCTCTTCTGCGCACAGAGCTGTGGGATGGGCCTGGATGGGCCCACCCTCAGGGCCGGAACACAGTCTTATCCTGAAGCTTCTAGGTTCTTCTGAACCGAGAGCCTGCCAGCCTCCACCTCTGCAGGTCTGGGCCTGGCCACTTCTTTCTGTTGCTTCACCTGTGTGGCTGCCCCGAGGAGTGGTTGGCTGTCCCTGTCTGGCCTCGGCCAGGGGCACATGCCCTCAGGTGAGCTTCCTCACCTTTCAAAGGGCTGGGTTTCTGGGGCATCCGGCGGGAGGTGGGGGGGTGGTCCTGAGATGCTGGGCCCAGGTAGGGAGGTGGGGTGCACGTCTGCTTGCCCACATGACCCTCATGTTTTGTGGCATCCTGTGGTGTGGATGGGGTGTGGGTAGGGTGGCGGCGCAGGAGAGGAGGGTCTGTGCCCCCAGGGAGGAGGCAGCTGAGAGCGGTGTCCTTATTCCTGTAGCCGCAGCTGCGCTACCTCGCCGCAGCGCCCGCTGGGCCATCTGGGGCCTGGCCCTGAGGGATGAGTGTGCCGCGGGCACGGGCTGGGCTTCCTGCCAGCGCACTCACCCACCAGCGCTGCAGAGTGGAGGCTCCCAGCTGCCCCTCGCCCAAGTGGGCATCTGAAAGGGCAGCTGCCTTGTCGGTGGTGAGACCGCTGAGGATTCGGGGCACCGTGGGGCTGGGAGCCAGGGCTGTCGGGAGGCGCATTGGCCTCCAGCTGAGCCCCCTGTGGTGGCCACCTGCCCTGGGCTCAGCTCTCAGTGGTGGGGTTAGGGCTCGGGCCAAGCTGTGCCCCATGGACAACGAACACAACAGCGCCTGCGGAGGGTCCAGAGCCGCCTCCGAGCTCACAGGACACCCCTGCCCGGCCTCACCCGCATCATGCCTCAGCCCGGCCTCGGAGCCAGCCAGGGGGACAAGGCAGGTGCTCACTGGACACGTCGAGACCAGGGGGGTAGGGCTGGGCCAGGGTCTGAGGAAAGCCTGGAGGTCTGTCTGCTCCCCCACAGGACACCCACCCTCTGTGCCCTCTTCCTGCCGAGATGTGCCCTGTGCAGGGACGGCTGGGCCTGGAGGGCACGCACGGCACAAGCCAGGCCGGCCAGGGCCCCTTGGCAGGACTTTTTCCCAAGATTGATGTCTATGAGCTTGAATTTTAATTAAGGGAAACTGGGTTAAGTGCCATCAGGCTGTGGTGTCCTCGGCGCTCCCTGCCGGGCCTGGCCTTACACGGAGGCTGTGGGTGTCCTGAGCTCAGCTCGCTTGCACACAGCATTCGTCTCACGTGTCCTCAGAGGCTTTGCACTGGCAAGAATCACCCCAAGTTGCAGAGAGACCCAGGGAGCCGCGGGGCCACGTGGTGAGGGTGGCATCCGTGCCCGAGAGCAGAGCTGCTCAGGCCCTGGCCTTGGTGCCGCCGTCCCCTCCGCCCGCCCACGAGCTCGGAGCCCCCAAGGCCTGCCCTGCCCTCACCAGAAAGTGGGCTGCGGGGCCATGGGGTGAGCGGCGTGAGGACGTTGGGGAACCCCAAGGGAAGGTGCCAGGTGCCCGCTGCTGGTGGTGGCATCCGCAGCGGGGACTGTCCTCACGCCCTGTCCTGCTGCCGGGGGCGCCGGCACTCACAGCCCCAGATTTGCCAGCGGGGCGCAGTGCGGATGCTCGGTGGTAATAACATTATGAGCAGAGTCTGAGCTAATATGGAATTAAGGTCAATTTGCATAAACAAATTGCTGCTGAAATGTGTCCTGAGGGGGAAAGGCCCCACGCCCTTCTGGAGTCATGAAGCTGGCCAGTCTCCGTGCGGGGGCTTGGGGGGGAGGCCCTCCTCCCCTCACTTGGGTGGCAGCCCGCCTGTGTGACACCTAGGGTGGGGGGGAGCAGGTGGGCCAGAACAGCCTGGGGGCCTCTGGCTGCTGCCCACCGCGGCTGTGGCATCTGCAGGGGGGTGTCTCTCTAAGTGGGGGCGTCCAGGGCCTCCTCCCAGCCCACTCTGCCCTTGGCTTCCCCAGGGGGTGCCGGTGTCTGGCAGGACAGGGCCCAGGACCCAGCACCCTGTGGGAAGAGAGTGTGGAGGGAGGGAGTGGGCTGGCGGCCACCAGTGCCATCCAGGCCCAGGTCTGCCTTCCCTGCCCGCTCTCGGTGAGTCCCCCAGGCTGTCTAGACCCTGTCCCGCATCTCCAGTCTTTCCTGCAAACAGCCTGCCTGCGTGGGGGTCTGTGAGGGTCTCGATGCTGGACGGGAGGGCTCTCCCGTGGTGGACAGACGGGAGGGGCAGCACTAGCTGGAGCCCGCTGGCCCCCGGGCATCTGCTGTCCCGAAGGCCAGGGTGGCGTGCGCTGCAGCAGCATCTGGGGGAAGATGTTCCCGGGCAGTGGTGACGGCCACCAGCCTTGGTGTGGACCCCAGGAGCCTTCCCTTGTGGTAGGACTCCCTCAAGAGACCCTGTCAGAAAGCCAGGGCCTGGACAGTCACGTCCAGCGGTGTACATGTTGGAGGGGGAGACTTGTCCCCTACCTGTGCCCTTCCCGCCTGGCTACTGGGGTCAGGGAGGGTGGGTGACAGACTACAGGCACGTGGGGCTGGACTGACCGGGCATTTCTCTGTCTCTGAAGGTCTCTGGTGCTGAATCGCCTGCGCCCCGCAGCCGGGGGTGGGAGAGCACAGCCCAGCCCCCCTCGGTGGCGGAACAGAGGCTACTGCTGCATCGGAGGCGTCCTTTACAGGGTGTCGGCCAACAAGCTGTCTAAGACCTCCGGCCGGCCTGGCGGCGACGGCGCCACCAGGCCCCTCGTGCGCACAGGTGAGGCTCCTCAGAGGTGGGGGCTGGGCAGCCTTTGGGCCCGGCGGCCGCTGCCGCTCGCCTGTGACCAGAGGCCGGCGGGCCTGCTGCCCCCAGGGAGCCCATCCGTGTGAGTGCTTCCCAAATGCACCACGTCCCAGGCCCAGAATTCTTCTTACCCTTCAGTGCTTGCAGCGTCCCTGTAGCCAGGGCAGCCTGGGTACGGGTAGGGAGGCCTGGCAGCCCCCGCGGCCCCTGGGGAGAGCCCCCGCGTGCGCTGCCTCTTGCTCGGCCGAGTGGGCCCTGATTTTCCACGTTTTGCTCCTGGACAAAGGAGATGAGCCAGGTATGGTGAACACGGCCCTGGCGGGCGAGCACCTGGGGCCGCGGCGCCNTGGCAATGCCTCCCCGCTGTGTCTGGAGGCAGCCGCCGCCACCACGCCCGCCCCTGCGGCCTGGGGAAACAGGCCGAGGAGAAGGAAATGCTTTGGATTCGCTTATTATATAAATTAACTAGAAAATATTTTGGTTTCAGTCCAATTTACCCCCATCCTTTTCTGTCAAGAAAAAAAGGGTGAGGCTACAGGCAGGGGAGGGCGTGCAGAGACCCAGCTGCTCCCAGCGCCCGCCCCGGCCCCCACAAGAGGCCCGGCCCCAAGGCGAGGCGGGCCCTGGGGCCAGCTGCAGGTTGGGGGCCCTTCCCAGAAGCCCTGCCCGGCTGTGTCCCCAGGAACCAGTACGGGGGAGCAAGGGGGTGTGAGGCATGGGTGCCTAGCTGCCTTCTTCCAGGCGAGGTGCACTGGGCTGCCCAGGAGAGGCACTGGGGGCCCGAAGGCCAGGTCTCTGTGCCTCGGTTTCCCCATTCCTTTCTCAAGGGATTGGGCTCTGTGATCTGAGGGCCTTTCCACCTTGGCCTCTGCTCACTCAGTGGAGGAGCAGGTACAGAGCATTGGCTGGGCCTCCTGTCGGGGACTCGGGCCCCAAGGGCATGCCACTGAGGGTGAGCGGACAGCCCCCCTCCTCTCCCGGCTGGCCCCTGGCATCCGTGCTTGTGGTCTGTGAGGTCCCACAGGCAGCTGTCGGTCCTTCCCAGGGCTGTTGCTAGCCAGGCTGCTGTGTGGGATGGACGGAGCCACAGAGCGCTGCTGGGCAGCCCCTCCGCAGAGTGATTTCCTGGCTGGTCCTGAGCGATGGGGCCTGTTCTGCTGATGCTTCCTCCGCACCCCCACCTCCTGTCAGCCCGGCGATGGCGGGGCCTGCTTGTTCACACCAGGCATGAGGGACCCCTCCCCGGCCTGGCCACATATCATTGGCCGTCCTGGCATTCATACTGTCCACAGCAGGGACCCAGATGTGGATTGTGGTTTGGGGCCACTATGGCCCTCACCGGGACCCTATTGCCCATGTGCCTGAGGCTGCGTGTGGGCCGTTCCACGTGGACCCTGACCTCAGGTGGGCTGGATGGGCCTTTGGGGTGGGGCCCCTCAGGGTGGGAGGAGAGGCACCTGGAGGTGGAGAGGAAGAGGCGGATCTGAACCACATGTCCGCTGCTGAGGGAGGGAACGAAGAGGGGAGCCAGAGCTCCTGGCAGACCCTGGGCCACTGCCATTGCCACCTTGGGGTGGTGGAAGGGGCTGCGGGGCACTCCCCCCTCCCTGGCATAGGCTGCACCACGCCTGAGCAGACAGCTGGCTGTGGAGGACGCCTCGCCAAGCCCACTCCCCTGCAGGTGCTGTCCCGCACGGCACCCACTCTCCCCGGGACGCAGAGTGCGAAGGAGTTATAGCCCCGCTGCGCTGCGCCCAGGGTCCTGGCCTCCTGGCCTCAGGCCATGAGGAGAGAACAGAAGCCTCCAGGCATAGGCGGGTCCCAGGAGGGGCAGGAGGTGGAATTTGGAACGCAGACCTTTTTGGGCTGCTTGTCCCAGGTGTGAGGCAGAGCTGACGCCAGAGCCCACCAAGGACCCCCCCACCCCGCCACCTCTGGCTGCCAGGCCCCCCGACCCCTTAACGTGGGGAAGGTAGGCTGCCTCAGGAGTGCCCACTGGCCAGCAGCCTGCTTAGACGAATAATAATTAAAGAAATAAATTCTCTCCTTTCCTGTCAGCAGAACTCTGACTTCGGCAGAAAAGTAGAGCCCTCCTCCCCTCCTGACTCTGGCTTCTCCTGGCTGCTGGGCCTCTCTGGGACAGTCCTGGCCCCTGGTTGGGGTCCCCGAGCCATGTGGAAGGGGAGGGCACCCTCCTCCTCCTGAACCTGGTGACCATGGACTTCCCTCCCGGGTCTCAGGCCTGCCCACCCCACCAGAAGGACCCAGCCCCGGGACCTGGGCGCACCGGGCCGTTCGCTGTGGCTCGTGCCCTGCCAAGCCTGGCATATGTCTCGGACCCAGGAGCCTGCTGGGCCCTGCCGGGGAGCAGAAGCCCCGAGGGTGTCTGCCGGAGCCACCTCACCAGCCTAGGCTGCGGGGCCGGCCCGCGGCAGCCCGAGTGAGGCCGACTTGTGGTAGGCTCCCTGCCCCTTTTCGGCCACCGCATAGCCCTGGGCAGGTCATCCCGTCATCCTTGACCTGCTGACCCCGCCCTGTGTGCTGAGAAGTCACACAGAGTGACACCAGAGGGCGCAAGAGAGGGCGGGAGCCACGCTCCCAAGGCCCCACCCTGTTGCCTGCGTCCCTTCCAGATGCCTCTTTCTGGGGCTCCCTCTGCCGAGGGCCGTGATTTCCCGGAACGGCCAGGGCGCCGTGGGGCTGCGGAAGCAGGCTGTGCAGTGCAGCGGCTCCCTCGCACCCCAGAACCTCCCGCTCACGCCCCGCTCCGGCTCCCCGGCCCTTGAAGGGTGAGGCGCTGCCTGGCGGGGNCTCTCGGGAAGGCTGGGCGCCGCTTGCTCCACGGCTGCTGGGCTGCCGAGGGTTTTCAGCTGAACTGTGTCGCGCGCTCGGCACCTCGCGGCCCCTTTCCCAGCAGCTACTTTATGTGCATGTTTTAGCGCTGCTCAGGGTTTGAACGTGCCTCCCACTGTGAGCCCCACACTGGCATTTTTTTAAAGAGCAAACCGCGGGGAGGGGAGTAAACCTGTCCCTGCCCCGCCCTGCACCCTCAGACACCAGGCCTGACAGGCAGACACATGTTGACAGTGGTCCCTGGCAGGAGCAGATGGCGCCACAGCGGCACCGGCAGCCTGGGTGACAGCCCGGGAAGCCACGCTCACCAGCAGCTATCAGATTGCACTGCGTCGTCTCTGTGGCTGGCAGGTGTAAGGGGACCACGTGCCACCTGGACCGGCCTCTAGTGTGTACCCTAGGATTGGTGTCCCCAGCTGGGAACCAGGACTCCGTTGTGGCCTGGGGCTGCCCAGCTCCTCTCCACCCCACTCCTATCTCCGCCAGCCACATGGGCCTCCGTGCACAGCACTTCCTTCTCATCAGGGGTCTCACTGCTCAGCCCCAGAGCCACACCTCTCCAGCTTGAGGAGACGGAGGCTCAGAGAGGGGCTGACACTGGCCAGGGGACAGCGGCACGGAGAGGGTGCATGGTGTGTCCACGTGGAGTGCCCGCGTGGCGTGTCGGCGGAGCAGTTAGGGCTTGGCAGCAGGCTAGATGTGGAAGGGGGTGCCTGGCAGTTCAGCCTGGGGGCTGCACATGGTGTCAGAATGCTTGTGTGACCAGGTCTGGAACTCGGGAGACGACTGAGCTGAGCGGGTCCTGGCGCGAGTCGTCCGGGGAGGCCCAGGGAAGTCCTTCCGGGTGGCTGAGGGCCACATGCCCAGGCCTCCCCTGCACCTCTGATGAGGCGGCTCAGGGCCAGGCAGCTTGGGGACATCCCTTTTTAAGCCTGGAATGCTTTGTCACTGCCTCAGGTCCCTAGAATTTCTGAGTGATGTCACTTCTGCCTCTCACCACCGGATCCGTTTCAGCAGCTGCCTGTGGGAAATGGAATCTGGTCTGGGAAGGCTCATATGTGTATTTGAGGGACATCTGAGCGGTCGTGGGCCGGGCGGGTGGGGACCTTGTCCCCAAAAGGGAAGCAGGGGGCTGTGTGTTAGTCTGCACTCCTGCCCCTCGTCCCCTGCCACCCTGGTTGTGAGCACCGTCACCTGCTCCTTTCTCGTCACCACTGTTTACTTCATGAGCCAGCTCCCCTTTGGACCATAGTCCATGACCTCAGGGAGGACTTGATTGGTCTTTGTGCTTATGGTTTTGGGGAGTAGGCCCCCGCCGTGGCCCTCATGGGCCAGATGTGCTTGGCCTGTGTAGGCCCGGATCGCCACACCCTGGGAGTGAGGACGTCAGGCTTTGTGGCTCTATACTCACCAGTATATTTTTATTTAACCCTTTAAATACATAAAAATCATTAGTGGCCAGGCGGCGTTCCTGGACCCCACTCAGGTCCCCTATCCCCGGGCCCTGCTCCAGGCAGAGGAAGGTGGCAGGGAGGCGCCCCGCACCTAGGCTTTCCTGGGACCACGTGCCTTGAGGCGAGGCCGCAGGCCAGCAGCCTAGAGCTGTGCTGCCAGATATGGTCCTTGTACAGGCCGCTCCCCTGCACGGCGTGGGTGTCGGTCGCACAGTGTCCTGAGGGGCAGGCAGTGTCCGTTGGGGGTCAGCAGTGCCTGCGCCGAGAGCGGGCCGGGGCGGGGGCGCTGCATCCCGCAGGCCAGTGGGGGGCGGGAGAGAGGGGGGCCCGCGGGCCTGGGTGACCCCACCTTGTTCCCCACAGGCCGGGTGGACCCTCCCAGCAGCTGCAGCCGCTCCCTGGCCAGGTACGTCCCTTGGGGTTTTATGGGGCTCACAGGGCGGGGGCGAGGGCCCCCGGGGGCTCACGCACCGCCGCCCCTGCCCACAGCCGGGCCGTGCAGCGAAGCTTGGCCGTCGTCCGGCAGGCGAGGCAGCGGCGGCGGAAGCAGCAGGAGTACTGCATGTACTACAACCGCTTCGGCAGATGCAACCGTGGCGAGCGCTGCCCCTACATCCACGACCCCGACAAGGTGGCCGTGTGCACCAGGTGGGCCTCTGGGGCGAGGGCCGCGGGGGCGCAGGGGTCCCTGCCCCGGCCGCGCCTGCCCCTCTGAGCCTGTACTCTGCATCCGCACAGGTTTCTCCGGGGCACGTGCAAGAAGACAGACGGGACGTGCCCCTTCTCCCACCACGTGTCCAAGGAGAAGGTGAGCCTCCCCCTCCCCCGCGGGCACTGCGTGGCGGTTCTCGGCTCCGGAGCCGGCTGTGTGGCCACCCCTGCCACGGGCCCAGGAGCTGCGGCCCCCAGGCTGGGGTCCGGCCCCAGGGTGGGCGCCAGGCAGCAGGCTGAGGCGGGCTGTGCCGGAAGGGCCCAGGAGGGCAGGAGGGTGCGCTGCTGGGCCTCGGCCTTGTCAAGCACGGGGGACCCCCACACACGGCCCCCTGCTCTGGGGCCGCAGCGGGGTTAGGAGAGGCGGGGGCGGGTGGAGGCTGCTGCCGCTACAACAGCTTTTCCTCTTGAGGAACTTGGAGAGAATCAGCATTTTTCTCCCTAATAGAGCTTCGAAACTCTGTTGTGAGCAATTTGGAAATTCACGTCGAGTTTCAGGTTCATTAGCTCCGGCTCCGAAGCTGGTGCACGTTCCGAGCTGTCTGATGTGGGCGCCCGCGCTGGCGCCCTGAATTAATGTTATTGTTATTTGTGTGGACGTGGCGGGTGCAAACAAGGTTAATTGAAATGAGGATGCAGCTTCCTCTCGGTAACGGCCGTGCTGACAGCTAGGAGGGGCTCCGTTTGCTGTAAGAGTTGGCTTTATTATCCCTTTTTATTAGAGCTAATTTGGGCTCTATATCAAAAGCCACATTAAGGGAATTGTCTGCAGCCGCACCACTGCCAGCCCCGAACGGGCCGGCCCTTCTCCCCCGTGTGCTGCAGTTAAAAGACAATTAAAAATAAACTCTTGCACGTTAAATCACCCTTTGTTTCTTCGCTTTCTCCCTCATTCCCTCGCTGGCCTCCCCTCTGCCCCAACCGAGGCTCCCGTGTGGCGCCCCTGGCAGGCTGGCCGGAGCTCTGTGCCGAGGTGGAGACCCGCTGGGGGCTGCGGTGGGG
Source organism: Crocuta crocuta (assembly GCF_008692635.1). NCBI lineage: Eukaryota > Metazoa > Chordata > Mammalia > Carnivora > Hyaenidae > Crocuta > Crocuta crocuta. The sequence continues at coordinate 1,185,963 of NW_027529176.1, forward strand.
TTCGTGTGGGGCAGGTCTGACAGACGAGAGGAGAGCTCCCAGAGAGAGCCCCCCACCCCCGCCAGGGCCAGCAGGCCTGGCGAGGGGGGCGACCCCCAGCGGGTGACCAGACAGCCCAGCAGGTTGCCCCCAGAGGGGCCCCGGAGAAAGTGGGCTGCCTCTCTCCCTCCCAGCCTGGGGCCAGGGACTGCTGGGCTATACAGCTCTGCTCATTTGGCCTGCTCCATGCCCCGCTCCCGCCCCGGGTCCCCCCTGGGCCCACCTGCTGCTGGAGCCAGGCCCCCCTGCCAGGCCTGCACAGCGCCAGCCTGAGGTCAGCACAGCCCAGGCTGCTCCAGGGCGCCTGCCTGCCTCCCTGGAGCCCATCCCCGGGCTTCCCTGGGTGTGGCCAGGCCTGCAGCCCACAGACGCCACCAGGTGCCCAGGCAGCTGGGAAATCTGAGCTTCCAGGCCCTGTAGGCCATTGCTGTACCTGGAGTCCCCGTGCTGTGTCCCCCTTACCCTCCAGCCCCTGGTCTTTCAGACACCAACCCCTCTTGGCCTATCCCACTGCACCCCGCTACCTGGAACCCGGGCCCATCTCAGAGCAGGTGATGGGCTCAGGTGACAGCACATCCGGGGCCAGCCCTGCCTGGATGTCTTCACCGTATGCTGCCTGGGTGGCCTTGCCTCCTGGGGAAGCCAGGGGTCTGTCTGCCTTTGGGGTTGGCAGCCCCCACCCCCACCCCAGCAGGGCCTCAGGCGCTGGCCAGCACTGCATATCCGTTTCTCCCTTGAGGGTGTGGGTCTCTGGCCACAGTCCCCGCACAGCTCATGCCTGGCCGTGGAGCCCCAAGGGGTCCTTCAGGCTCAGCTGCCTTACCTGTAGACAGGGGCAGGTGCCTGACGGAGGGAGGGGGGTGCTGGACAGGGGCTGTGGTCGTACCCAGCAGATGGGGCCTGCGGGTCCTCACCCCCCACGCCTTCGCCCCCACAGATGCCCGTGTGCTCGTACTTTCTGAAGGGGATTTGCAGCAACAGCAACTGTCCGTACAGCCACGTCTACGTGTCTCGGAAGGCGGAGGTCTGCACGGACTTTCTCAAAGGCTACTGCCCACTGGGCGCGAAGGTGAGGGGCACGGGTGGGTGGTGGGCAGTCCCCAGCCCCCAGAGGTGGGCCAGCCATGCTCCTCAGTGCCTTTCCTGGAGTTTACGTAAGCCCAGGGTGGTGTGGGGGGAATCAGGGGATGGGGTCACAAGGAACACCTGCCGACTGGCGACTACTTAGCCAGCTGCTCACGGGCACGTTGCCGCCGCCTGCTGCCCTCACCTGTGGGTGAGAGGCCGCTGTGCTGGGGCTTCCCGGCAGCTGAGCACCCCAGCTCCGGCCCGCTCTCCGGGGGGGGGTTGCTCTGTGGCCCCTGCTTGTGCCTGCGGCGTGGGCCTGCCGCGGCAGCGGTGCCCTGGGCCGGGAACCCCAGGACTGGTCTCTTCAGGCCCTGGTCCCCCAAGAGGGAGCCTCCTGGCCAGCACTGGGACCTGTAGTCTGGACTGGGGGGACCGGAGCTGGGGCTTCCCAGGGACCCCCAGCGGGCAGGGCAGCAGGGTGGGCGGGGCAAAGGGAGCACGCGGCCGTGCCCCTTCCTTCCCTGCGTCCTCTCCCTCCTGCCTCAAGGCCGGGGCCCAGGCCGGCCCGGCTGGCAGACCTGGGGACCTGACCCGCCACAGCTGGCAGGTCACCTTGAAGGCGGCTCAGAGCCTTGGCGGAGAGGCCCCGCTGGGAGCGGCTCAGACCAGGGCCAGGTGGGCTGGGGTGCGGTGGCAGGACCCCACGGAGGCTGTGCGTGATTATTGTAAGATATTCCAATTTAAATGAAAATATCAAAGTGATATTTAAGTTCTGCTTCTATTAGTGGAAGTGCTTACTGCGTCCCTTTCGGCGTGTCGGCGCTGTGTGGCTGCTACATGATGGATAGCAGCTTGTAATTATATATGGGGGAAAGCGCTGAGCAGGCCGGATCCGGCGGGAGGAGAGGCAGCAGCCTGGGCCGGTGAGGGTTAATTTTATTCTCTAAATAATATAAAAAGTGCTGAGTCGTCGCCTTGTGCCTGAAGTACAAGTCCTCAAATGGGCCCCAGAGAGTTTATAATATTCCACTGAATCAAGTGAAATTGTTAACCTTGCTTCATAAAGCCATGGCTTGTTAAAGAGGCGCGCTCCCTTTTCTTGTGAATAATTTAGGCCAGGAGTAAATCTCTGCTCCCTTCCCTTTTCAGGGGCCACACCCGGCAGCCCAGAGGTGGCCCTTCACGATCCCCTCCCCCGCCCGCACGCCCAGCCCTTGGCCTGTTCCCTGACCTGCGCTCAGGACGCACTGGCACTGGCCGGACGACATGGCGTCACAGCGGCTGTCTCTCCGCAGTCCCAGGGGTGGGCGCCCCGCAGCCACTCGACCTGGCGCCATCTGAGCCCCACTTGTCCCCTCCCTGGGTCACGCGTGTGTGTGCAGCAGAGCCCGGCCTGCGTGGGGCCCAGCCGAGCTGCTGGGGAACCCCCTCCACGCCCCCCCCCCCGATTCGCGCTGCCTCACAGAGGCTTTCGTGTTCTCTGGCTGCAGAGTCACACGCTGAGTTTGCGCGGCTGTCAGCTGGTGACTTTGCGGGGGGTCAGGGTGTCGTTGCTTAGGCTGAAATCTGGTGTGTATGGGACATTCTTCCACCCTCCCCCTGCCCCTGTTCCGGGACCTCCCCACTCCCAGGGCCACAGGGCCCCTCCTCCTCGGTGCCGCTTTGAGGCCTGAGTGGGAGTGTGGGAGGCCTGAGGGAGGCCCTGGGGCAGGGACTCAGGCCCCGGAGGGGGAGGCCCCCCTTCCCCCAGGTCCCCGCCCCCACAAGCTGCTTCACCCTTCAGGGCCTCGGTTTAACCTGTTCAGTAAGATTGGGCTAATGAGGGTCCTGAGGGTCTGGGGGACTGTGGCGATTAAGGCTTCAGCTGCCCCCTTCTGAGCAGGCCTTGGGCAAGAGCAGCTGATGTTCAGTTGGCTGTGCTATGAGTAGGATCTCACGTGGTCTCCTTCCGTGCGGGGGTCCTGTCCCCGCACACCGCCTGTGAGACCCCTCCTCTCCCGTCTGCTTGGTGCCGCCAGTTTTAAAAAGCCCAGGTTTCTGTGCTGACAGCTCAGAGCCTGCTTTGGATTCTGTGTCTCCCTCTCTCGCTGCCCCCACCCCTCTCCTTCAAAAACAACATTAAAAAAATGTTTAAGCCCAGCTTCGGTGAGGCCCAGTGCCCATACCACCCGGTTCACCCACCGCAAATGCATGACCCTGCTTGCCGGAATCCAGGCTGAGCACGCACTTGTCCGTCACGCCAGCAGCCCCTGTGCTGTCCGCAGTCAGTCCCCCCCGGGCATTTCATGTATTGAAATCCTGCACGTAGACTTTGTTGTCTAGCCCCCCACCCATTTGTTTTAGAGAGAGAGCACAAGAAGGGGAGAGAGAGAGGAAGAGAGAGAATCTCAAGCAGGTCCCTTGCTCAGCACGGAGCCCAACTTGGGCTCCATCTCACGACCCTGGGATCCTCACCTCATGCTTACCTGACTGAGCCACCCATGTGCCCCCCACTTCTTTCTTTCACCGTATTTGGTTTTGTTTTTAAACTTTTTTTAAATATTTATTTATTTTGAAAGAGAGGGAGTGAGTGGAGAAGGGATACAGAGAGGGAGGAGATGGGGGGAGAGAGAATCCCAAGAAAGCTCCCTGCTGTCAGCGCAGAGCCCGATGTGGGGCTCAACCCCATGGCCCTGGGACCATGACTGAGCTGAAACTAAGAGTCAGACGCTCAACCGACCGTGCCCCCCAGGTGCTCCTCTTGTAACATGGTTTTGAGGGTCATCACGTTGGGGGCTAGATCAAGCCTGTGTTCTTCTCATGGCTGAAAGCTGCTCCACTGAGCTTGGGGACGGTGTTGTGGCATCCAGTGATCGGGGCGGACATCCTGCTGCGAACAGGTGCGCAGAGGCTCTCGGGTCTCTCGGGCAGACACCCTGGGGGACTGGCTGGGCCGCGTGACGGCTGCGGGTGGACTTCACCCTCTGACGCGGCCACGCCAGTCCAGTTCCCACCAGGAGCGGATGCGGGCTTCATTCTGTCACGTTCTTGCCACCACGTGTCCCTGTCTGTCCTGTGACTTCAGCCTTGCTGGTGGCGGGAGGTGGCTTCTCACTGCGGCGGTGTTTTCCCAGCGGCTCGTGATGCTGAGCCCTTTACGTGTTCGCTGGCCGCCCCTTCATCCGCCGTCCAACAGCTTTGTCGAGTAAGTCACCCAGCGTACAGTTCCCCTATTTAAGTTACATTGCAGTGGTTTTGGGTACCTTACATTATTAATTTTTTTGATCGTGGTAAGATAAATATAACAAAATTTGCCATTTCTGTCTGTATGATTCAGTGGCGTTAATTGCATTCACAATATCTTACAGCCGTCACCACTGTCTACTTCCAGACCTTCTCCCTCACTCCAGACAGAAGCCTTGAGCATTCAGGGATGACTCGGCATTGCCCCCTCAGCCTTGGGCACCGACCAAGCTACGGTTTTGTCTCTGTGAATTCGCCTGCTCCTGGGTATCGGATGTACGGAGTCTACAGTGTCTGGCTTCTTGCGCCCGCTGGTGTCAGCGTCCACGCGCGTCATGGTCTGTTGGTGCTTCACCCCTTTTCATGGCCGAGTCACATCCCATGTACGCTTGGGCCACACTCTGTCCGTTCATCTTGTGACGGACACTTGGGTTGTGGCTTTTGGATACTGGTGCTGGTGCTGCCACTGCCGTGAACGTTGCGATGTAACATCTGTGCGAGCGCCTGCCTTCCCTTCCTTGGGTGGCTGCCCAGGAGCGGGGCTGCCGGGCCGTAGGTGCTGGGTATTTAGCGTTCAGAGGAGCCACCAGACCGGCTTTTGTGAGGGCTGTGCCAGCACTTTACACGGGCTCTCGCCCCCTCCCACCCTCACCACGCCTTTGTTAGCCTCACCCGCTTTTTCTAAAAGCCCCCTTCGTGAGTATCTGCTTGTGGTTTCGGTTTGCTCTTCCCTGAAGACTCCTGACGTGGGCGCCGTGTCGTGAGCTTGCGGGTCATCGGTGCGTCTTTGCGGAGATGTCCGCACAGCTCCTTTGCCCGCCTGTGACTGGCACCGTTTGGGCGTGTTTTGCTGTTGTTACAGGACTTCTTTATATGTTCTGGGAATTAAGCCCTTGCCAGGATAGGATTTGTGACTGTCTTCTCCCATTCTGTCTTTTTACTCTCCTGACAGTGTACTTTGATGCACAAAAATTTTTCATTGACTAAGAACAGCATGTTTATTTTGTTCCTACTGCCTCTGTTTTTGGTGTCGTATCCAAGAAATACTTGTCAAACCTGGTGTCACTGAAGCATCCCCCCGTGCCGTTTTTTGTTTTTTAATAAGAGTTTAAGAGTTTTGGGGCACATGGGTGGCTCAGTCAGTTGAGTGTCCGACTTCGACTCAGGTTGTGATCTCGCGGTTCGTGGGTTTGAGCCCCATGTCGGGTTCTGTGCTGACAGCTCAGAGCCTGGAGCCTGTTTCAGATGCTGTGTCTCCCCCTTTCTCTCTGCCCCTTCCCCGCTCATGCTCCCTCGCTTGCTCACTCTGTCTCTTTGTATCAAAAATAAATAAAAACTATAAAAAAATTTTTTAAAAAGTTTAGTCCTGAAATTCAGGTTTTTGACCATTTGAGTCCATTTGTGCATATGCAGCATGAGCTGCGGGCCCAGCGTCAGCCTCTGCTGGCGGGTGGCCAGTGTGCTTAGCGCCGTCTGCTGAAAGGCTGCGCCTCCCCCGGGTTGAGTGGTCCTGGCACCTTTGTTGATACTCAGTTCACCATATGGGTGGTGGCTCGTTTCTGGGTGCTGTGTCCCAGTCCATTGGTCTCTGTGTCTGTCCTTAAGCAAGTATTTTTATTACTATAGCTTTATAATAAGTTTTGAAACCAGAAAATGTAAATTCCTCAATTTTGTTCTTTCCCAAGATTACTTTGACTACTTGGGGTCATTTGAGGTTCCATATGAATTTTAGGATAGACTTTTCTATTTGTTTTTTAAAGGCCTTTGTGGGATGCGTGGGGGGCCTAGTCAGTTGAATGCCCAACTTTGGTTCAGGTCATCCCACAATTCATGAGTTCAGCCCCATATTGGGCTCACTGCTCTCAGTGAAGAGCCCACTTCAGATCCTCTGTCCCCCTCTTTCTTTGCCCTTCCCCTGCTCACTCTCTCTCTCTCTCTCAAAGATAAATAAAACATTTAAAAATAAAAATAAATTTTATAAAAGGCCTTTGGGATTTTGGTAGGGATTGCATTGTACCTGTAGATCACTCTGGGTGGTATTGTCATCTTGACAATATGAAGTCTTCCAATCCATGAACATGGGATGTCTTTCCATTTATTTAGACCTTCATTAATTTCTTTCAGCAGTGCTTTGTAGTTTTTAGTGTATCTCTTGCCCCCTTGGTTAAATTTATTCCTAAGGATGTTACATTTTTTGATGTTACTATAAGTGGAATTGATTTTTTTTAATTTCCTTTTTTAGATTGTTCATTGTTAAGTGCGTAGTGATAAGTTGATTTTATTTGTGTGCTGATTTTATATTCCAGAATTTTGCAGAATGCATATATTAGCTCTTACAATTTTTTGTGGATTGTTAAGAGCGTTCTATACATAAGATCATGTCATCTAATTTTCTTCCTTTTAAATTTAGGATTNCAGGCTCCAGGCTCTGAGCTGGCAGTCAGCACAGAGCCCGACGCGGGGCTCGAACCCACGAACCGCGAGATCATGACCTAAGCGAAAGTCGGACGCTCAATCGACTAAGCCACCCAGGCACCCCAGGAGTGTGTGTATTTTTAAATATTTGTTTTGGGAGAGAGAAAGAGTGGGTGAGCAGGGGAGGGGCAGAGAGAAAAGGAGAGGGGGAGAGAGAGAAAGAGAGAGAGAGAGAGGGAGAGAGAATCCCAAGCAGGCTCTGTGCCATCAGCACAGAGCCCTATGAGGGGCTCAGTCCCATGAACCATGAGATCATGACTCAAGACAAAATCAAAAGTTGGACTCTGAACCAGCTGAGCCACCCAGGCGTCCCTATGTTTTTACTATTTATTTAGCCTAATTGCTCTGGCTGGAATTTCTAGTACTGTGTTAGATAAAAGTGAGAAAAGGGGGCGTCCTTGTCTTGTGCTTCATCTTAAAGGAAAAGCTTTCCATCTTTCAGCGTTGAGTATGATGGTAGCTGTGGGCTTTCATATGTGATTTTTATCCTGTTGAGGAGGTTCCTTTCTATTCCTGGTTTATTCGATGCTTTTACTATAAAAGGTGTTGAATCTTGTCAGATCTTTTTTGCATCAGTTGAGATGATTGTGTGGTTTTCTTCTTCCTTCATCCTACCAAAGTGGCCAATCAGTCCTATTGACCACCTCGAATCACAGTTACATTGGTTGATTTTTGTATGTTGAACCTTCCAATGTTGAATTCAGGTTTCTAGTATTTTGTTGATGTTTTGTATATCTATATTTTATGACGAATATTGATCTATAGCTTTCTTTCTTGTGGTATCTTTGTCTGGTTTTGGTATCAGGGTAAGGCTAGCTTCACAGATTGTTTGGCTATTTGTTGTTAGGAAGAATTCTTTATTCTTCAGTTTTTTGGAAGAATTTGAGAAGAATAGGTATTAGTTCTTCTTTACATGTTTAGTAGAATTCACCAGGAAGCCCTCTGGTCTTGGGCTTCTCTTTATTGGGAGGTTTTTGATTACTGATTCAATTTCCTTACTATATATAGAGCTAGTCAGATTTTCTTTTTCTTCTTGAGTCAGTTTTGGTAGATTGTGTATTTTTAGGAATTGGTCCATCTCATCTAAGTTGTTAAAATTATGTGTGTAGAATTAGTGTGCCCTAATTATCCTAATTAGGATTTTTAGTTTTAGTTTGAGTCTATGATGGTAAAGAATACACTCTGTATGATTTTAATTCTTTTAGGTCTCTTGGGCTTTGTTTTATGGCCCAGGATGTGTTCTATCTTAGTATATGTCCTATGGGCACTTGAAAAGAATATATATTACAGTCTTGTTGAGTAAAGTGGACGGTTTTATAAATGGTGATTAGATTTTGCTGGTTAAAGGCATTTTTGAGTTCTTCTGTGTCCTTGCTGACTTTCTACTTAGCTGTTCACTCAGTGGTTGAAAGACTGATGTTGAAGTCACCATCTGTAATTTTGCACTTGATCTTAGACAGAAGGCCAAGAAGTGATCCCATTTGTAATTTTGGATTTGTCTCTTTCTCCTTTCATATCTATCAGTTTTTACTAAGTGTGTTTTATAGCTCTTTTATTTGGTGCATGTAAATTTAGGATTGCTATGTCTTCTTGATGGATTTGATCCTTTTATCAGTATAAAACACATCTCTCTGGGGTTTCTGGCTCAGTTGGTAGAGCATGTGACTCTTGATCTCAGAGCTGACTATTGATCTCAAAGTCGATTCTTGATCTCAGGGTTGTTGAGTTCAAGCCACACGTTGGGCATGGCATAAAAACATGCCTCTCTGTCTATAATTTTCTTTACTCTAAAGTCTGCTTCATGTGGTATTAATGTGGCCACTCCTATCTTTTGATGAGTGTTTGAATGGTATACCTTTTTCCATCCTTTTACTTAGAGCTTACCTATAGCATTATATTTGAAGTAACTCTCTTATAGACAGCATATAATTGAATCATGTTTTAAAATTTACTCTGCCAGTCTTTTAATTTGTATATTTTGGCCATTTACACTTAATGTAATTATTGCTATGTTAGGGCTTCGGTCTGCAATTTGACTTCTGTGGGTTTCTATTTTTTGTTCTACTTTTCATTTCTGTCATTTTATAGGTTCCTGGAACACTTTTAGAGTTTTGTTTTGACTTATCTGGAGTGCTTTCAAGTGTGTACATCTTTCTATAGCTTTTTTAGTGACTGTACTAGGCATTGTGTTGTGTGTCCATAACTTATCACAACCCACTGGTGTAGAAGTCTCACCTTCCGCCATGTCCCTTTACTCCCCATCTATAGCTGCCTTACCTGTGTCATCTACGGACACTTAGAACCGCAACAGACACTGATAATCTTTGCTTCCAGAATCAAACATAATTTAGGAGACTCATATGTTTACCTGTGTTTTGGTTATCCTGGTCTGCCTTCCTGTTGTTCCAAGGCTTTGTCTTTTATTCTTTCCTTTCTGTTTAGAGAACTTCTGTAGCCATTTTTAGGGCAGATCTGCTGGTGACAAATTCTCTTGGTTTTCCTTCATCTGAGAATGTCTGGATTTTCCCCACATTCCTGAAGGATGTTTTTGCCGAATATGGGATTCTGAGCTGATAGTTCTGCCCCTTCAGCTCTTATAAATGTCGTACCGCCTCTTCTGGCCTCCATGGTGCTTCAGGAGAAATCCACTGTCATTTGAACTTCCCCCCACAGGTGAAGTGTTATCACTCTCTGGCTGCTTGAGGGATTCTTTTAGCTTTTACAGGTTTGACTATGATTCAGATTTTTGTGGATTTCTTTGGTTTTTACTGTTTTGGGTTCACTCAGCTTCCTGAATCTGTAGGCTTGTGGTTTTTGCCAAATTTAGGATGTTTTCAGCCGTTACTCTTGAGTTCTTTCTCCTTCCCTTCCACAGCCCTGGTTGCATGAGAGTTGTGTTCCCACAGGCCCTTGAGGCAGGGTTCATGTTTTAAAGTCTGCTCTCTGTCACTCAGATTGGCTAATTTCTGTTACTCTGTCTTCCAGCTCACCGACTCTTTCCTCTGTGCCCCCCCCTTCTGCTGTTGAGCCTATACAGGAGTTTTTTAAATTTCAGTTATTGTACTTTTCAGTTCCAAAATTTCCGTTTGTTTCTGTATTACATCTTCTTTTTCTTAATTGAGACTTTCTATATTTTCATGTTTCCAACATTTCTTTAACTGCTTGTGGAAACACATGAGCATGCCTGGTGGGTTCAGTTGGTGGAGCATTTGACTCTTGATCTTGAGGTCGTGAGTTCAGGCCCCACATTGGATGTAGAGATTGGTTAAAAATAAAATCTTAAAAATAAAGAAAAGAAACACATTTATCATGCTCTTTCAAACTCTTCGTCAGATAACCCCAACACCTCTGTGATCTCATGCCGACAGGCCCTGATTGTCTGCAATTGCGATTCCATTCAGTTTGAGGTCTTACCTTTTTCTAGCAGGACGAGTCATTTTCTACAGAAACCTGGGCACGTTGGCTGTTATGTTATAAGGGTCTGGATCTTACTTAAATCTTCTGTTTCAACTGGTTTCCTGTGACAGCAGCGGTGGGTTGAGAGTGGAGGTGGTAACACACCCCTGCCAAGTGCAGGTGTAAATCCAGAATCCCCACTTGGCCTCCCTCCACTGACACCTGAGGAAGGATTGCCCTGTCCACGGTGAGTGGTGGCACTTCTGGCAAGCCTCTGCGGGGGGAGGGGGCTGCAGTCCTGCTTCTTCGGGGCCTCCTCGGGCCCCACCCCTGCAGGCAGGATGGAAGTCAGTCAGCCTTCTGTCCACCTTCAGAGCCTTCCTGTGATTGTCATGTGTGTAGACGTCAGAGCCCTGCACACACAGAACGCTCATCATCTACCGTGTTTGATAATTGTCGCTCATAATAATTGTGGATTTATCCAGAAGCTGCAAAGATGGTGCAGGATCCCCACACACCCTTCACCCAGCCCCCTGCTCTGAGCCTTCACCACAACCAGCACCCAGCCATCAAAACTGGAGAAGTAACATCGGGTGCATTGCTGCCGCCTTGAGTCCAGGCTCTGACTGCACCTTATCCTGTTTTCCACTCATTTCCGTTTTCTGTTCTAAGATATCACATTGGATTTGGTTACCAATCTGGGGATGAATGACTGAGTGAATGAGGCAGGCCTTGACCTAAATAGCCACAAGAATGGGTGAGGGTAGCCGCCTTTGAGAGCTGTTCAGAAGGGAGATGGTTGGGCATGGTGAGGAGGGGTGGAGAGGGAGGGGAGTGTGGGACTGTCTCCAAGGTGGGGAAGGGGGTGTCTTTGATTCTGGAGAGTGGGAGGGAAGCTGGTGAGTCTCTGGGGACAGGATGGGACGGTGATGAACCAGCTCGTTGGTGGAGGTGGGACCCGGCCCCCTGGAGAGCGGGGTGGCCGTGGGGGTGGCTATCGGGCCGTCTGAGGACCAAGATGGGCTGGTGAGGCCCAGGAGGGGTGGGAAGGCCAGTGGCCGCCGCGGGGAGCTAGGTGGCAGATCTGGGCCTGGGTGGCCCGCCTGAGCCCTGTACCTCCAGTACCAGCTCTTCCGCAACTACTCAGCCTGGCGCGGGGGCGGGGACCCGGGGAGCCCCTTGGTGACTGGGGGGGCAAGCACAGGTGGGCCGTGTAGTCGCCCCTGGTCTCTCATGGCCTCACCCCTGCGAAATGGAATGTGCTCCATGGAAGGCAGGCCGGCGTCCTGGGGAACCATCTGTGCCGCGGCGCCCCCGCCGGCCTGGGGGATCAGGGCGCTGGCGCTGTGTGGACCACTGAGGTGGTTTCCGGCGGCTTCTGCCCGTTCATACTTGTAGACCGGCTTTCTTGCCAGCACTTGGTGACACTCAGCCTCGGTTTTCCTTTTTCTCCATTTGAAGGACAAAAGGTTACCTCACTGAATGTTTTAATTTGCCTTTACTGGTTTGATGAGGCAAAATGCCTTCCCTATGGCTGAACCTTCTCTGCCTCCCCTTCTGAAAATTACGTGGCATTTTGTTGGGATTTTTAAAATTTTTAATTAATTAACTTATTTCTCAATATTTGTCTTATTTTTCGGGAGAGAGAGCACAAACGGGAGGGGCAGAGAGGAGACATAGAATCTGAAGCAGCTCCAGGCCCTGAGCTGTCAGCACAGAGCCCGATGCAGGGCTCGAACTCACAGACCACGAGATCATGACCTGAGCTGAAGTCAGACGCTTAACCAACTGAGCCACCCAGGCGCCCCTGTTGGGTTTTGGGGTTTTTGTTGTTGTTGTTGTTGTTGTTTTTAGTGTGGGTAGGGACAGATTTTCCTCTGGGTTGGTTTCCTCTCGTGGATTCACAGGAAATTTCTAAAATATAAATATGAACATAAAAATACGTAAATATTGGGGCGCCTGGGTGGCTTAGTCGGTTAAGCATCCGACTTTCGCTTGGGTCATGATCTCGCGGTTCGTGGGTTCGAGCCCCGCGTCGGGCTCTGTGCTGACTGCCAGCTCGGAGCCTGGAGCCTGTTTCAGTCTGGGACTCCCTCTCTCTCTGACCCTCCCCTGCTCACGCTTTCTCTCTCTCCTAGAAATAAATAAAACATTAAAAAAAAAATTAAAAAAAACGTAAATATGAAATATGCTGGACATGAATCTTTTGTCAGTCATATAAATGGCAATTCTCTTCTTTGTGACTTATTTTTTTCCTTTTTTGTGGTGTTATTTTGAAAGTTCTTAATTTTAATGGAAATGACTTTTATCAGTCTTAAAGGTTTGCGCCTCTGCGTCTGGCAGATCCGTCTCCTTCCCCGAGCCCCGTAGGCCAGCCTTCCACGCGGCCCGGCCCCGCCATCCATGTCCCCAGGGGTCTGCAGGCAGCTTCACGAGGCGGGAGCCCGTTCCTCGTGTGCCCTTGAGCCGGCTCCTGCTCCGGGATTATTTGAACTTCACGGTATTTCCTGGTCATAGATTCTTTCACAATGTTCTCGACAGCTGTTTTCACTCTTCTTGCCCTTTATCCTTCCAGAAATATATTTTAGATCCAATGTAAGTTTAAAAAAAAAAGAAAGAAAGAAAGAAAAGACAGGTTGGAATTTTTATGGCGATTGTCTCAAATCTGTCTCGGTTTGGTGAGAATTGGGCCTCGCCTCTGCCCGTGAGCGAGCCGGGATCTGGCGCTCATACAGGCCGCTCCCGTGACGCCTTTCCTGAGGGTCTTCTGTGTCTTCGTTCCATTTTCCTGTCACTTTTATTATTTTTGCAAATAACAAATTAAAAGCTTTTATTTTTTGAACATTCATGGGTATATAGACCTGCAATTCTTTATACTGATTTTGTTTCTAAGAACCCTGCTGAACTATGTTAGTAATTGTTATAATTCATCCGTAGATTCTTTTGGGTTTTTCTACAGAAATGTATCTTCTGTGAATAATGGCCATTTCTTCCCTCCTTTGAGTTCAAGTGTGTTTTCTTTCATTTTCTTGCCTCTACTCTGGCTTTGACCTCGGTACAACGTACTAGTGATAGGAGTGGGCTTCCTCCCTTTACCTGTGATGAGTGGTGCTTTCTGGAACATTCTTTCAAGAAACTCTTTATGTTAAGCTAAGGGAGGCCCATTTGATCAATAATCTGTTAAACTTTGAGTTCATGCTGAATTTATTAAACACTTTTTGTAGCCGTTGAGGTGATCGTATCCCACACAATCTGTTAATGTGCGAATTTCTGCTTGTTGATTTTCTAGTGTTAAACTAACCTTGCATCCCTGAGCCACACTAGACTCAGTCCTGGTCTCTTCCTGTCCAGATGCACAGCAGGGCTCCATTTGTTTCTAATTTGTGTAGGACCTTTGAACCCTCCAGCATGAGTGAACACGGCCTTGGTGTTCGTTTGTGATCTCATCCGGTCAGGGGTCCCGGGCCCGTCACTGGGTTGAGGAGTCCCCTCCTGTCCCTGTTCTGTGGGCCCGTTCCCGCGGGGCTGGGAAATAGACTGAATATTGGTAGAACTTCCAGTAAACCCTGGGCTGGAACTTGCTCTGTTTTTTAACTACTGATTCACGTGCCTTTACGGCTATAGGAGTATTTGTTCACGTTTTATTTTTCTTCTGGACGGTTTTTCCGGAATTTGTCAGTTTCACCTGCGTCTTCAAGTTCATTGGTGTAGCGTTTGTTCGTGATGCTCCGTCGTCGCGTTCTGCCCGTCTGCGGGGCCAGCAGCTGCCCCGTCCGTCCGTCCTGGTGTGCTCTGCGTCGGCCCCTCACCTCCCGGCTCCTCTTACCGGACAAATGTATTCACACCTTCAAGGAACCAACTCCTGGCTCTCGGTTTTGGCTGTTCTTTTGTCATTTCTTTTCTTTCTGTTCTTACCTTTTGTTCCTTCCCTCTGCTGGGTTTGGGTTGCTCTGCCCGTCCCCACGCCCCCTCTGCTGACCAAGCCGGCAGGCCCGCCCGTGACTTTGCTCTCAGCGCAGAAGCTACTACCCCCGACGTGCAGCTCAGGACTGGCGCTCAGTACAAACTGTTATCTAATTGCCCTCATTTCTTGTTTGACCCATGGAGTATTTAGTAGCGTCTTTCTTAATTTCCGGGCCTCTGGGGGTTTTCTGGGGCTCCTGCTCGGTTGTTTGACTTTGCTCCTGCATCCATGGGGACGAAGTCGTCAGGCCTGTGACATTGGAGACTCAGTGTTTGGCCAGTGTGTTTCTGAGTCGATTTCCTTCTGTCGTTTCACTTTCTTGACAGCCTTTGGGTGATTTGATAACATTCTTCACCTTCGACCCTCGCCATGTGCTTGTCCAGGGAGGAGGCCAGTTCAGAGCAGCGCCATCCAGTAGGAAGGTGGCCACACGTGAGCCATAGTGAGGTTCCGAGTTCTCTTGCAGCCACATTAGAAGACTAAAAACAGAGCAGGTGAAGTGAATTGTAGTTAACCTGACCTGTCACACCTTTTACCGTGCAGTCGGTGTGGCCTTCCATTCGTCCTTGTCTGCTGAGCCCGCGGCATCACCGCGGCTCGTGGGCGCCACACGGGACAGCGCAGTCCCCGCTGGCCGCCTCCTGACGTGCACCCGGCATCCAGGGGTTGTGGGAGGGCCACCCGCAGCGGGCCGGCTCTTGTCGGCGCCAGACTCCCTCCGCCCTCCGCCCTCTCTCCCCGGCGGCCCCAGTGCCCTGTGCTCTTCTGCTGTTTGAGCGGAGCCCATGGCAGCAGGGACCCTGCCTTCCAGGACCCCGTGTCGCTGCTCAGGCCCGGTGCTGAGGGGCTCCGGCGCCACGTGGACGGCATGAGCACGCGTCAGCCTTCTCTCCGGGGCAGGGGCTGGCCGGGACGGGGCGCCGTGGGTGCTTGGGGGCCTGCTGCCCAGATGCCCTGCCGTGCCAGCGCCCAAGCACGAGTGCGAGGGGCTTCTAGTCCGTTGGTGGCAGCTGGCGGGCAGGTGTGGGGCCTGGATGGGGCCAGTGAACTGTGCTCAGAGAACGGGCCTGCGCTACGCAGAGTCCTCACAGGCTCGTTGTCCTGGGGGCTGGGGATGGGCTCCCAGGAGGGGGTTTCGGGGCTGTTGCCACATACTTCTAAGTGGCTCAGCCAGCAACCCCCACCCCTGCATTGGGGTGCTTGAAACCCGGCTCTGGGCCGATTGGCGGGGCCGCTTGGTGGTTGGTGGTTGGTGGTTGCTGTCAGGACGGTGTCTCTCCCGCTGGCTGGTCCGACACCAGGGCACTTGCTACACACCCGCCCCGGACCATGCCCGCTAAGCCAGCTGCAGGGGTGGGTGTAAAGTCGGGCTGTCACCCCTGCAGCTCCCACCCCTGGAGGCAGGCGGGCCTTGGACAGGGGCTCCCCCGCTCCCTGTGGGCCTGGTGGGTGGAGCTGCAGCCACGTGCTGCGCAGAGCACCTGCTGGATGGCGCGTCCCAAGCGGGGTAAAATTAGCTGCCGTGACAGGTGCTGTGGATCGGGTGTGCGGCTGCCCTCGGCCGACCTGGGCACCCCTGGGCTTGGAGCCTAAGCCCCATGCAGTGAGGCCCTCCACGCATTGAGCCTCCGCCCACATCCTTGTCTTCTGCCAGGAGGGTGGGCTGCGGTCTGGAGAGGAGATTCGTGCCAGGCTAGGGGACCCCCGGGCCAGCCTGGTCCCTGCCGTCAGTCCAGGCCCAGCGCCCAGCTGGTACCCTGGCCCTTCCAATCACTCAGGGGGCTCGGGTGGGTGGGAGCGCAGGTGGCTGGGGCCTGGGGGTCTCAGCCTTCCAACAGGAAGCCTTTGGCCCTCAGTTCCCTGGGGGGCAGAGCAGGCAGGGCCGCCCCACATGGGGCAGAGGCCTTGAGCCGCCCACCTAGCGGCTCCCTTCCCCCCGCAGTGCAAGAAGAAGCACACGCTGCTGTGTCCTGACTTCTCGCGCAGGGGCGCCTGCCCCCGGGGCGCCCAGTGCCAGCTGCTGCACCGCTGCCGGAAGCGCCTTGGCCGGCGGGCGGCCTCAGCCCCAGCCCCGGAGCCCAGCAGCGTGCCACTCAGGAGCAAGCCCTCCTCCAGCCACGGAGCCAGGTGACGGGGCCAGCGGGCGCTATGCATGTAAGCCCGGGGAGGGGGGGTTCCGGCAGCAGCCCCTCCTGCGTGGGGAGACCACCCTCATAGGGAACCTCTACACCCCTTCCCAGCTCTTAGGGCTTTAGACCCAAAGCCTTAGTTCAAAGTTGAGGATCAGGTGACCTCCAGAGGTGCCCCACCCTACACCCCACAGCCCCAGGCTGGGCAGAGCCAAGGACATCCCTCTGTGGGACTGCCCAGGCCCTGCCTGTGGGGGAAGGTAGGGGCTTCTCAGATACCCACTCCCACTCCCTGGGAAAGGGAGGGTTCCGGGTGATGCTCGCAGCTGGGCCCCCACCTTGTGCTCACCTGGCCTGTGGCAAGGGAGGGCAGGGTCAGTGCAGAGCTCACCCCAGCTGCCTCAGGCCAGAGGCCCCATGTCGTCACCAGCCTATCCTCTGAGGCCGAGGGCTAGCCTCGGATCTGGATGGCGATGCCCGGTGGCTGCTGGGACAGGTGCCACACAGCTGGTCGGCTAGCGCCCTCTGGACCCCACCCCGCCGGGAAGCCACCCACCTTCACACTTCTGCTCCCTTTCCTTTCCCGCAGGAAGTCCTCTGCCGCCCAGCGCCCCACCAGACAGACGCCCAGCTCCCCCTCCTCCGTGGCTGCCGGCTCGGCCTCCCCTCCCTCCTCCCCAAGGGTGTTAGCTACAGCCTCAGGCTCTCCCCTATCAGCAA
>NW_027529176.1:1202987-1210991 GCF_008692635.1 Crocuta crocuta
CACCCCCTTCTCTTCCTCCCCCACCCCTTCCTCCCCCGGCCTGTCCTTGGACCAGGAGGAGCTGTGTGTCCAGGAGGAGGCTGGCTCTGCAGCGACGGGCTCCGGCAGCCTCTCCAAGCTGCCTTCCTTCATCTCCCTGCAGTCCTCGCCGAGCCCAGGAGGCCAGCCCAGGGCCCGGACCCCCAGGAACCCCCCAGCGAAGGACTCAGGTAGGCAGCTGGGCCCCTTAAAGCCCAGCCCAGCACGGCCAGGGGCTCATTTGCAGCGCTCCCCTCAGCCCCGCTGAGACGGGGGCCAGGTGGGGCCCGGATGGTTCGTGAGCGCCTCGCTGGCAGGTGCGCGCCTCGGGCCCTCGGGGACAGAGCTGGCCGAGGTGTGAGTGCAGCAGCGGCCGCCCGCATGGGCCACCCCAGCCGAGGGCTGATTTAATTAGAAAGCACCCATTTCTGTTAATTTGTTCTGGAAGATCACCGCACACTCCTGGAGAGAACAGATGTTCCCTCTCCCCCGATGAACATTTGGGGCTTGGTAAATGGCTCCACTCAGCCTTGTTTAGGAGAGAAAAGAGGATTTTATGGCTGCAAACGACCCTTTCTGTAAACATTTTACAGCTCTCCGCGCGTTTGAGTGACGATAAACCCCACGCAGCTCGGCGGGCTGCAAATTTGCGACCATACGGCTATCATTTTATTGTCATATTTCACGGTCGTAACGTTAATGGAAGATGCTTGCTGCAGCCTTCTCTAACAGCTCCGCTGAGCACGCTCAAACGCCTCCCTCCGAGGGGCCAGGACCGCCGGTGCCTGCTTACAGGCCCCGCTTCAGGGCCGCGGAGCCGTGGCCGGGCTCCACCTGTCCACCGGGGCCCAGGGCAGCAGCTACTCGCCTCCGGGTGGGCCGCCCTGGGCTGGGGACGGAGCACACGGCGGCCCCGAGGCAGCTGAGCCCGGTGCCGGTGGAGGCCAGCAGGGTGCGCAAGGCCCGGGAGAGGCCGCAGAGACCTCCCCTGGCTTCGGAGGCCGCGTCAGCCTTCATTTCCTGCTCAAGCCTCCCCAACCCTGGCCGGGGCCGGAGCCGGAGGGGCCGGCGGAGGCAGCCCAGGCAGTCACCCAGGACGGTGAGGCCTGCGGGCAGGGACCAGTGAGGTGTGCAGTCTGGAGCCCGGAAGTGGGGGGCCCAGGAGGAGAGGTGGGCTCCCAGGGGCACTTAGATGGTGCCATGCCCACGGGCAGCCACATGGAGGCGCCCGTGGGCCACAGGGACGCCAGCCTGAGCCGAGGCCGGAGCACTCCTAGCCGAGGACCGACGCTGACTTCCAGTGAGTGCCAGGCACACGGGGCAGGGACGCCCGTGGACGTGACTTTCTGTCCCCAGGCCCCTGCTGTGCTGGAGGAAGACCTGTCTCCCCACCAGACGGCAGCCTCTCCCTCCCTGGCCCTCCTGCCCCCAGGCCCTGTCACCGCACCCACCGGGACCCAGGTCCCCCCACCCCCACTCAGCCAACTGCTCACACACGTGACTTTTGAGGTTGGAGGCACAGTGCAGCCACCACACATGCATGTGGCAGCCGTGCAGACCGCAGTGGCTCCCGCCTGTGGCCAGGCCTGCATGCTGCTAGGCTGCTGGACCCCAGGGCAGGCACGGGCAGCCCGATCAGAGCCACTTTACCCAAGTTGTTCGCAGCCCCACCCCCACCCTGCAGGCTGGGGGTGGGGCTTGATGGAGTCACCCCCATTTTGACCCAGAAGCTTTGGTGGGAGGGACCTTCCCCGCCCCCCCCCCCGCCCCGGCAGGGGGGAGGATGCTCCTGGCACCTGACCTTTGCCCTTCTTGGAACAGGGAAAACTCTACACATCAAACCCCGGCTGTGAGGGCCCAGGGGGCCAGCCCGCGCCTACCTCAGCCCCCTGTTCCTGGAGAGGAAGGAGGCTCCACCTGCCAACGCCCCAGAGGAGGGACCACCTGCCATCAAGCCCCACCCTGGGGCCCTGGGGTCACTGCTCTGCCTGCCTGGCCCTCAGCCTTCTGTGACCAGTGTGCACCCAGGGGCGCACCTTCTCTCCCAAGCCAGGCCCTGCCCCGCCTCACCAGCCCCTCTGCACCCACCTTCCCACCCCTGGCTCCTCAGCCTCGCACCCAGGGTGTGCCCCGAACCCCAGCGCAGGGGGGAGCCAGGCAGGGCGCACCGCAGGGCCTGCGCCCACTGTGGGGGCCGCAGCCGCACAGCTCACCCCCGGGCCTCTCCCCCACCCCCGACCCCCAGGCCTCCCTGGGAGGGGACTGTGTTCAGCAATAAAGGTTCTGTCCTGTGTCTGCCCGTTCTGGCTGCTGTCACAGCACCACTCGGCCTTGCCGCCCACCAGCTCGGATGGGCACGCGCTGCCCGCAGACCAGAGGTGCTCCCTGCGCGCAGATCTGGGGCTGGGGTTCTGAGGGGCTGGCCGCAGACTCCTGGCGGCTACCGGGTGGTGGGCAGGAAGGCTGTCCCTCCTCCCTGCCTCCCTGAAATGGCTCAGAGGGTCGGGGACAGCCTCTCTCCTGCGGCCAAGCCAGTGTGATCTGTGGTGAGGAGAGGCCCGGGAGGGAGCCCTGGGGACGTACGTGTTGGATGCAACAGGCTGGGGCCGGAGTCCCCCAAACCCGGGTGTCCTTCCGGCTCCTCCTGGGGGTCTCAGGGCAGCGGCAGAGCCAAGGCAGGGGCTGGAGGGCAGGCCTGGCTTGTCTACACCTCCCTCGCCGGAAGTGTCTGGGCTTCTGGGGGGACTCGGGGACGCCTGGCCGGGGCTTGTAGCCTCAGTTCAAGGACCTGGGATAGAGTCTGGTCTGACCAGCATCGAGGGCACAGAGCCGTTGGGGGTGTTTCCCTGGGCTCCTCCCCCGTCACCCCCGGCCTGGCCGCCTCGCTCGCCCCTCTGTCAGCCGCTGCCCCGGTGGCCTCCGCTCGTGCCTCGGCCTGGAGCTGGGTCTGCTGCACGAGGCTTGCTGCCCATCCCCCTGGGTTGGGGGGTTGCAGGGGGAGCCGCACCGTCCAGCTCACGAGGGCCACCAGCACTCAGGCTTCTGCCCACACCGCGTCCCCAGGGGGGCCCATTGGCCCAAGCAGTTCCCTTGGCCCAGCCGGGCCTGCACAGGCAGACGCTCCGCCCCCCCGAGGCCACGGTGAGGACCCGGGGTGGGGGGGCCTGCTCTCCGCTGGTCCCCGTCTCTGAGGGGTGGCATCTCCGTGCCGGCCCCAAAGGCGATGAGGACCAGGGCTGGCTCTGGGCAGGGCGACTGGTTAGTCAGGTGGTATAAGAGTTTGACATCCCCAGGACCCCGTGCCCACGTCCCTGGGACCCCACGTGATGTCCCCGGGGCTCCTGGGCTCCGCAGCGGCCGATTTGGCAGGACGGTGGACTCCAGGGTTACAGCGGGCCAGAAGGAAAGGGACTCCCCATCAGCGAGCAGCAGAGTCCCCACTGGGGGCCGGCTCTCCGCCCCAGCCACACCCTTTGGGGTCCATCGGGTCAGCCTCGGTGCAGGCCCTCGCCAGGGCCCCTGGATGACACAGTGGGGCCCGCAGAGCCCGGGCTCCGCCCTGACGCTGGGGAGGCCGCAGAACTGGGGGCCACGGCAGGGAGGCCGGCACTAGTGAGGCACAGCCCGGCCGCCTCGGCCTCCTGCCCCTCCTCCCTCGGGCTCCCCCTCAGCACCCTCTGTGACCTCCCCACGAGGTTGAACTTTTGAGGAGGGGAGGGGCTTGGGGAGAAATTCCTCCTCTCCCAGACAGACGGACAGACACAGAGTTGTTGGTGCAGCCCCGATCTGAGCTGTGGCCACCTCAGACCCTCGCCTCCTCCCTGCCGCCCTGCACTTCCCTTCACAGGGCGACACAGGCCCCCCAGCTGCAGAGCGAGTAGCGGTGTGTGCTCCCCCCGCCCGCTGGGCAGCCCCACGTGGAGCCACAGCCCCAACACTGCCCGGTGGCAAAGCAAGTGTGGGCGTGGCTCCTCCCCAGGCCCCACTGCCCCACTGTGCAGCCCACCACCCAGAAGCAGCTGGTCTGACAGCCAGGCGCCAGTGCAGAAGGGCTGGGCACCCCAGGAAGCAGGGGATGGCTGGCCAGTGGCTGCCCTGTCCTGGGCCGGGCCCAGCCCCCCCCACACTCTGTGTCACCCACTTGGGGGCCTTGTAAGTTCAGGCTCTGCCTGGTCAGCACCCGTGCTCCTGCGCTGGCGAGGGGGCCGTTCCTCGGAGCCGCGTGCCCCCTGGTCACTCGGGACTACAGGCCAGCGAAGCCCTTTGGGGATGAAGATGCTGGTCACCTCCCACCACCGCCCACACCAAGCCAGACAAAGCAAGGTGCCAGCTGAGGGCACAGCACAGACTCCTGTACTCCTGGGAGGGGCTGCCCCCCCTCCTGGACCCCAACATCCCTGCCCCGGGCCCTCTCAGGGACTGCCCTGGCGCCGCAGGGCACGTGCCCTCGCGGTTATTGGCCTCACGAGGGCAGCCTGCCCCCTGGCCCTGTGCCCCTCATGCTGGCTGCCCTGCTGCTTGCTGGCGTCTGGGGTAGGGATGACTCGGGGATCCCTGGGGTCCTGTGGCCAGCAGCAGCAGGGGCTGGCGGGGGGGGGGGGGGGGGGCACAAAGGGAGGAAGTGACCACAGCAGGTTNAGCAGGAGGGCGTGGGGGGGGGGGGGGGGGGGGGAGACACTTCACTGACTCTCTGACCTGGAGGTGATGGGCTGGGCCCTGGAGAGGTGGGCTTTGGAAGAGACCTCAGAGCCATGGGCCACGTCTAAGCTCTAGGCTGGGGCAGGTCTCTGGGCATCTGTCTGGGGTCTTTAGTCTCGGTGCAGTGATGTACCTAAAGTGCGGGCAACGCAGAAGAGGCGTAGACTGGGGCAGGGTGGGCCTGGCCTCACCCGGGAACTGGGGGAGCTGACTGGGAGAGGGCGCCTGGTTGGATGGGCGCCCCAGCCTGGAGCCCCTCCCCAGGGAGGCACCTGCCACAATGCTGAGTGTGCCCCCCGCCCCCGCAGTGGTGCCTGGCACACAGCAGGCTCCTCACTTTAAGTACAAATGAGTCCCCTAAGTGGGCAGGACACCGACCCTGCCATCACTGAGCCCTGGAAGAAAACGGGGTGGATGAGACCCTGTCCAGGGTTGAGCAGTGGGGGCGAGACAAAAATGACCCGCCTGGCTGGCACTTTGTGCAGGATCCAGAGCCCCGTGCGGCCCAGGAGGCATAAGACAGGCAAGGGTGGAAGGGCGGCTTCCTGCCGGCAGCTGAGGGGCACGAGGAGGGGCGCCAGGTGACCGCACCCCCCCGGCTCTGCTCCGGCTCCCTGCTGACCTCACACCTGCTCCCGCCTGGCCGGGCCTGGCCCCTCCCCCTGGGGGACAGGACAGGGACATGCTTCTGCCCCCAGAACCCAGCTGACTTGCCCCCCACCCCCATGCTGTCTCCCAGGGCTCTGCAGGAACAGCTTTGGGGACAGGGGAGCCCCAGGTTGTCCACCAGCCCCCGGGGCAGCGAGAAGCTGGGGCCTCGGCCCCTCAGGCTCCAGGGAATGGCCTTGCCGGCAACCGACCGAGCTGCACGGAAGGACCTGCCCGAGCCCCGCGGGACCCGGAGCACAGACACAGGAAACGTGGGCTAAGCGGCTAGACGGAGTGATCTGTTCCCGGCAGCAGGAGACGCTGGCACGCTGTGGTTCAGCACTAGGTGTTACCCCGTGGCTGATTTCCCGCCCTCCGCCCAGGAGGACCCCGGAACGACAGTGTTCTCTGCACAGCCTGTCAGACGGTCCGGTGTCTGCCCCTCCCCTCGGATGTGGACAGGCCGCTGCCCCACCTCCACCAGCCGTGCAGTGTGGGGCTCGGCACCGCTGGCTCGCCCCGCCCCCCGCTCTCTCGGACCCTTGGGGAACCAGCTTCCATGCTTTGAGGAAGCCCAGCCGGCCGAGGCCACCCTGTCCTGCCAGGCGTGAGCCCAGAGATGCTATTGATGGCTCTGGGCAGCAGCTGTCACCCCTGCTGTCCTGTGCTCCCAGCCACCAGCCTGCAGGGACCAGCCCTCTCACGCCTGGGACAAACCCGGGCAACGCAGGGCCCTTGAATGTGGTGAAAAGCTGCCTATGTCATCACCCTTCAGTGGGCTCATTTTCAACCAGAGATCTCTGGGCCACCTTCCCGATGGAAGATGCCCCCAGGGCAATACAGCCCGAACGCAAAGAGTTGCAGGGTAACGTTTATTTATTTAAAAAAATTTTTTTTATGTTTTATTTATTTCTGAGAGAGAGAGAGAGAGACAGTGTGAGCAGGGGAGGGTCAGAGAGAGAGGGAGACACAGACTCTGAAACAGGCTCCAGGCTCTGAGCTGTCAGCACAGAGCCCGATGTGGGGCTCGAACCCATGAACTGTGAGATCATGACCTGAGCCGAAGTCAGACACTTAACCGACTGAGCCACCCAGGCGCCCCATGGGTAACATTTATTTTAAGTTTATGTATTTCTTTTGTGAGAAAGAGAGAACATGGGAGGGGCAGAGAGAGAGAGACAGAACCCTAAGAGCCTGACACAGGGCTTGATCCCATAAACCAGGAGATCATGACCTGAGCTGAAATGAAGAGTCAGGCGCCCTTGGGGTGCTTTTAATGACGAGCCACAGGGCTCCTGCGGGAGTGCATTGCCTCAAGCACTGATGGTTTGGTGGGTGTGAGGCCCCCGGAGGGCACGGAGGCTTCGCACGCGCAGGGGAAGAGCCTTTGCAGGAACCACAAGGCGCCGGCGTCTCCTCTCCCGGCTACAGAGGCAGCTCAAGTTGCCGGGAAGACGGCGCTGCGCTGGTGGGTCACCCACCGAGGCTGCGGGCGTGCAGCGCGCCCATCTGCTTTTTCTGTGACAGGTGGGAGGGTGGGCCTGGGTCCTCAGGGACTGGCTCCCAGCCCGGGCTGCGTTGCCTCCTGGTACTGAGGAGGGGGGAGGAGGGAGGAGCAAGCTTGGGAACTGCTACCTGAGCAGCAGAGGCCAGCACCTTCCCTGGGCTGAGGAGCCCCTCACACCCTTGGTGCACGCTCGGCACCTGCAGGCGTGAGCCCTTCCCAGCCGCTGTGCAGGTCCCCACCCGGCCCGACTGCCACTAACCAGCGGGCAGAGCGCTCTGCTGAGGCCGCACGGAGGTCAGGGGGCAGACAGCGAAGGCCTAAGGGCCTCAGGAGCAGGCAAGAGCGGGGGGCACAACTGTTCCCAAGGCCTTACAGAAAGCTAGTCTAAGCCCAAGGCCAAGTCCAGGGCTGGGGAGCTTGCCCGGTGCCCAAGCCAGTCAGGGACATAGGTGCCCTGCTTGGCCCCAGACGCCTCTCCCCCAGGGCGGTGAGTGAATGGCTGGGGGCAGGAATGACCGAGAGCCGCGCCTCGTGAAGGGGCCTGGTCTGTGCTCAAGGGCCCAGCATCGTTAAACATCATATTTAGGGGCTGGATGTGGGGAAAACTGTCCCCACTTAGCTTGACTTGGTGGCTGAGCGTGGGCCTCCTCTGAACACCGGTGGGGGGGGCTTTAAAGGGAGCCCCAAACCCTGCAATGCATCTGGCAACCCATGTAGCCGGGAGCCCAAGCACCCAGCCACTGGCTGAGCCGGCCCTGCAGTGACGGAAGGCCCTCGCCCTCTGCCTGCCCCGCAGAGCCCCCCCGCACCCTGCCTGCAGGACTGGGGGCAGGAGGAAGCGGTGAGCCGTTCCCTTCGGGCACAGTGGGGATCCGCCGCCCCATGGCATGTTAGGAAGTGGGGTTCCACTCCCAACTGTATGAATTTTTGTTACTATAAAATAATACACATTTATGCCCGTTAACAACCTAAAAAGCAAGCTGCCCTGGTGACTTCCTGCCCAGGTCCTTCCCGAATTTTTCTACGCATAGATGGCTATATTTAAGATTGAGTTTGTTAACTGTAAAAGCCCTATAACAGCAGTATAGCAGTTTGGGGGTGGAGGGCACGGACCGCGCTCGGTCACTCCGCAG
>NW_027529176.1:1212108-1212657 GCF_008692635.1 Crocuta crocuta
TCCCGCGGTGCAGCCGCTGGACATGCCAGCAACTTTGTTGACTAAATTCCTGAACCCGCCCGAACCGCGGGGCTAAAAATAGCCGGCACTCCCCTCGCCGCGCCCGGCCCGGCCGCGGAGTGGCACCGCTGTCGCAGGCCCGAAGGTCCAGGCGCCGCCACGCTATCGGGGCTTCGGGGTCCCGGCCCGCGGGGCGGCGGGGGGCCCCGGGGACCCAGGNCCGGGTCCCGCGCCGCCCGCGCTCCGCGTTCTCCGCACCCTTCTGCCCCGCGGCCTCTGCGTGTGCAGTGACCCCCGGCGGCCACCAGAGGGCCCTGCCCCCTCCTCTCGCCGGCGGCCCGTCAGCACCCCTTCCCACAGCTGTTCCCCGCAGGAGATTGACAGCTGGGCTCCGGGTTGCCATGGGGATAGGCAAATAAGGGCGGCGGGTCTGGGGCTCCGATTGGCCTGGGGGCTCACGCCCCTCCCAGGGAGGCGGGACCGGACGCCCTGCTCTATAAAGGGGAGCGCGCGGCGCGGCGCTCGGCCGTGGAGGCGGGGCCGGGCGTC
>NW_027529176.1:1213057-1213378 GCF_008692635.1 Crocuta crocuta
CGCGCGGGCGCGGGCCTCCACCCCGGCGCGGGCCACCACGTGCGCCTGGAGGAGCGCTTCTCCGACGACCAGCTGGTGTCCATGTCGGTGCGCGAGCTGAACCGGCAGCTCCGCGGCTTCAGCAAGGAGGAGGTCATCCGGCTGAAGCAGAAGCGGCGCACCCTCAAAAACCGCGGCTACGCGCAGTCGTGCCGCTTCAAGCGGGTGCAGCAGCGGCACATTCTGGAGAGCGAGAAGCGCCAGCTCCAGAGCCAGGTAGCGCAGCTGAAGCTGGAGGCGGCGCGCCTGGCCGAGGAGCGGGACCTGTACCGGGAGAAATAC
>NW_027529176.1:1213427-1219004 GCF_008692635.1 Crocuta crocuta
AGACCGAACTTCCCTCCAGGCGTCCGCTTGTACAGAGGCCGAGCCGGCGCTGCCCTGGACGCCGCCGTGCGCGCGCTCCCTCCCGCCTTGTCCTTGCCCCTCACCTCCCTGGCCCTTTTTTACTCCTTTTTAAAGCGATCTTATTTTCGAAGTATCTCTATTTATTTTGCTCGGCGATTAGGAAAGAAAAACCAGGAGGAAGTNGGGGAGGGAGGCCACTGGCTCTCATCCCGCAGGAGCCCGGGCCCCTGGACTCCGGGGGTCCTGCGCTCCCCCGGGGGCCTGCTCCCCGCCAGCGCCCTGAACAGAGATGCCCTAAGTCGTTGAAAGTTTTCTTGTGTTGTTGGGTTTTGTTGGATCATTTTTTCATTTGCTACAAGCTGAGGAAAGGGAAAGAGAAAAAGAAAAATAAATCCGTTTAGATCCAAAAGTCACTGGAGCCTGGTTGGTTTTTTGTGGCTTTCATTTTTGCCATAGTTCTCCCTGAATGCGAAGAGAAGGCGGTCCCTGGGGAACAGGGCTCTGCCCCAGCTCTGGGCCACCCGCCTGGGCCGACCTGAGAAGCTGAGCGGAGCCGTGGACAAGGCTGCGGTGGGCCGGTGGGACCCGCAGGCAGCTGCCCCCTCGCCCTCTGGGGCCGCCCCGCGGGGAGGAAGACTCCCTCCCAGGCAGGATGGAGGGCGCGAGGCCCGAGGCCGGCCTTGCCGGTGACCCTGCCCATCCCGGCGGCAAGTACTTGTTTGTTCTCAGTCCTGAGCCCGCAGTCTCCCGCCTGAGGGGTGGCCTGGCCTCTGTCTTCTAAAGGAAGGACCGTGGGGGCGCCCGGGAATATCAGGGCCCCCGGAAACGTCACCCTAAAGGGTCCTGGGCAGTTGCAGGACCGAGTTGACTATTCCCGCCCTTTGCGGTGGGACTGAGGCCCATGAAGGTCCGCGGTTTGCGTGTTCGGGACGCGCTCTCAGGCCGGCCAACCTCAGCAGGGGTTCCTGGGTGCAGCGCGCTTTTCTGTTTGGAGACAGCAAAGGCCCCTCCCGGGCTGGGGCGGCTGCAGCGCCGTGTGGGCGCGGGGTCCCGCTTCACCTTGGCTCCATCTGAGGGTGCTGTCGCCTCTGCTTCTGCCTTAGAATAAAACTTATAGCAGAAGGTTGGGTGTCCATGGGGCTTTGAGCGAAAGCCCCCACCCCGGGGCTGAGCTCTGGAGCCCTCAGGGGGGAGCGAGGTGCGGACCATCCAGCCGCGCGGAGCGCAGTGCAAATGTGGGGGCGCAGGAATGAACTCCAGGACCAGGTGGGGAGAGGCTGCGGCACAAAGGGCCACCAGCACCCCACGTCCGGCCAGCTTCCGGATGGGGCCGCAAGGACTCCAGAGGCTCGCCAGTGGCCNGGGGGGGGGGGTGGCCGGTTCTCACCCAAGACACCTTAGTTTTCATTGTTGCTGCCAGAGGAGCCACGCGGGGGTCTCCCTCCCCGCAGAGGAAGCAAGACCAGGTGGCCCGGCTCAGACGCTGTCTTTTCAGGAGGTACTGACGGCTCAGCCCTCCGCTCTCCCCGCGGCAGCCGGGCCTCCGGAGCCCAGCGCCTGACAGCCCGGCCGGGGCTCGGGGCGAGTCCGGGGGCAGCTGCGTCCGTCGGTTTCCCCACAGCACTGCGGCCGGAGACGCCCCTGGACGCGCTTCACTTCCTTGTATCTTCTCTCCCTCCCGGGCTCTCCGTTCTCTGTCATTCCTTCCTCCCGACTCACCCCTTCCTTCTTTCCAGTTTTCCCCCAGGATACACTGAGGCTGGAGAACAGGGAGGCCGCTGCGGGAGGGGCCCTTACCTTCGTGTTTAGACACGGATCCTTTCCTGGGAAGAGAGCCTATTTGGGGAAAGCCCCTGTGGCCCCAGGGTGGCCGTGCAGGGGCCCCGTCGGGAGGGGCTGGGCTGCGAGCCTGGGGGCGCTGGAAGGGGGTCTGGAACCGTGAGCACCGGAGGCCTCACAGCGCTGCCCCTCCCCCGGGGCCCAGGGTGTGACAGTGCATCTGAGGAGCCTGCGGGCGACAGGGGAGGGGCTCGGTGGTAGCTTAGAGCAGCTGCGCTGGCGGAAGGTGTGAGAGGAAGCAGGGCACCCCAGGGGCGTGGGCCAGGGGCAGGGGTGACAGCAGAGCCCAGGCTTCAGGACGAGCCTCCACGCAACACCCAGGCCCCGGCGCCCAGCGCCCCTGAGAAGGGTGAGCGACACCCTCTGCCTGGATGTTGAAGGGGGGCCCTGGTGGCACCCCGGCCTCAGCCGCTCCGCTTACCCCATCCATCCCAGAAACCCTCTCTCTGGCGGAATCAGAACGTCTTGGCCTCGGGACCTCCAGGCGCCCTGCCCCCCTCCCCCCTCCCCATCCCTTCCCTGTCCCTCAGGGGACACTTTCGTTTACTCCTGTGTCACTTCATTCGGTCTGAGAGTCCCTTCTCCGGCCCGGCAGGGACCACAGCCGGCACCCAGATGACAGCCCCAGCCTCAGGGAGACTCGCTCAGTACACGAGTGGGTGGNCGCCTGCCGCAGGGAGGGGGTGGGGGTGGGCTTGCGGATCAAAGCCATGGGCTGGGTGGCCTGGGACGTGTGGGCACATCCAGGCTGCTTAGAAGGTGACAGGAAGACTCTGCCCCCAGGGAGCCCTCAAGCCAGAGGGAGGCGCGAGAGGGGCCTCGGGTGCAGACTGGGCTGGGGGCGCTGGGGGAGTCCAGGGCCTCACACACATGCCTGCCGTGCGCGCCCCCGTCCCGAACACGGACTCCGCGTGCATAGGCTCGGTGCCACGTGTGGTAACCACGTGTGACCTGGACGTGCTCCCGCACACTCGTCCCTGCACGGCTGCCGCTCTGCCACACCTTTACCCAGGGCAGCTGTGCTCAGGGCCCGCCGGAACCCCCAGACGCTGGGCCCCAGACACCCCAGCCCTGAGCCAGGGAGCTGCCTGAGCTGGGACCCCCCACCCTCCTGGCTGTGCCTCTGCCCTGCGGCCTCTGGGGGCAGCGCAATTGCAGGCCCCCCCCCAGAGGGGCCGGTGGGGCTTTATCCTCCGCACAGCTGCAGGGTCCTACACCCCAAATGCACACACACAACACAGTTGCCCCCCCCACACACACCGGTCCTGCTGCTGCTTAGGGAATCCGGGAAAAAGTCTGGATCCGAAGTGACTGAGCTCAGCCCCAGCCCCAGCTCCCGGCCGCTGGTCCCAGGTCCGCTCTGTATGGGGGGGGGGGCACTTCCGTCCGCAGCCCACAGCCTCTCTCCATGGCCACACTAGCCCTGCCTGCTGCAGCCGGTGGCTGTCCGAGGGCCCCTGTCTGGGTTCCTATTTATAGCCGGCTCCGAGGGTGGCCTAGTGCAAGGCCAAGGTGTCCTCTTCCCCCCCCCCCCAGCCGTTCCCCCTTGAGGA
Source organism: Crocuta crocuta (assembly GCF_008692635.1). Lineage (NCBI taxonomy): Eukaryota > Metazoa > Chordata > Mammalia > Carnivora > Hyaenidae > Crocuta > Crocuta crocuta. The sequence continues at coordinate 1,216,841 of NW_027529176.1, forward strand.
CGGGCGCCCATAGGCAGGCGTGCAGGGATCTGGGCGACAGAAACAGACGCATGTGTGCATGTAGATGTAGCCACGTGTGCAGGCAAATGCACACCCCCAGACACCCCTCCCCTTGCCACACACACACACACACACACACACACACACGGCCAGGCATGCACAGGAATACACACATGCTCACACGTGACCTGCACACACGGGCCCCGTGGATTGTGTCCGTCCTGGCCCCTTCACCCCATATACTGGCCGTGTGGCCTCATGGGCTCTGACTTCAGCCACCCAGGGAGGAATCGCCCTCGGTCACCATGGACTTGTTCGGCCCCAGGAGCCCGCAGCCCACTCTCCCTGCCCTGGGCTCCACTGCCTCTGTCCCAGCCTGGCCCTCAGAGCCACCAGCGAGGACCCGGATGTCCTTCAGGACAGAGGCTCTGTTCTTGCCACCAGGCTTCCAGAACAGAGACCCTCCCTAGGCTCGCCCAGCCCCTGGGGACAGATGTGCCACAAAGCCACCTGCTGCCCTCACTGGGACCATCACCAATTGTGCTGAGCTAGAGGCTCCATGTCAGGGCTCAGTGGGTGCCAGGTGCAGGCCAGGGCCTTGAGCCTGAGGCTGCTGGCCCCTCCTGGGTCTCAAGAAGGGCAAACCACCCCTAGTGTGTGGCCATGCGTGGGACCCTCTGGCCCAGGGTCTGGGGACTTGGGGCGCTGTGGGCATGAGAAGGAAACTAGCCTGTACTCAGAGCCCATGGGAGCCCAGGGCTCCTCCCCTCTGCCGGTTGAGAGGCTCTGGGCCAGCGGCCAGCGGGGTGGTCCCCAGCACTTGAGGGGCTGGTGGGTGGACAGGGAAGGGCTCCCAGCCCCGCCTGCTGCTCTGGATGCCTCTGTCACCTCCCCGGGCCTGGCCGCATGCTCAGCAGTCACCAGCTGCTGAGTCCGGCCGCTCCTCTCCCGGCCCAGGCTGGCGCCCGCGGGGACACATCCGCCTGGCTGCCCCAGGATCCAGGAGTGCTGGCCTCGAGAAAAGTCTGTTGGCCATGACAGTGGGAGAGGACGCATTCATTCACACAGAACTGTTGATTAGGCCCCTACTGTGTGCCCGTTCTAGGAGGCAGGAAGAGATTGGGAATTTGACAGTGGGGACCCTGCGACCGGGCCCATTCTGGTGGGCGGCAGCTGGCACAGCCCGCGGGTGAGGCCCGCAGTGAGGCAGGGGGCAGAGCCCCAGCCCCGACCAGGCGGGAGCAGGTGGAGGGCGCTGGCCGGGGCCTGAGCAGGGAGGGGCAGGCGGGAGACGGGCCGTAGGGAGCGCTGCCTGCAGCGCATCAGGGGGAGGAGCGGGCAGCGTCCCCTCCGACCACCTCGAGGGGGTGCTTGGGGCCAGAGCTCCCCCAGGAGGGGCACAGGCCTGGGCCCCAGGGCCCGGGGACACTTCGCCGGGCCGGCCATGGCGGGCGGGGGAGCAGGCAGGGCCAGGGGAGGGAGGTTGGACGTGGGGGTCAGGGGGAGGCTCAGTGTCCCCTCTGCGGGGACAAGCGAGGGCCGAGGCCTGCAGGGAGGTGTGAAAGGCTGGGGGCTTTTCACACCTGTCGGGAAAGACGGGACAAGGGGGCTGTGCACGGCGCCCACCCGCGCGCACACGCGCACACGCGCGCTCTCGCGGCCCCTGCGCCAGCGGAGCCCTGGCGAGTAATTTGCTGCTGGCGGGCTCAGCGCCTGCCTAATTCGCAGCGACACCGCTCAGCTGCCTAGGGCTCCAGCTGTCACAGACGATTAGCCTGCGGCGGCGCGAGCCCGCTGCGACCGGGGGCGGGGCCTGGGAATCCCCTCGCCCGGCCGGGGCACGGGACCGGCCCTCCCCGTCCGCCCTCTCCCCTCCGCGTTCACCCACCTCCCCCTCCTCCTGGAAGCCTCCAGACAGGGTGGCCTGGCACCCGCACCCGGAGATGCGGGTGGAGAGGTGCTCTCGGGGCACGTGCACCGCTGCCGAGTCCTGCCCAGTCCCTGGGCCCCTGGGCGCCGAGAACCTGAATTTCTAGGTCATTCAGGCCCGAGCCTCAGGGCGGGGTTAGAGGCCACAGCTGCAGTTTTCTTTGGGGGGCGGGGATGGGATCTACAAGGAGGCAGGTTTCTGGGCGGCGGGGGAGGGGGTGTTGGCTGTCTCCCT
>NW_027529176.1:1219054-1221569 GCF_008692635.1 Crocuta crocuta
ACTGCGCAGGGAGCCCCGAGGGCTGGGCCGGAGGGAGCAGAGGGAGGCTGGGGCCCTCCGTCCCTGGTCCGGCGCGGCCCCTCCTGCTGTCCCTCCGGCCCCGGGGCTCCCGACCTCGCCACCTCCTCCTGACTCTGGCACCCTTTCCTTGGAACGCCCGGGTTAGGTGCCCTGAGGCCCGCTGGGGTCAGCCGTTCCAGGGTCAGAGGCCGCCCATCCCTGGGCCGCTGCCAGTCCCAGCCAGACCCACCGGCCGCCCGTGGCCTTGCCTTGACCGCCATCCACCCTCCAGGCCGGTTCTCTCGCGGTCCCCATGGGGCAGGCTCCTCCCTCTCTAGCCCTGCAGCCACTTCCTCCTGGCCCTGCCTCGCAGGGGACTGGCCTCTCCTCCTCTCCTGTGGGTCCTCCGTCCCACCACGTCCTCCGAGAAAGGCCAGAACGGACACCATGAAGTGTCCAGCACGTGCCAGATCTGTGTGACCTGGTGGCCGCCTGGCAGTAGGCCTGGGGGTGCCGACGACCGTTGTGCGGAGGGGGGCCAGGGTGCAGGGAGGCCCAGGATTGGCCTCAGGCCACGCAGGGGGCGCGCGGCTGGTCGCAGAGACCAAGAATGGTCCCCTTCCAGCGCGCACTGGTCCCGGGGGCAAAGCCCATCACTTCCTGGGAGGGGAGGGGTTTTATAAGTTTATTTATTTATTTTGAGAGAGAGTGTGCAAGTAGGGAGGGGAGAGAGGGAGAGAGGATCCCAAGCAGGCCCCGCACTGTCCGCGCAGAGCCGGACACACGCTGGCTCCCACGAACGTGACCTGAGCCGAGATCAAGGGTGGATGCTTAACGGAGAGCCTCCCAGGCGCCCAGACAGGAGGGTTTTAGCACAGCCGCCAGGGGCGCCGGGACCCCGTCCCCGCGTCTCCGGGGGGTACCCAGGGCTCCCCTTTGCAACTCAACGGCCGGTCTGCTCGGGCAGAAGCCCCGGAGTGGCTCCCGAGTGCCCGCAAGCCCCATCTCCGGCGGATCGGACCCTTGCCCGGTGCCTTAGCGCGCCCCGTCCCCCGNAAGGTGGGGGGGCAGCAGGTGCCCCAGGTGCTTGGCCAGGCCCTCCTGAGTGGAGAGCAGGGAAGGGGCCGGGAGAGGTCGCAGGGGCGGGCAGGTCACAGGGTCCAGTCTGGTGGGGACGGTGTACAGACCCACCGAGCAGGGAGAGGCCAGCGGCGCGGCGAGGCCACGACTTCCCCCCTCACCTGTGCAGGCGCTCAGAGGAGTCCAAGCCCTCAGTTTCCATGGCTGCAGCAAGGGGCGGACGGGTAACAGGACCCGCTCGGGGACTAAGTGGACTGTGGCGGCGCACGTGGGTGGGGACACGCTGTGACCTGAGGGCCTGGCCCTTCACCCCCTTGTTCCTGCTGAGAACAGGTGCTCGCCCGTCCCCGACGCACCGCCACCCTGGCCCTCTGGACTGTGGGGGTGCCCTGCCTGGGTTAGAGCTGGCCGGGAGGTTGCTCCATTCCGGCCTCGGCCTGGGGGTGATGGAGGATCTGCCCCTCTGGGTGTCACGAGGTTANATCCATACCAAGGCAGTGGCAGTGCCATCCTACCCGGCTGCCGTCAGGCCTGACCCCACGCCCACATCTGGCCCTCGCCGGTGCACGTGGGAGAGCAAACTTCTCTGGGCTCAGTCATGTCACCTGTGAGCCATTGAGCTCCCCCTGCTGCCCGCCCCCCCCACAAAGGGTGTCGTGAGGGACAGATGAAAAAAGGCAAGCCCTTTGTCAATCTGGGAAGGCTTTCTGGAAGAGGAAGAAGCTCTGTATGGGGGAGAGGGCACGGAGCAGCACATGGCTCTCCTGCACTGAGGTGGGGTTTGTGGGGAAGTCACGTTTGTGGAAGTTGTCACCTTGCAGGAGCTGATGGTCCCGGCGGGAGGGGGGGGCGGGGGCGGCACAGAAGGGCTGTGCTGACCTCTGCCCCCTCAGGTCACCATCCCGCACCGCCCCGTGCAGACTGCACACCAGGGGCTATTCTCAGGGGACAGACACTTCCTGCCAAGGTTGTGAGGACTCGGAGACCCTGGGGCGTGGACAGGGTGCTTGTCACGTGGAAGTTCCCATCCAGGAAAGCATGACTTTGAGTCCTGGCAGCTGGTCCGCAGGGGCCTACGGCCACGGGCCAGACCTCGCCTGGGGTCGCAGCTGGAGCCCGGGGTCAGGACTGGCCCCCGGGGGGGGCTGGCTGGGGACAGAAAGCGGGACGGATGTGTGCTGAAGGCCGGAGGGAGGAGGGAGCCAGACGGTGACGCGCTGAGCGGCAGGGTGGCTTGTGAAGGAGGGCAAGGGGCGGGGGGACAGGAGGCCGTGGCCACCGCGCCTCACGCCTGCCCCCTGCCCTCCTCCCTTCGGCGCCCCTCTCAGTCTTGCACCCCTGCCTGTGTCACCACGTGGGAGCTGACCGCTCTCCTCTCCCCTGCCAGGCTGGCTCCTCTCCACACCTCACTTGTGCGCGGCGGTCCCCGCGGCCC
>NW_027529176.1:1221612-1222875 GCF_008692635.1 Crocuta crocuta
GCGCCGCGTCTGGGGCCGAGGACAGGGCCAGGCCCAGCCGCGACAGCCGTTGGAAGCGGGAGCGAAGGGCAGAGTGCTGGGGACGCCGCCCTCGCCCCTGCCGCCGCTCCTTTCCCCCCCTTGCCTGCTGCTGCCTCCAGGAAGGCCCGGGCCTCACACGGTCCCGATACCCTCCCTCCCTCCCCGTCCTCGCCCGCCCCCTGGAGGCCACCGGAGCCACTGTCCCTCTGAGGCTGCCTCTTCCTCAGACTGAAATCTGTGTCTTACCTGAGGCCACCCAGCTGAGCGGCCTGGCAGGGTGGCCTGGCAGACGGCGGGGGCCCTGGGCGGGGGTGGGGGGAGGAAGACANCCCGGCGCTTGTCCCCATTAAGGGGACAATGGGAGAATAAGCACTTTCCCTTCTTCATTTCCCCTGCTGTCTGCTAATATCATATTGATGATAATTTCTCTTTAATGGGCTATTTGCAGTAATTATGATACACTGAGTGAGTAATTGTATCTGACTCCCAGCGCCCACCACTGGGGTTGGGTGGTGGTTCACAGCCTTTGGCCCTCTCCGCCCAGGTGGCTCTGCCCTCTGCCTGGGACCCNTCTGGCGCAGGTGTCTTCCTTGGCTTCGCTGTGTGGACAATGCACATCTCCGCCTCTAAGCTGAGCCACGGACTCAGTCTCTTAGCGTCCGGGGGCTCGGGGGGCCTCCTGCCCTCAGAGATTCCTCAAAGAGCCTGTCGGGAGGGGAGTGGGGGTGGGGGGCTCTGTTTCTTCTGCCACAGAAGCTCNATACCTGCACCTCCGTTCCCTCTCTGTCATTTTGGTGGCCTTTTGGGAGACTCCGAGGAGAGACGCCTGTGCCCCCGCTGCCGCGTCCGGCAGAAGCCTGTGCTCCTGGGGTCTGAAGGGGTGGGTGTCTCTCCACCGAGCCAGGACNAGCCCCTCTCCCTTTCCTCTCTCCGTTCTTGCCCCTCCAGCCAGGCCCAGCTGGACAGAGGACGGGGGTCCCCAACAGTGGCTGGGCCCTACTGTGTGCCTGGGACGCGCCAGCCCTGGGAAAGGTCAGAGGTCAGGCAGAGCTGTTCCCCATGCAGATGGCGGGGTCAGGCCCGGGTCTTGTGAGATCCAAGAGCCCCGGAGCCCCAGCAAGCCTCTGACGAGGACCCCCAGCCCCCACCAGACATCCTTCCGGGCCCAGGGACCCTGCACTGGCCTCCCCAGGCAAGGAGGCCTTCCCTCAGACCGCTGAGCCGTGTGCAGGGCCCGCGCCA
>NW_027529176.1:1227810-1228588 GCF_008692635.1 Crocuta crocuta
GCACCATCACCACTGTTACCACCACCACCGCCACCCCGTCACAGCCACATAACTCATCGGTGCTTACTGTGCACCCAGGGCCTTGCTGGATTCGTGATGATCTCGTTGGGACAAAAGACATGGCCTCCCAAATTTGTGAGGAAAACGAAGTACCAAATGGACTGTTTTTGCCCGCAAGCACAGTACCCGGGAGGCGTCTCTGGGGTCGGATCGTGCAGCAGGGCTCCGGGCCACTATGTTTGGTGGCGGGAAGAGCACTTACCGAACCGAACCGCGTGGCCAGACAGGTCAGGTGGTGCGCGGGGAGGGGAGCGCTCCCAGCAGACCTGGCGGCCCAGGTCAGAGGCCACCGGGGGGCCAGACTCACCCGCAGCCGCCCGGCCCGGGAGGAAAGGACAGGTACGTGCGTGGCCTCCACTCCGGGGCAATTCGGGCCACGCACCCAGCCTGCCTGGGGTAACTTTGCATAACCGCCGTCTGTGGGCAGGGCAGGGACAGGCGCGAGCCCGAAGGCTAGATGTGCGCAGGGGGGAGGCCTCAACCCTGGAGACCTGGGAGAACTGGGCTGAGGATGTAGGACCNTCTGGTCAATAAACCTCGGTTCCCGGGGGGCCTGGGGGTGTGGGCTGACGGTGCTGCCCCACCCCCACCGAGGCACGCTGTCATAATTAAGCACGTGCAGTCTAATTAATTGAGTGGTCAGGATGCTAATTAGCAGCTTGATTGAGACTGGAGGAGGGTGAAGGGCAACCTTGGCAGTGAGCACTCCTCCGCTGCA
>NW_027529176.1:1228887-1231731 GCF_008692635.1 Crocuta crocuta
TCCCCTTGCTCCTCCCCACCCCCCGCCTCCTCCCCCAAACACCTTTCCTGCCTTCTGTCCCTCTCCCAGCCTGCCTCCCCCCGGAGGCCCTGATCCTCAGGCCAGACCTGCCCCTTGCCCCCCCACCGCTATGGCTCCGCCCCCGCGAGCCCTGGCCCTGGCCGCATGGCCTCTCTCGGCCCTCTCGGCCCCTCAGGCAGGCTGCTCCATCTCCTGCTCGGCATCCGTCCCCAAAGGGTGGCCAGCATGACGGGCTGGCCCAGTGACAGCCCCTCCCCTCAGACAGCCTCCTCAGGTGAGGCCGGCTCCCAGAGCCTGCGGCCACCAGCCCTGACTGCCCACGGCTCCCGCCAGAAGGACAGGGCTCTTGCCGCTCCCAGGGTCCTGGCCCATCTGTGACCACCTGGGCTCCTCCGGGCTGTGGCTCTCCCTCTGCCGCTCCATGTAGCCACCGGCCGTGGGGGACCTGGACACAGTGACCTGAGGGGAAGGTGACCGTGGCCAGGCCTGCACACCATCCGAGTCCATGTCCTTTGAGTTGCCCCCCCGCCCCCAACAGGCTCACGGGGTGAGTAGAGCCACCGGAGCCTGTAGGAAGCCTGACGAGGAAGGGGGGGGAAGGAGGCTGAGGGGGGGGCTGAGGGGTGGGGGCCTGTCCCAGAGGCCTTGGCCATCCTGTCCGGCCCACAGTCCCTGGGCTCCAGCCCCCCACCNGGACACAGTGACCTGAGGGGAAGGTGACCGTGGCCAGGCCTGCACACCATCAGAGTCCATGTCCTTTGAGTTGCACCCCCCCAACAGGCTCACGGGGTGAGTAGAGCCACTGGAGCCTGTAGGAAGCCTGACGAGGAAGGGGGGGGAAGGAGGCTGAGGGGGGGGGCTGACGGGTGGGGGCCTGTCCCAGAGGCCTTGGCCATCCTGTCCGGCCCACAGTCCCTGGGCTCCAGCCCCCCACCCAGATGAGAGGACCCTTCCCTTCCCTTCCCTGAAGGAGCCCATGGGCAGGACAGCGGGGGAGCTCTGCTGTAAGGCAGCCACGCTCCCTCTGAGCCTCAGTTTCCTCGCCTGTGCAGTGGACGGCAGGGACCGCCCTCCCTCTCAGGGGTGGGAGTAGAGCCGGCACAGGGTCAGGCCCCTTTAATTTCNAAGGCCCTCAGGGACCGACCCAAGGGGTCCGGTGGCAGTGGGGAGGGCTCGGGGCGACAGGGCCAGCCCAAACGCGGCGGCACCGGCTGACGCTGACCCTGAACCTGACGGAGAAGGCCCCAGAGCGCTCACTTCTGGGGACGGGGAGCCAGGTGGCTCCTCTCCTCGGGCTCCACAGGGGGCCGGGAGAGCGCACCTCTCTGCTCCCTCCCCTCCCCGGTTCCCTGCCCTGGGCCTGGGGGCGTCGCCCAGAACCGAGAGGGGCGCCGCAACCTCGCCCGGTGGTGGGGGCCCGCGGACTTGGGGAGGGGGTGGGGACGCTCCCAGGTCTCGGCCTCGNGCGACCCCCCTCCCCCCACCCGGCCTGCCTGGGCCACCCCTCTGGCCCAGGTGAGTGGACCACTCCCCCCAGGCCTGAGACAAGGACAGGGTGGGGGTGGTGTAAGGATTTGAGCTGATGTAAGGGAAACCCAAAGGGTAAGATAGAACAGGAGACTCTTAAGAGATAAAAGCATATAAAATGCAAATACAAACAGGTGATGGGGTTAGGTTTTAGGGGAGAGACTTGGAGCGTACTTGCCCAGCTCCATGCGGACCCCTCCCTCTCGCTCTAGCTTCTGGTGGCCCCGCTGACCCAGGTCACCCTGTCCCCCTTGTCTCGTGGTCGGCAGTGGAAAGCACACCTGTTCTCTTGGGGGCTCATCCCCACCAAGACTCCCAGGCCAAGGGCCGCACTGGAAGGGCACCCCGTAGGGAAACTTGGGATGCTCGTGCGCTGCCTGGTCCTACCAAGGGGGGCATAGATCACTGCGCACGGGCGAGGTGGGCTCCAGAGGGTCCCATGGAAGCTTCCCGAAGGTCCAGCTTAGCCCAACAGGAAGTTACTGCAGGGAAGGCCTCCTGGAGAAGAGTGGGGGGGCAGCTGGGTGGCCGTTCTCCGGGCGGGAAGGAGAGGGCCGGCCTTGAGCACCAGGCCCACCCCACACGTGGGGACACGTGCCCGAACCAGGTGGCCTTGTGAGAGGAGCCACTCATTCTGTGAGGGGGGCCAGCACCCAGATTCGCCCCAGTGGGCCGGGGAGGGGCACTCTCTCCTGCTCAGGGCATGGGTGCCGGGCCCTCCAGGTCCACCCTAGCTTATACCAGGCCAGCTGCACCCAGCACGGTGGGGGGTGCCCGATGGTGCGGGGAGCGGGTGCAGTACATGCAAGCAGCAAGCATGTGATTACTGGGACAGCCACGGGACGAGGGTGGGGTCCCAGGGCAGCGGCCCAGGGGAAGCAGCCCCACACCTCTCTGAACGCCGTACTTGTCTGTGAGCACCTGTAAGTCCCACAATCGGGGTGGGGGGGCGGCTGGAGACCAAGGACGGAGCAGCAGGCGGGGTGCAGAGCTCAGGGCTGGGCTTCCCTGACTCCAGAGTCCGCCTCCTCTCCCCTGCTGGTGGTGGGCTGAGGAGGATGGAGGCAGGGGTCCAAGGAGCCTGGGGTGGGGGCAGGCACGTGGGTGCTCTGGGCAGCTGGGGTGAGGCCGAGCGTCTGGAGGGCCCCGGGGCCTCATCCCGTGCCTCTCCTGAGCAGAGCAACCGTCCCGGGGCCCTGGGCTGCCATGGGGACACCTCGGCCAAGGTTCCTGGGAAGGGAGCCCAGCTAGGCGTGATCTGAATGCTTGAGGTCAGGGGGGGGGGGGCGCAGTGTG
>NW_027529176.1:1231742-1231917 GCF_008692635.1 Crocuta crocuta
CTGCACCCATACATTTTTATTAAAACAAATAGAATTTAATTCCAAACCTCATTTACTACGTGTTCTCAAAGCAATGAAATTCAGCTCAATATGTTTTCCCAATCAGATCCATTTGACTACAGTGGAATATATTTATCTCAGATAACATGTTCTGGGGGGGGCGGCGAGCAGGGGG
>NW_027529176.1:1232611-1234461 GCF_008692635.1 Crocuta crocuta
ACTTCTGGCCGTAGGTGCGTGGCCTCCCGGGTGGCCCGGTTCCGTGGGGGCCGTGGCCACATGGTTCACGGGTGGGTTCCTCAGAGGCCCCCCATGGCGGTGCCCCCGCCCCCCGCTGCAGTCCCAGGCGCACACTCCAGGCCCTGCCCGGGAGAGCCTAAGGCCCAGTACAAGGCCCGAGAATATGCATTTTTCAAACACCCCAGAGATCCCACTCCTACTCCCCTGGGGGCCCCTGCCTCAGGCCCGTCTTGCANGCTGAGCAGGTGGCTAAGTCACAGGGTCTCGAGGAGGGGGAAGGACAGTGGCCAAGAAGAAGGGCTTCCTGGGGAGGTGGCTTCTGAAATGACCTCACAGGTGACCCACAGCCAAGGCAGAGAAGGCAGAGGCCAGCCAGGGGTTGGAGAGGGCAGAGCCCCGGCCGGGTGACCGCAGGCCGGGGCCCCCCCACCGTGGTGTCTGACCTCGCCTATGCCTGCCTTGCCTTCCCTCCCTGCGGAGGGAACTGGAGCTCCGGGGTTGAGTTTCAAGCCTCTCTGCTGCCCATGAGTAATGCCGCTGGCCGAGATTGGAAGGTGACCTCAGCCCAGGGTTGGGGGCACCCCCAGAGCCGCCTGCCTGCCCTAGCCTCCCCCCTGCGACCCCAGCCACCGGGATTCCCAGCCCCTGCCTCGCCTGGGGATCTAGCTGGTTGCCCACCTATGCCCCGGCCTCCCTCAGCCATCAAGCCAGGGGGGGGGCGTGGGGAGGGCGGCTTGGGAGTGAGAGGTGGGGCTCCCCACTGGGCCCCCAGCTGGTCCCCCAGACAACTGAGGAGGGGCCGGGTCTGCCAGGCTCTGCTGAGGCCACTCATCAGCCCGGAACTTTCTGACCTGAGGACTAAGAGAAGGTCCTCAAAACACGGGAAGAAGGGAAGGAGAAAGGGAGGCGCCAGAAGACAGCAGAGCGGTCCTCGCGGCCAATTTGCAACCAGAATTCTGGATGATGAGAACGTTTTCAGGCCTGCAGAGTCCCCGAGGTCGGCCTGCCGTGTGTCTCTTCTGAGGAAGTGTGCGTTTTTTGTTTTTTTGTTTTTTTTACAAGATTTATTTATTTATTTATTTTGAGAGAGAGAGAGAGAGAGAGAGAGAGAGAGCGCGTCCGCATGAGGAGGGGAGGGGCAGACAGAGGGAGAGAGAGCCCCAGGCAGGCTCCACGTGGGGCTCAGTCTCACAAACCGTGAGATCATGATCTGAACCGAAATGGAGAGCCAGGTGCTTAACGACTCAGCCCCCAGGAGGCCCGAGGAACTGCCCTCTGTCACCTCTGTCTCCCTCAGGAGAAACAGCGCGATGACGCGGGGGTGGGGCCATCCCAGTGGCAGGGTCCAGGGTCCACTTACCGACGGGACCCATCCCTCCTTCCAATCCCCAAGTCAAGTCACAGGTGGGGAAAGGGTGGGGCCAAGGCCTGGGGGCGAGCCCGGCTCTCCCTCCGTCTCCCCCACCCGCGCCCACTCCCCGAACAGGCAGGCCAGCTGCTCGTTCCTGGTCGCAGGAGGTTCTGCTCAGGGGCGGTGCCTTCTTCAGCAAAGGTGCCCGGGGCCCTGCGTCCGCCCACTCAGCCGACAAACGAGCCCACTGGCCGGCCCGTCTACCCCAGGTCCATGGCCTCCCGCCCAGGAGCCCCCAGGTGCCTGGGGGAGGAGCTGGGAAGGGCTCCAGGGGGTGGGCCCACAGGTACAGCCCTGGAGGCCCTCCCGGCAGAAGCAGCTCCCCATCAGCCCGTCATCCAGTCTTGGGGCAGCTCCTGGGCTTTGAAGTGTTCAGACCACACCTCAGGCCAGCCGGCCCCCCCCCCAAAACCCCAGG
>NW_027529176.1:1235241-1243131 GCF_008692635.1 Crocuta crocuta
CCCCCCCAAACACCCAGGGACTCACCTCCCCCCTTGCACTGGCCCGCGTGCCCTGGCCCCCCGCCTCGCCCTCCCCCCAGCAGCACGGGTCAGGCAGCGCTCAGCCCGCACACGCCAGTGCGCCTCCCTCCTGCTCCTCGCGTGGGGCGCCACTCGGAGCCTGCGCTTAGGACCCTCCCACCTGCCCGAACGTCCTTCCTGCCCTGTCCGTCGTGCTGGACGGGTTTCCACAGACCCGGACATCCCACGTCTGACCCCCCGCGGCCAGGACAAGCCTGGACTGTGGGGAAACTCGCCCTCGGGGCCCAGCTGTGGGACGGGCCTGGGGGCTCAGGGGTCCCGGAGGCCTGCGCTCACCCCAGTGTCTCAGGGGGCCTCCCCACGCCCCTTCACTCAGGCTGACACCGGCTCTCTGCCCCCCAGGCCCGCAGATGGTGGGCGATGGGCACCGTCTCTGCAGGGGCGGGGCCCCGGACCATCCTGGTTCTGCGCTGGCTCCTGGGGCGGCGCGCTCGGGAGCTTCAGGGCCTGTATCTCCCAGGCCCCCGTCTTCCTGAACCTCTGACTCCGCCTGACTCAGACCCCTGGCCCGTGAGGGGCCCTCGCGTCACCCCCAGCCGTGAGGGAGGTGCGGCCGCTGGGGGGTACCCGAGGGCGCGGGGGTGCGGTGGAGAAGCCCAGCTGCCCCCTCTCCTGCCTCTGCCGGGAGACCCCAGCCCCCAACAGCCCGGCAGGCCCAAGGTCAGTGGTCTCCGTATTGACAGCGTCCCTCAACCCGGGGCTGGTAGAGGAGGGAGGGAGGGATTCGGCTCAATAAGGCCCGTCTTGTGAGACAATAAATTTGGCCATTGACCCGGCAAGCAGACATCGATAAATGAATGGTTAATATAAACATTGTCCTTCTCAAATTAATCCGGCTGCAGGGGCGGGGCGCAGGGCAACGGGGAGGCTGAAATACGAGGAGAAAGCGGAGCAGGGACTGGACCCCCTTCTCCTCGGCGGGGTCCTGGCTGGTCTGGGCCGCGGCCCGAGGTCGCCCGATGTAGCGAATGAGAAGCCAAGAGGCCTACTTACGTTTAGATTTCAGACCAACGAGAAAACCTCTTTATTATAAACATTTCCCGGGCTCAGTCTGGGGGACACTCACACTACAAACCATCCGTTGCCACGTGCCCCTGGGCGACGCGAGCTTTATCTGGAGACCCTGGCATGACCGCAGCCCCCGCCCCCACCACCGGCGAGTGCTGGGAGCAGGGGTGGGTGTGGGCCTCCGTGACCTCCGCCCGAGGGCTGTCGTCCTAAGTGGACGAGCGCCTGTGTAGCACCGGGGCCCAGACTCCCGTCCACGGCCCTCCCCAGCAGCCCCGCTTCCCCACCCAGCGGGCAGACTGCTTCGCCTCCCAGGGTGGTGGTGGACACTGGAGCTCTCTGTGGTGAGGGGGCCCCGCTGCGGGGGGGCCTTGGGTGTCTCTGGGGCTCGGGCCCCCCCCCCTGGGGGCTGCAGTTCCTCGGCACGACCCACCAAGAGCCTATAAATAAATGAACTGTGTCGTATAAATAAACCACAGCCTGCATCTTGACCAGACTGTCCCTGTGCCCAGGGCTTGCCCGCAGCCTCCGGGAAGAGCGCAGGAGCTGCCAGACGCTCTCGCTGGCCCAGTGAGGCCAGTGGCTGGAGCCTGTCCCAGGCCTCCGGGGGCCTGGCTGGCCGCCCACGCACACTAGCCCGGTTACTGGGCAAACTGAGGCTCAGAGCCCCAGCGGAGTCCGTCCCCCTCCGGTGCGTGGGTCAGGAGGGCTCCAGCTGAGCTGCCAGCCGGACCGTGGCTCCCCATGGCCCAGGCACCTGCTCTGCCCTCCGGCCAGAAAGCCCCCTCCTTTCTGCATGTTTTCTGAGTCCTACATGACATCCTTCTCCAACAAGCAGTCCTCTACGGGGGCCGTGGGGGGGGGGGGGCTGCCCTCAGAAGCCCCCCGCCCCGACCTGGGTGGAGGCGCCTGCAGCCCCCAGGGTCCGTGACTGATGGAGACTTGGGGGGCACAGCCCCGCCCTAGGCTGGGCTGATGGAGAAGCAGCTGTCAGCACCTAATGGGCCCTTGACAAATAGGACGGGGTGGGGGGGGACTGCTGCAGAGGGAGTTTCCGATCTGCCCCTGCCCCCCACCTCAGCAGCACCCCTTGGGAGGGCAGTTCCAGCCTGGCACAAAGGGGTCACCGTGGGGGTCCGCACTGGACAGGACACGGGCTGGGGCTCTGCGCTCCCCGCCCCAGTTCTCAGATGGCTTGTAGTGGCCCTGACGGGGAGGAAGGGGGCTGGGCGAAGAGGGCGGAGGGCCCCCCGCCCCCGCCCCAGCCTCACAGGGGGTGCTGAGCTCAGCGCTGGCCGATGGAGGGCTTTAGGGACCATTAAAAATGCTCTGGGCTGCTGGCCGCCTGGAGACAGCAATTTGCTGCTGCTACTGCCCCGTAGCTGCCGCTGTGTTCCCTCCCCGCACCGCCTCCACCCACCCCTCCTCTCGGGGCGCCCTTGCTGCCCCCCCCTCCCTGGGTGAGGCCCAGCACTCTGACGTGCCAGGCCTGGGCAGGATACCCAACCCTGGGGGACAGGCCACTGAGCAGAAGGTGGCACCCAGACACCGGGACACAGGGACAGACAGACACAGGGACAGACAGAGGTGGGGGTGCTGGGGGGGCAGCCGGAGGTCGGCGGGGCACAGTTAGGGAGGAAGGAAAAGTTCTGGAGCCGGCCAGTGACGAAGGCCGCGGGAAAGCGCTGCCTGCCACTGGGCTGTGCACTTAAACATGGTGAAAACGGCAAATCGCATGTCTAGTTTACGAAATAAAAATTCATTAAGAGTCTGACCATGTTGTCACACTCGCAAGGCCCTCCTGGCCCCTGCAGAGACTGGACTGAGGGGGGGTCTGTTCTGCAGCCCCCCCCCGCCTCCTTCCAGCTGGGGGGGTCCTGGGGGCCGTGGGGGGGTCCGGCGGGAGGCCACTGCCTTGCTGACTCAGCCCAGAGATGCTGGGCTGGGTGATGACAAAATGCAGGACTTTCAGCTGGTTTAGTGGACTTCTCAGCTCTGCAGGGACGCACTCCCCAACAGGCCGGGACCCCCGCCCACCCCACAGGGTCCAGGGGAGTTGGGGGCCCTCAGGCTGGGGAGGAGACGTGGCAGAGGATGGGAGGCGGGGCCTGAAGAGAAATTCCGTCTCAGGCAGCGAGGGCAGCAGCCCCCTGTGCTCCCAGGGGTGGGGGTGGGGGGGGCACCTGGCAGTGGCCGGACCGCCGGGGCTGGGAGGCTACCTGGCACGGAGGACCGGAGCCCAGGGCCCTCGGCCACCGCGCCTGGCGCCTCTTCCCGCGTGCTTGTCCCCCTGGGCAGGAAACCCGCGTTCCGGGTCAATGTACTGATTTTCCTCTTTGGGAAGGTTCCTAAACCCCACTGCCCACGCCCCCTCGGTCACGTGGGGAAAGCGGCACGCAGCCCCCGCACAGCCTCCTTTCCGCACTGTCCCACCTCAGTCCCCGGCCCCACTGCAGACATGGGGGTCATGGGGTTCACCCGCGGCAGGGACGCGGTGGCAGAGGCTGGGCCTCCCCTCTGGGGCTCCCGGTCAAACCCCAACAAATTGCCCCAAACAGGCTCAGAGGTGAGTGTCTAAGTCCACCACGCCCTGCCCAAATGCTGTGTGACCTGGACAAGTCTCTGAACCTCTCTGGGCACCAAAACAGAAGCCTGAGCCCAACCCCACAGACACCTCCCGCTGCCCCTTCAACCCCCAACCCACACAGCGGCCGAGCCACCCGACTGCAGCTCCGGCCTGCCCGCACCCCCTCTGTGGCCCCCGTGAGTGGGCCTCCCCTCTCCCCCCCCCACCCCGTCTCCACCCCCCACTGTCAGAGCAGGCTGCTTGCTGAAGGCCAGGCTCTCCTGAGGGGCCAGCAAACCCGTCCCCAAATATTAGCTCGTTTATTAGGGATCCGTACCTGTCGGGCTGAGCAGTGGGTCACGTATGTTAAGAAACACACGAGCCCAGACACTGCAAACCCGGGGCGCCCGTGAGCCCAGCCCACCTCGTCCCCACGCTCCCGCTCTGGAGAGGCCAGGACTGTCCCCAGGAAAACCCCGAAGGTCAGCTGTGTTCAGGGCTTGGGGTGGAAACGGGGGCTTCTCCACCAGGGATGCCTTCCCCCAGATCCTGGGAGGCACCTGAGAGGCCCCCTGGGGAGTCAGGTCAGGTGGGAGGAGGCGTGGGGTAGGGAGGGGGCGACTGGGCCCGGTCCCCCCTCCCCCCCCAGCCTGGGTTGTGACCCATGAATGAGAAACCAGAGGGAGGAGGGCAGCTGTTGAGGGCAGAAAGCGCTGAGGGCCAGAGGGGAGGTCCCAGTGGGGGGGACCCACCCCCCTGACTGGCAGCCCCGCTGCCCTGGCCGTGGCCCCATTCCTCACTGGCTGTTGGCCTGTCGTGGGCCTGTGCGAAGGCCTGACGCTAGAGAGCTCTGGCCGCAGCCGCACAGTCTCCGGGGCAGCGCCTGGCTGGCCTGCCCTGGTCCCCGGCCGGCCAATCGCCTCTCGGGGGGCCCCTGTCACGTGGGCAGGGAGCCCACCTGCCTGGCCAGGACTGCGCATGGGAAGTGGGAGAGGCTGTGGGCACACTGGGTGGGGAGCTCTGTCCCCCTTTCTTGGGGACTGTGGGCACCAGACCCTGTGACCAGGCAGGGCTTTGGTCGTCCCCTGCCTGGGGCATTTCCGCAGGGGAGCTCACCCCTCCGCGTCCCCACGTTCTCTGGGGCGGCCTTGCCAGTCAGAAAACTCTCCAAGCTGAGAGTGAGCAGCCTAGGAATTCCTTCTGGGTCAGTCCCTTCCACCCCACAGATGCTCTGAGGTCAGAGGTCAGCTGTCCCAAAGGGAATGCAGGAGTCCTGGGATGGATGGAGGCCTGTGGGAAGTCCCCAGGCAGCCTTGGGGGGGGCGGGTTGTGCCCCCTTGTGGCCGCAGGGCCCAGCCCCTGTCCTGCCGAGGCTCCCCGGGGGGCTGAGGGCAGCAGGCGGGAGGATCCGCTATTGATGAGGTGGGGACAGGCTGGGGCGGGCTGGCCTGGGTCAGCAGATCCGCCCCGGGCTCAGGATGTGCCTGGCCATTGATCGGATGGACGCTGGCCTGTCTGGGACCTGAGGGAGATGGGGGCCGCCCGCGCGGCATTATCAGGGGGTGAGTGCAAATGCAGAGAAGAGTGCCCCTCGCTGCCCCCACCGAGTTCCGCTGGCTCCCAGGGGGTCCGCGGTGCTGCCCTGGCACGGTCCCGGGAGGGTGGGGGGAGAGCTGAGGCCTGGCCCAGGCCCCCTGGGGCACCCTCTCTGCTGGGCAGGGGGACCCTCACCCAGGCAAGGAACGGGGCTGTGACCTCCGCACCCTAGTGGGCACACTGGCGGCCTATTCTGAGGGGCTCCCTGACCTGAGAGGACTGACTCCCTTCTGCACGGTGGCCGAGGGCACCCGAGACCTTCCCACGTATGAGAAAGTCCAGGCAAGCAGCAGAGACGGACGGCCCCCGGGCAGCTGTGGGGGGAAGGCGTGCGCCCAGGAGACAAGGAGGGGCAGGAGCGGGGTGGGGGGCAGAGCGTGCACACAGACCCAGAGAACGGGTCGGGCTGTGGCCTGGGCCCCCACAGCTCCTGGGTGCCCCTCAGAGGCGGCTTGAGGCTCAGGTCACATGGGGCCAACCCNNNCCCTTGGGCCAACCCCCACCCCGGCCCCCTCCCGCCTGCCCGCCCTCGGCTGGCCCGAGTGATTCGCGGTTGGCGCGAGTCAGTCACTGCACTGATTATCGGAGGCAGGTCCGCCTGCTGGGGTCTGGGAGCCTCTGGAGCCAGGCGGCCAGGCCACCTGGAAAACCGCAGACAAGGCCTGGGCCCTGCCCACACCCACCGTCCCGCCCCAACCTTTACCACTAATGAATTGGGATTTGGTCCACCAAACCACAGCCCGCCACACTGAGACTGTCTGGCTCCAGCAGGGCTGGGGGTGGGGGGGGCAGCAGGAGCCCCGCAACAGAGCCCCCTGCGTGGGGCCCCCCCACTGGCCAGGGCCCTGCAGGGCCGGGGAGCTGGGCGGCCCGCTGTCCCGCGTGACTCCTCACAGCCACCAGGTGGGGGAACCCGAGTATGCCCCCCTCCCAGCTCCCCCTGCAGGGAACCCAGCCTACAGGTGAGGTGGGGGGTGCTGTGTGGCTCCTGCAGCTGCCCAGCCTCCCTGGGCTCCTGTCCCAGGACCTGCCCCCCACCCCGCCCCCAACACGATGCTCCGCCCACGCCCCCAGGCCACCACTGCACCTGCTCCGAACCCGCCCCATAGCTGAGGCCCCACCCTGTCTCTGCCCAGGCGGAACCCCTGCCCTCTGGAAGGGCCCTGCTAGCCCCCTGCAGCCCACCCAATGCCAGGGGCCAGGGGCCGGGACTGGGCCCCGTTCGGGCGGCTGGTACCCGGCGGGGCAGGCCCAGGAGAATCAGATGAATGAATGATTGGATGGATGGACAAAAGAAGGAACGAATGAGGTGAGAGGAGACCCAAGAACACCTGGAGGGCAGCGCCCAAGGGCCTCAGGGGAGAGACTCTCCTTGCAAATTCCTAGACCGGGAGCCCGAGAGCCCAGGCCGTGTGGCCGGGGCTGGAGCGAAGTCGGGCAAGGTGCCCCCAGGAGAGGGACCCAGTCAAGGGGGCAGCCCCTCGGGGCCCTGCCCTTCCCTGGGGGTCCTGGGCTCAGGCCCCAGGAAGGTGGGTGACCCGGGACAGGAGGGGGGCTGGCCCCACCTCCCTGGGAGGGGGAGGGCAGGGGAGGGAGGAGGAGGCAGGGGGAGGGAGGGGAGGGCAGCAGGCAGAGCTGCTGTCAGGCCAGCAGTTTTAAGGCAGGAATCCAGCAGAAAAAGAAAGAGATTTGCCAATTTAATGGAAAATCGATCCAGCCTCTGGCCGGTGCAGGCCCTGCATCAGGCACAGGGGGCCTCGGCGGCTCACTCCAGGGCCTGGCCCCTTCCTTTTAGTGGGGACGGAGTGCTCTCCACAGCCCCTGAGTCTGGGGTCAGCTGGGACCCACCTGCTGTCCCAGCCTCGGCCCCTGTGGCATCCACAGGGCGACCGAGCCCTGGGCCTCCTGCCCGCCCCCACGAGGCTGTGTGTGAGGTACGGGCACGGGGCCTCGGGCGCAGACCTTCCCAGGGTCCTACGGCCCAGCTGTGGGGTAGGGGGTGGGGGGGACAGGGGGCTCCCTGCCTCTGCGGGGAGCCCGTCCCTTCTCTCACACCATCGGCAGCTCCACCGTCACCACAGCCATGGCCGCGTGACCGCAGCCGCACCCACAGCCAGCAGCACCGCCCCTCATGGCTACCAGCCCCAGGCCACACGCCGTCACCCTGGCCACCACACAGCCGGCCCCTGGGCCCACGTGGCCGGTTAGTGCGGACGCCACCATCACCCGCACGCCAGCAGCCAGCAGCCCACATCCGTCTAGGCCACCTTCACCGCCCGATCTTCGGGGCCCCTGCATCATGTGTTGGGGGGACCCAGGCTGCCTCAGCCAGCGGTGCCCACGGCTGGGGCCAGCGGAACCCGGTGCCCGGGGGTGGGGGCGGCAGGTGTCCCTCTCAGAGGTAAACACCACGGCGTAATGAATGGCGGGCGGGAGGGGGCGCCACAGTATTTAACAGCTGCTATCGGATTGTGCGGCTCAGCCTGTAACCGGCACATTATGAAGGCTAATGGATTTTTGAGGCCAGATTGATTTTTCATTAATTTGGTAAAAATCTTTTTCCTCTCCCCTATAATTCTGTCTTAAAACGCTCCTCCTGACAGCTCGATAAGTCACTCTTGCCTTAATGCACGTCTGGC
>NW_027529176.1:1243314-1244954 GCF_008692635.1 Crocuta crocuta
CCAATCATCTGCAGGTAAATACTGCATTATGTATGGCCCCGGGGCTGCGGCCACCCTGCAGGGCCCCCTCCCAGGGTGGCCTTGCCTGCGGCTGCTGACAGTACAGCCACCTGCAGAGAGTGGGCGGGAGGAGGAGACGGAGAACCCGGGGCAGTGAGACCCCTCTCCCGAGCCGCCCACCTCTGGCGGGGCCCACCCAGGACTCTGGGCCAGCGGCCGCCTGCCAGCCGGGCCTGGGCGGCCTGAGGGCAGGGCCCTGCCCTCCTTAGGCCCCACGGCCATCTCCGCCCTCCCGAGAGGGCCCGCAGCTGTCCCCAGGAATCCAGACTGTCCCCGCCCTCCAGCCCAGCTACCACCCCCCCCAGGACTTCAGGTCGCCCTTCCTCCCCAGGCCACGCCCAACAGCCCTGGTGTGTCCAGGACTCGTGGTTCCTGCCTTAAACTGACCTGGTCTCGAACCTGCCTGAACTTCTGGAATCGCAGTCCCGCCGGGCCCGGCCTGGCTCCCCTCAACCTCAGCCATGCTGCTGGGGCCGACCCGAGGCACGGCCGGTGGCGGACGCCTGCCCACACGGCCGCGTGAGGAGGGCCCGGTGAGTGGGGACGGCTCCCTGCCTCCCCGGGGCTGGCCTCGCCCTCCTGGGCCACGCCGTCTGCAGGCTGTGTGCGGGCCTGGGGCCTGACACGGGGCCTGCGGGGCCGTGGTGCGTGGGCTGACCTCCCGTGGCCTGAGGAGGGACTCAGCCACCACATGCCCCCTCGTGAGGGGTCCAGGACTTTCAGGGGCACCACCGCCCCCCCAGCTCCTGACAGCCTCATGCCAGCCTGAGCTCAAGCAGGGAAACTGAGGCCCAGTGACGCACCCTGAGCTGCTATCTCTGCAGTCTGGGGGGGGGCGTCCTCTGTGGCCCTGGGGACGCCCCTCCCGAGCGGAACGCCAGGCCTGAGGTGGGTGCTCTGCCCCATCCTCCCCTGCCCCGCTCCAGTGGCCCCTGCGCTCCCCCCACACAGCTGCCCTCTCTCCGCCCAGGGGCGTGAGGAGAATGTCCCCTGCGCCCGCCCTCGGGGGTCACCGAAGGTCCAGGCTCCCGGGAGGAGAGGCTGGGAAGGTGGAAGGGACGGCAGGGAACAGCATGGGGTCCTCAGCAGCAGGAGAGCACGGGATGGGGGCGGGGGGGCTTGTAAGGAGCTGGTAGGGCC
Source organism: Crocuta crocuta (assembly GCF_008692635.1). Taxonomy (NCBI): domain Eukaryota; kingdom Metazoa; phylum Chordata; class Mammalia; order Carnivora; family Hyaenidae; genus Crocuta; species Crocuta crocuta. The sequence continues at coordinate 1,244,515 of NW_027529176.1, forward strand.
CGGCTGAGGGCAGGGAACGGCCTCACAGGGGGAGGGCTGGGGTTTGGGTGCCCCATCACCAGCCGGGAGGGCCACACGCTTTGGGTCAGAGGCGCAGAACTGACGGCTTCTGGCACCTGCTGGGAGGGATGTGCTCCCCGGGGGGCAGATAGGCGGCCCTGGAGGTGAAAGATCTTCCCCCAAGGGAGTGAGAACTCGGGCCAGTCAGTGTCCCCCCTGCCCTGCCCTCGGCCCTCCTGGACTGTGAGGCAAGCGTCCCTCTGCCCCCAGGACAGGCCGAGGCGCTGGCCGAGGCAGGTGGCCGCCGACCGCCGGGGGGGCTGGACGTCACTCAGGGAGGCTGCAGTCAGGCCTTCACCCTGTTTGCTCCTCAGGCTGGGAAGCGAGGCTCCCATGGACAGTAGGGGCAGAACCCATCACTCTGGTCAGCACCCTGCGCC
>NW_027529176.1:1245169-1245937 GCF_008692635.1 Crocuta crocuta
AGGTTCCTCTGCGACCTCTGCCTGCTCCCGCCTGGGGGCAGCCTCGGCCAGGTCGCGGGCCGGCCCACTGCCCACGCCGGCCTCACGCCGGCGTCTGGAGCCAGCCAAGCCAGTCCCAGGCAGGGCCTCCCCGGCCGGCGGGCTCCACCCTGGGGCCCCAGCCCAGCTCCTCCAGCCCCCGGACAGCCGCACGGAGTGCCGACCTCGGACCGTGACTCTCCACCCTGCGCCGCGGGCCCCGTGAGCACTTCCCGCAGATGGTCCCCAACGGGTCTGTGTCTGCACAGCGCAGCGGGATGGGTAGGCTGTCGGGCAAGGCCGGGGAGTGCACAGACCCCCGGCTGATGGGAAGAGTGAGGCCTGATGAGGCGGTGGTCACGGTGCGGGGGGCACCGGGCTGAATGTGGGCAGCCCTGCGGCCACCAACACACGCAGCGGGGGGTTGGGCTGGGCGGTTCCGAGGCCCTGATGTGGCTTCGCACAGGCCCAGTGACCCCACAGTCCCGGGCCGAGGCCACCATAAAGACCTCCACGTCTCCCTTGTCCTTGGTGTCTGTTTCCCACTCCCCACCCCGGCCACCTGGCCCAGGCCCCTCCGTGCCAGCCTCAGCCTCAGTCTACCCCTGGCCCCCTAAGAGGCAGGGTTGACCCAAGAGCCTCCAAAGCTGGGCCCGGATCAACGCCACCCCCACCAGAAGGAGGCCCGGCTGGTGCCCCCACCCTCGCCCCGCTGGAGCCTGACGCTGGGCTGACGCCCCAGGAGCCAGC
>NW_027529176.1:1246095-1249262 GCF_008692635.1 Crocuta crocuta
AGCAGGACAGCCCCCCAAATGCAGAGGTTCAGGCCACCATGACTCAAAGTGCCTCGGGCCCCGGGGGTGGTGGGCACTGCAGGTGTGGGGTGGGCTCCGCCTGGGCAGCCGCGGAGCCGCCCTTCTAACCGCGCGCCTGCGGGCCGCGCCCCGTCCTGCAAAGGACGCGTGTGAGGCTGCCGCTCGGTTCCTGCGGCCGTCCTGAGAAGCGGCCACAAACCTGGAGACTTAAAGCCCCAGGAATGTGCTCTCCCTCACTCCCCCTGCCCCCCCCCCCCCCANGTCCCTTCAGCTTCTGGTGGCTCCAGACCCTCCCTCTGCGGCCACCAGCCTCGGCCTCTGACTCATGGCCTCTTCTGTCTCCTGCAGGGACACGCATCAGGGGGTGTAGGGCCTCTGGGTAGGCGGGGTCATCGAATCTAATCTAGAGACTCTTAATTACACCTGCAAAGGCTTTTTCCAAACAAGGGCACATTCACAAGTTCCAGGGGATGTACTTTTGGGGGCCACTGGTGAGCCCACTGCAGTGAGGTAGCAGGTCCAGCAAAGGCCCCGCCTGGGAAAGCGGGGGGCACAGCTGCCTTGGGCTTTCTGGGCTCTGGGACCCCCCCACCCCGACCTCCACCGAGGCTCCTCGGACCTCTAAGCCAGCCTCCCACCCAGGGCAGGGCCGTGAACTCGGCCCTCCCGGCAGCTTCTCTGGCTTGCCACCGCCCACATACCCCTCTCCTGGATCGCCAGGGCCCCGGGACCACCCGGCCGGCCCCCACGTAGCTGTGTGAGCTCAGGGCATCCCACGGCCTAGCGAACCGCTGGAGGCTTCCTGGATGCTCCCTCTTGTGGCCTCAGCCCCCAGCTCAGGGGCCGCTGGGACTCTTAGTGGGCTCCTGTCTGCTGGGCTGTGGCACCGATCCGGGCGCAACTTGGGAGGCTCCTGGGCCACCCCCACCTCTCAGCGAGTCAGGGGTAGACTGAGGCTACCTCGGAGGCGCCTACGCTGAGGCCGAGCTGGTGAGGGAGGGGTGAAGTGGGAGGGGAGTTTGGGGAGAGTGAACGGAGAGGGACAAGGGGGCAGAGGGAACCGGGCCCCCCACACCACGGCCCTCGCCCCTGCCCTCTGCCCCCAGCTCTCCCTGTGGATCGCTGGCCCCCACCCCCCCTCACGTCCGTCCCAGCCTGTGCCTCCCACGCCTCCAGGGCTCCCTTCCTCCCGCCTCTCCTCACATTAATCTCCCAGCCGCTCACTGCTGACCCAAGCGAAACGGAGTTTGCCTTTCCCCCTCTCGGCAGTTTTCTGTTGGCAAAGCAAAAAGGATCTCGGCGCGCACTCACCCCCGACCTCCCCGCCCAGGGGGGCCGACTCTGGAAAATGAGATGTTCCTGCGTGGGCCGCGGGGCGCACGCCGGGAAAGCCTCACGCACGTGTCTCCGAGCCGCGGCACACGCGCTCGCACCCCCATGGGCCCTGCTCTGTGCCAGGAGCCGGGGAGACAGCCGCTCCCGGGTGCTGAGCCCCCCCGGGGGGGCTCACATGTGGGGCCCTCACACCAGGTCACTGAGCCTTCTCAGGCGTTCTGGGACTTGTGGATGAGCCGCTGTGGTCTCTGCCCGTGGCCCGCAGCCTGGCCGGGAAGCAGACATGGGCGACGTGGTTGAGCGAGAAAGGGGGCTGGGGCCTGCACCGGGAGGTGTGGCCGCGTCCGAGGAAGGCTGAGCAGGTTCCAGCCGGACCGGAAGGCCAGGGAGCACAGGCAGAGGGCGGGAGTGAAGGTGGATGACTGGTGTGGGGCGGGCAGGCAGACACCAGGCTCCCCACACGCATCAGAGCCGTGAACGGGCCAGGCAGGCACCCACTGTCCTCACATCCAGAGGCACGTGGCCCGACCAGAAAGGCCTCGGTTAAGGTGGCTCTCATGGGCGTGGCCCTCCACCTCCAGCACGTGCAGCAAACGCCCTGGCTTCTTGCTTTAGCTCCCCGGCTGCCGCGGCCCTCAGCTGCCCGCTTAGGCAGGCTTGTGCCAGTGCCAGGGCCCCGGCCGGGGCGCAGGCCGTGCCTGACCGGTGGGGCGAGGCTGCGGGTCCTCTAGGTCCGTGACCGCATTCCCAAGGGCTCCCAGAGCCGGCCTTGGACTCCGCCTGCTTGCAGCTGCCTGGCTGCACTAGGAAATGCCGAGCAGGCTGGACAGGGAGGCAGGTTCCTGTGCCCTGAGGAGGCAGAGGCCAGCCGGCGAGGTGGACACAGGGCGGGCTTCTTGAGTGGCTGGAACGTGCGGGCTGAGCCTCCCAGCTGGCCCTGTGCTGTCAAGCTGGTCTGTACCTCGCTCAACACCTACTTTCCTGTGTGGAAAGGGGCTTGTGGACGCCGGGAGAGGAGAGGCTGCACTCCACATCCAGCCCTGCCCGGCCCAGGGGTGAGCAGTGGGCCCAGCACCGTGCCCCGCGGCCCAGAGCTCGACTCCAACCCAGGGAGCATCTCACCAGCTGGGCCTCGGAGATGCCCAGAGCTCCCTTGCCACCCCCCCCGCCCCCCCGCCAGGGAGAAGGAGCCCGCTCCCTGCCACCCCTGCCTCCAGCATCGAGGAACCTTGGACACAGGGAGCTGGGGGACGGAGACCCCAGGCTGTCTGTGGGGGGCAGGGGTGCGGTCTTCGGGAAGGCCCCCCCACCAGCCTGGCCCAGAGGCCAGCGGCAGCTTCTGTCCCCCAGCACGTGGGCCCCTCTTGGGTTCAGCTTGGCGGCGGGAGGCAGGGTTCTCAGCGCCCTCCTGGACGAGACCTGCCAGCCCTGTCATCCCTGATTAGCAGGTAATGGCCTCCTTGAAGCACAATTTTATTAATCAAATTAGTAAGCGCTGAGGTGACCTTGGCTGGTTCTGCTGGGAGGGGTGCTCTCCCAGGAGGGGCAGGCGGTCGGCAGGGACGCACCTGGACGCCCTCCGCCCAGGCTCAGGGAGGCGGGGCCGCCCCCCCTCACGCATGACCGCCACCCTCAAGGCCACCTGCTCATTCACGGCCGCGCCACCCAGACGGTAACGCGACAGCAGTGGGGAGGCCAGGCCAGTGGGAGGACCAGGACACGGCCGCTGCGATCAAGGGGGTCTCCCATCAAGGGGCGCCGGACGCCGCCGGCAAGGAGGGGCGGTCGCGGCTTGCAGGTGGGCCTCGCCC
>NW_027529176.1:1249407-1250672 GCF_008692635.1 Crocuta crocuta
GCTTGAGCGGGCAGCTGCCGCCCCCTGGTGGCCACGCGCACTCCCGGTCGCCCGGCCCCGGCGCCCACCCACGGCCGCTGCAAGCGACTGCTGCCCGCCCCAAGCCCTCCCTTTAGGGCCAAGTCCGAGCCAGGAGCCAGCCCCCCGCGGAGCCTGGCGGGTGGGCGTGGGGTGGAGGGCCGGCCGGGCCCCACGGGGGAAGCACGGTGAGGACTGGACAGCAAGAACGGAAGTAGAGGGGTCAAGAAGAGCTGTTGTGCGGATGGGCCTGGCTGGGACACGGATGGGTGTCAGGTGGCCTGGGCCAGTGCAGGGGCCCGTAGACGGGGTCAGGAGTGCAAATTGGCGTGAAGCTGACCCAGTCCTAAGGTAGGGTGTGGACAGGGTGGAGGCCGTTCAGGGGCAGGGGTGCAAGGGAGTGAGGATCTGGGCCACAGCCCGCCCAGTTTCTGACTCCTACAAGCCGCTGGACAGCCCCCTCGAAGTGGGAACGTGGGGCACGTGTGGGGACAGGCAGCCCAGGGGCTGGGCCGGGCCACAGAGCAACTGTGACTTCCCAGGTGTGGATGCCGCGCCCAGCACCAGGCTCAGACATCTCATCAAACATGGGCTTTTTATTTACTTACTTATTTTTATTTAATAAAAAATTTTAATGTTTTATTTATTTTTGGGAAAGATAGAGACTGCATGAGCAGGGGAGGGTCAGAGAGAGAGAGGGAGACACAGAATCTGAAGCAGCGCTAGGCTGTGAACTAGCTGCCAGCACAGAGCCTGACATGGGGCTTGAACCCATGAACCGTGAGATCATGACCTGAGCTGAAGTTGGACACTTAACCGACTGAGCCCCCAGGCGCCTCTAACATGGTCTTTTTAACGGGCAGCTTCGGGTACCGGGTGGCGCAGCAAACTGGCCTGAAAGTCCTTCAGGATGGAGGGGGGCCGGGGGGCCGGCCCCTCACTGCCACCCGGGGTAGGAGGAGGGTACGGAGCTCAGGGGCGTGGCAACAGCCCCCCTCTGCTCTTGCCCCTCTTGGCCTTGCAGCTCCAGCCAAGGAGGGGCCTGGGGCCGGCTGGTGCGGGGGCTGGTGGCTCCTGCCCACACTCCTTCTGGCCCCTCCGAAGCGCCCCCAGAGCTGGCTGGGGGTCCCCCTGCAGTGGGGACAGAAAGGAGTAACAGCTGGCTCCCCGGGCCTGGCCTGACGCTGGGCAGCCTGCGGGGAGTGACGGGGAGGGTGGTGGCTGGCGCGGCCGGGGCGGGGTGGGGG
>NW_027529176.1:1250722-1269778 GCF_008692635.1 Crocuta crocuta
CAGGGGCGGGCTGGGGGGGGCTGTGACACAGCTCCTGCAGCGGCGCCCCTGCCTGAGGTCCCCAGGAGTGTGGGCACGCAGAGGCCCGCTGAGGGGAGGGCTGCCGGCCAGGAGGCCACGCCAGTGAGGGCCGGCCACGCGCAGGCTCCCTCTCCCCTGCCCTGCGAGCGCCGCTCACCGTGCTGGGTGGCCCCGCCCTGGGCAGCAGCGTCACCGCCTGCAGGCTCACACCCTCGGCACCCGCGCCTCTTAGCTGTGCCACCACCTCCGCGTGCTTCCACCACTTGCACGGCCGCCCGTTCAGGGACACGATGTAGTCACCCTCCCGCAGGCCAGCTGCCTGTGGGGACACGGGGGTGGTCCTGAGTCCCCCATGGGCACCCGCCACCCCTGGCCACAGTCCCATCTGCCCCCTTCAACGCAGGGAACCGGCCCTGGGCAGGGGCCTTACCTCAGCCGGGCCCCCGGGAATGACAGCAGCAATGAGGACAGGGGCATCTCCCCGAAGCGTGAGGCCAAAGCCAGCCTCTCCCCGGGTCACACGGACAGGCCCCACCAGCCGCCAGCAGTTCTTGGCTGAAAACACAGACAGGGGCCCCTGGGGGTGGGGTGAAGGGGTGTCAGAGGCTCATCCGGGGCACCACAGCACCCCTCACCCCAATCTCTATATCTTGGGTCAAACACTCGTGTGGCAGAGGGGCAGGATGGGGCGGGGCCACCACCACGGACTGATGTGTCCAGGGTCCTCCCCCAGGGTCCTCCCCCAGGGCAGGGCTGGGCCGCCTGTGCTGAGGCGGGGCGGGGGGCCCCGGGCAGGGGTGCTCACCAGCCGGTGGAAGATATCTGTCACCTTCACCCTGGAAAAGCTGGGTGCCCTCACCTCTGGCTTCTGCTGTGTTTTCGCTGAAATGACAAAGGTGAAGGGAAAACAGAACTCGGCCTGTGGCTCAGGGACCCTAGGCCCCTGCCTGGGAGGGAGCCCGAGGTGCCGCCTGCTCTACGCACACCCGGGGACCTGGCTGCTCCCCCTGCCCCAAGGGGCTCCTGGGCACCTGCTCCTGTAAAGCAGGAGACGGGGCGGGGCGGTCTGTGGGTCTGTCTCCCAGGCCACTGCTTGCGGCCTCCCTCTGCCTGGAGTGCGCGNAAGGCCAGCTGCCCTGGTGGGCGCTGGAGGTGAAGTGGCTTCAACAGCAGCCACAGGGCCTCGGCCGCTGACGCCCGCGGGCTGCACACACGCGGCCCGAGGGGTGGGGCTGCTCACGCGGGACGCCAGGCGCCTCCGTGGCCTCCAGGAAGTCGTCCTCCCGCTCGAGCTCTGAGTACCGGGCCAGCGAGCGGCGCAGGGCCCGGGCCAGCACGGCCTGCAGCAGGTCCACGCTCCGCAGGGCACGGCCCACGGCGTGCAGCCGCAGGGCCTCCTCCTGGCCCAGGATGGCGCGCTTCAGGTGGGCCTTGCCTGCGCGGGACAGAGTCGGCACACGCCCCGTGCGGCCCCCCCGCTCAGGCTGGGGCTCTCCCACCCCCAGATGCAGCACGAGGAGGGCAGCTGAGGGCTTCGGGCCCATCGGCCACTCCTGGAGGAGCTGCCGGGTGTGGAGGGCCAGGCCGGGGAAGAGCTGCCACCCACGAGGGCCCCCACCTGCCCAAGCTACCCGCCTCGCTCCGGCCCTGCCTGGACTCAACCGCCAAGGGACATTCAGGAGGCAAGTCGCCAGACACCAGCCGTGCCCGGGAGAGGTGACTCGTGATGGAGGGGTCGCTCGTCCCCCTCGGCAGGCCCCAGCCCCCTCCGCGCCAGGCCGCCTCACCCAGCATCCTGCGCCCCTCCTGCTCCTGAGGTGGTGCAGCGCCCGGGGGCCCAGATGTGGGCGGGAGCCCGAGGATGGCCTGTGGGGGCGCTGGGCAGTCCGCCTCGGCCGCTGTTGGGGATCAGAAAGGGCTGTGAGCCCCTCCACGCCAGGGCCCCTGCCGGCACACGCGTGAGGGGCAGGGCACTCACGGGAGCTGTCGCAGAGCGCCGCGGCTGCGTGGTAGTGGGCCAGCGCGCGGAAGAACTCAGCCTTGACACGCACCAGGGCGGTCCAGGCGAAGGGCACGTAGTCGCGGACGGGTGGCTGGGCCATGCTCTGGTGTGCCAGCCTGTACTCAGCTGCCACCTGCCGGAGAATGGGCTGGGGTGCTGGGGCCTCCCCGCCCAGTGGCCCGGCCTCTGACTGCCCCGGCCCGAGTCCCAGTGGCCCTGCCCTGCACCCTGAGCTGAGCCAAGCTCAGGACCCTGGGCCCCAGTGGCAAGAACCCAGGACCCCGGCAGCCCGACCAACTCCAAAGACCAGAACAACGGCTGGCTTTGGGAACAAACGGGAGACACGGCCCCTGTACCCTACCCCGACCCCTGATCAGGCCCTCCTGCTCATCTGGCCACGGCCAGGTCTCTTGAGGGCTCCCTGTCCTCACCTGGGCAGCCTCCTGAGCCAGGCGCAGCTGGGCCAGGCAACCCTGGGGGGCTTCAGGGGACGGCAGCAAGAGGCCCTCAAAGATGCACTCCTGGGCCTGGGCAGTCATGAGTCGTTCCAGCATGGAGAGCGAGGCCGGGCTCATGTCGGGGCTGGGTGCTCGGGAAAAGTTCTCCCTCAGGAGGCTGAAGGCGCCTGCGGAGGGGCGCTCACAGCACGAGCACAGGGCTGCCTGCCCGCCCCCCTCCACGGGCCCGTGTATCTGCTCTGCCCCGCACACTGGGGCGCATTCCCACCCCCCGCCCCACCCCCCACTTCCGAAAATTCCAGCTAGGGGGCTGGGGGCTGGGTTGCCCTCACCAGCAGCCCTCTGAAAAGCCTCAATGGCGAGCCTGGTGCCCTCGGGGCAGGAGCGGTCCTGGCAAGCCCCGATCTGGGTGTAGAGGGCCCCGATGTTGAAAAGCACACTGCCCTTCTCGAAGGCCAGGGCCCGCTGCTGGGCCGGGACCCCCGTGAGCGAGTCATACCTGCGGGTGGATGAGGCTGGATGGAGTTCCCACAGCAAGCAGCCAGGAGTCACAGAAAGGGCTTTGGGGAGCAGTCAGTGGACACCAGTGACCGCCTCCCCCACCACCTACCACTGGAAGAGCAGCCCCAGGCTCCTGGTCGGGGTGACGAAGCGTGCGTCCAGGAAGCAGAGCTGGTTGTAGTAGGCCATGAGCAGCTCCAGGCCCGCCTCGCCACGGCTGGGGGTCCGAATGGCCTGCGGGGCAGGGACCAGCTGGGCCTCGGTACCCCAGATCCATCCCACAGCACACACAGCACCCCAGGAACCCCCTGGATGCCCCAGCCCGATGGGAGCACCCCAGGGTCTAGAGGTGGACAAGGTCCCGAAGCGGCACATCTGCCCTGTCTGGCTCTCTTGTGGACCATGCTGTCCCCAGGACACTGGACACAGGGGATAGGCCCAGGCACGGAGGGTCCCTGGGGAAGGGAAGGCACAGGGCAGCCACTCTCAGGGGCCACTGCCTGTGATGAGGAAAGAACTTCCCTGCTGTGCGCAGAACACGTGTGCACCCTGGCTGTTTGTGCTAATGCACACTCGGGGTGTGCCAGTCTCCCCACTGTCCCCAGGGCTGCCCCCCGCGGGGACTCCTGCATGGAGGCTGTCTACACTGAGCTCCTTTCCTCTGTCCCTCACTGAGTCTTGTTTTCCCTTGTGACCGGGGGTGGCTGGTCTCCGGGACAGGGAGGGGGCGGGAGGAGCCCTCTCACCTGCCGCAGGTCCTCCAGCTCCCTGATTTCCGCCTCGTACGAGGCACTGTCCTCTCCAAAGTGCCCAGAGATCAGCTCCTGCTTGGGGGAGGGGCAGGGGCTGGCCTTCCCTGCTCACCCGGCCCAACGTGGAGACGGGTGGCGGAGGCCCCGGGGCCCCTGGAGGAAGGCTGAGGACTGGTGTGTATGGGGTGGCGGGTCCCCTCCTCTGGCCTTGCGGTCCCCCCCACCCCCTGCAGCTACAGGCTCAGGGACTCGGTGCTGCTTCTGCTCAGAGCTCTTCCTGTGAAGCAGGCGCTCTCCTGCCGCTTGACAGGCAAGGGCCCTGAGGCCAGGAGCTGGGCCCCTCGCCGTGCTGCCTGCTGGGCAGCGAGATCACCAACCCCGAGGACCCCTGAACCGGCAGGTTTTCACAGCGGAGGCTCTGACTAGAGAGGGCAGCCCCCAGCCAGTGCTGACTCACAGAGTGAGTGGGGGGACCCTGGGGCCAATCATGGCCTGTCAGCAAGATCGATCCCACAGTGGGCTCTTCTCCATCGACCACGCAGCCAGAACCTCCCACGGCCTGGGCAGGCCCGGCAGCCGCCGCCAGACCCCCTCCCTCTGGGCCTGTTTCCACATCTGTTCCAGGCAATGGCTGGACCAGGAAGCCTTGGCGATCCCTTCAGACCCCAGGGCAGGGTGTGGCCCTCAGGGCAGGGCCGTGTCCCATCAGACCCCAGGGCTCACAGGTCAGCACTTACCCTCAGGGGTGTGGACCAGTCCAGCTCCTTGGTCTCCTTCAGCCCCAGGGGGATCATAGGGACAGTGACCCCTTCGCTGGAACCAGAACCGTTGAGCCCAGACTCTACGGCTGTCCCCTGCTGTCCCCAGTGGCCGCCCCTACCTCTCCAGGCACACGTAACCCCCTTCCTGATTCTGAAACGTGGCTTGCACACACGCTGCACAGCACGCAGATGCTGCCCTGGATGGTGTCTTGCACGTGTGCACCACACCCTCCTGCGCACACCCCTCTGGGCACTCCGCCTCTTCGCTGCCGACACGCACACACCTGCCCGCTCACACGCACACGCACCCCTCGGGCCGGTCGGCCTCCGCACTGCCGTTGAGCTCCTCCAGCTCCTCCTTGAGCAGCTGCAGGCTGGAGTTGACGTAGCTCAGCTCTAGGGCCACTGTCTCCCTGACCCAGGCGTTGCTGGTGGCTCTGGGGGAGGCCAGACTGAGCTGAAGCCCTGCTCTGCAGGTGGACCGCGTGCCCTTGGGCCTTGCGCAGCCCCTGCGCAGCCTGGGCTCCGGAGCCCCCTCCCATAGTGCTGTGCTCACAGGCCCAGCCCCCTTGGGTGGGGCACCGTGACCCCCCATCATTCGTGCAGGGTCCTGTCCGCGCATATACATGGTGATCCTGCCCCACGGCACAGGCTCTTGCCTCCCACCACCTCGCTCCTTGGACACAGACTCCAGCAAGCCTTCTTCCACAGGGACATGAAACCAACTTTCCCGGAAGGGCGGGAGTCAGCCCCTCTCTCTGCGCCTCCACGTGCACACTGGACAGATGGGGCCGTGGGTCCCCAGGGAGGCCAAGCTGAGAGCAGGGATGAGTTGGACAGGGTTGCAGGTCGGCTAAGGAAATGGAGGGGCCTCTTGGGGCCAGCAGAGCTGCATCCTGGAGCCCATCGGCCAGCTCCGTGCACACTGGCTGGGGCTCTGACGGGTCGGACCATCCTCCTGGGCCACCAGCCGTGCATGAGACGTGAGTGAGGGTCTGAGCGGATGTACAGCTCACTGTTCTAAGGAAGAGGCACCTCTTCAGCCTGGAGGACGCTTTCCCAGGTCCTCAGTCTTGGGACACCTGTCACAGTTCAGCCTAAATGGTGCCTCTACTGAGAAAGCCCTTCTGGTCACCACATAAATCAGAGGCTCCCGCACTGCACACCAGCCCCCTCCAGTACCACATGGAACTTGGCTGGCCCTGCGCTGACCCCTGCCAGGAAGGTCCACCAAGGTAGGGGCCCAGGTTGTCTGGGAGGGTTCCACTTGAGCAGCATGGCTGCCCCAGACCCTGGGGGGAGGCCCAGCCCCTCCTCCTGGGAGCCTGCAATAGCCATAGTCACCGGCTCACACGTCTCTCTCCCGAACCAGGCCACAGGATCAGGCACCTGCCTGGGTCATTGCCTTGCCCCCGTCATCCCCCACGGGCTGGGTTCCAGGGGGCCTCAGGGGACAGCAGCACCACTGTCCTAAGGGGTGGGGGTGGCGGCCGGCACTCACCTGTACAGGTTCTCTGCGCCCGTCCGCATCCGCAACTCCTTGTTGATCTGCTGGTGGACCTGGGCCCTGCGGCTCTGCAGGCGGCCACGCGGTGTCTGTGCCAGCGGGTCACAGCCCTGTGGAGAGGCTGCAGGTCACAGGGGCCAGGCTGTGCCTCTGTCAACAGCTCACGAATGCCAGAGGGCTCTCGCTGGTGGGAAAGGGGGCGGTCAGCACAGGTGGGGCTGGGCAGGCCTAGTTGAGGTGGGATCCCAGATCCCAGAAAGGAGGGGGGTGGAGGCAGTCAGGGCAGGAAGCACACAGCGGGCAGGAGAAGGGCTGGGACTGGGGCCCCAAGAAGCAGCTGGGCCTATTCTGTGGAGCCAGCACCAGTGTGACGGGGCTCTGGGAGCCTCTGGCGGGAGATGGCCAATTGCTCAGCACATATCCTTCTGTGCTTTTGAACTTCATTCCATCACCCCCAGAATCCACTCTACCCACGTTTCTAGCATGAGTTCTAGCATGGCCAGGGTGGGGGCATGATCCAGCCTGGCTCCTGCGAAGGTGCTGATGGAAAGGGGCCTGCTGGAGGCTGGCTTTCCAGCCTACTTTGCTCCCTGTGGCGCTCGGCCCATGCTGACCCTGGGATACGTGTCTTGATGTGTGACACGGAGGTATCACCCCAGCTGGCTGTTTACATGTGGGGTCCCTTTGGGCAAATGCTCAAACCACAGACCCAGGGTCCCTCAGCTCACAGGCAGCAGGCCAGCCTCCCGACTGCCCACTGGCCCTTTAGCCACGGTTCCTCATTACACGGGACAATCCGGCCACCTGCAACTTGGGGCCCCAGGCAGGAGAGCCATGAGCCACGGAAGGCAGAGATGGGGGGTTCCCAGCCACAGTGAGGCTGCAGCCGGGTGACCGGAGGCTCCGGGCAGGGAAGGCAAGGGGCTTCCACGGCAGCCAGGAAGTGGGGCTGGAGCAGCCTTCAGGGCTGCAGTGGGACCTCATGGCCATGGCCATCATGCCTCCTCCTAGCCATTTAGGGGCCTTCATCTGCGACAGTCACCAGCCCTGGAGTCAGAAGAACTTCCCAGAATGTACCTTCCCTGGGCAATGTCCCCACAGATGGTCACATGGCCTGACAGAGTGGCGGTGGGGACAGTGTCTTCAGGATGCTGCCCTGACGGCAGGGACAGAGCTTTATTCAGGCAGTGCTGAGGTCAGGCCCCTTGCAGTGTCCACTGTCTTCCACACATTTGAGGAAACGTGGCCTATTTTGTTTGATATGCGCCCTCCTGCTGGCAGGCAGGGACAGTTACAGACCTTTTGGGGGCTACATCTTGTGCCAGTCCCTCGAGGGCACCCTTAAGGAGGCCTCACACCCTCCCAAGTGGAAGGCTCCTGGTGCACAACCACCTCAGATTATGGCTCACCGCCCCCACCGACTCCAGAGTGGTCAAGAGAGATGAGAGATCAATCAGGAAGGATCTCCTAAAGGCAGAGGCGTTCTCCCGGGAGGCCACCTGGTGATCCTTGGGTAACTAGGGAGAGGGGGCTTGTCCAGTGAACAACGAGAGAAAGGACACTAGAAGTGGACTGCCCCCTGCTCTGGGCCCTTGGGCAGGACCCTCATCTGTACATCTCAGGGGGGCGCCAAGAGAGAAGACAAAGCATGGCCCTTCTCTCTGCACTGCTGTCTGGCTATCTTCCTGCTGGCCTGTGTCTCTTCTGCACGGCACCCCCAAGCCCGCTCTGTGCAGGAGGGAATGAGCCGAGGAGGTGGGCAGTCTCCCCTCCAGAAGTCCTGAGGACCTAGGGAGGGAGGAGCAGGCCACAGCCAAAGCTACATCCCTCCCCTTCTGAAGCAAAGCTCCAGCAGGTTCTAGAGGTTCTGGGCCAGGAGCCATGTCCATCTGCCTGGGGATGGGGGTGGACCGTGAGCTGGCAGAGGCCATCAGCTCAGGAGGGCTGTCTTCATCGACACCACTCGTCTGCTCCCCAGTGTCGAGTGCTCCTGAAGAGATGTGTGGGAAGGGGGGAATGCACCCTCCGAGCCCTGTAGCACCTGTACGGGCCTGGTCTTGACACTGGGACGGACTGTGGGTTATGCCCAGGGAACACCAAGGCTCCAGGCTGCAGACAGCGGCAGCCTGAGTGCCCCCTTCTTCCCAGCACAGACTCCACAGGTGTCCACTTCCCACCCCTTTCCAGAGCTTCCCCACTACTCTTGAGAATGGTCCCTGGCCCAGAGTCAGCGCCCCAGGATTAGGGACCTCAGAGCGGGAGGAGGTGTGTGGGAAGTGAGGAAATGGACAAACTGTCCATCTGTGGAGTCCTCCAGCCATTTCCTGTTCCTGGGAGGCTCCAGCTGCCTGCCGCTGAAAGTTTCGTCAAATACAGAGCTAGGTGCCAGGGCAAGGCTGAGCGGTCCTGGCGAGAGGGAGGGAAAGGCTAGGAAAGGAGGAATGACGGGCACCCAGAACTAGCTCAAGGGCCACGGGCAGTCACAGACCAGAACCCAACACCTGAGCGTCCTCCGGAGCGTGGGAGAAAACGCTGAGCTGGACTTGCGCTCCCACCCTTTGCTGGGCGGCACAGGAGCCCAGCTCAGGCAGGTAACGCGGGCTTGGCCTCTCCACCGAGCCTCAGTTTCCCCAGAGGTAAGCCCAGCTGGCCTCTAGGGGCGAGTGAAGTGGGTTGCTGCCAGAGGTCTTGCAGCGCGCTCAGACCTGAAAAGCCAGCGCTGACTCCGGAGCTCCACACGCCCGCCAGCTGCAGGTGGCGGGCAAAAGCGGGCCGGGGGTCCGAGACCCCTCCTCCCGGCGATCCCCGTCCCTGCGGACGCGCCCACCTTGCGAACGCTGCCGGCAGGTTGTAGCCGCGCGCTCTCCTCGCCGGAGTCCGGGCCGTCCGGCCTCTCCTCGGGGATCATCGCCGCCTGCCGCTCGGGCCTTGCCTGCCTGGAAGCCGAGGCCGGGACAGGTCCCTCCCGGGCGCCGCGCAGTGTCCCGCACCGTTCTCTCCTCGAGGGTGGCGGGCGCGGGCCGAGCGTGCGAAACTTCCCTTTGCCCAATCGGCGGCCGCGACGACTCCAACGAACAGCAGCATCAGCCAACCAGAGAGCGAAGGAGGCGGGCCCCCGACGACCAGGCCCCGCCCGCGCGGCCGAGGAGTCCCGGGGGAATGCGGTCGCCCCTGGCAACCGCCTGGCGAGACGCCGCGCGGCCGGGCGGGGCGCAGACTAGGCATGCGCCGCGGTGTCCGCTCAGCGAGCGGAAAAGTTAGGGAAAAAGGAAAAAAGCAACTCCCAAAAGCGTCCAGCCCGACGTCCCGGGAGCCTGCGTGCTCGGCTCGGAGCCGACTGCGCAGGTTTGCACGGCGCCGGTTCGTCCCGCCCCCAGGGCAACAGTGGCGCTCTGAGGAGCTTGTCCAAACCGTTAAAACGTTGGCAGTGGGGTGTTTAACGGCTTCGCAGGAGCGAGCGCTCCAGCGATGCCCGCCTTCTCGATCGCGGACGCAGGCGCGGCCTGGGAGCCCGGGAGCCGTCGGCGCAGCCCGCCGGCACAACTCCCTGCCGGAACCTGCCTTCGAAACGCCCCCCGGAGCCCGGTCCCCGACCTGCCGCAACGACTTCTAGAACCAGCTCGCCTCCAGGACCAGCCTGGCCCGCAGATCAGGCCTGCTTCCGGAGCCTGCGCTCCCTGCAAGCCTGTCCGAGAGGTGTACCTCCACGGGGGCCCTGCATAACCTCCCAGGGACCCGGGTCGCTGTGGAGCCCACTCCGTTCCCGCGAGGCTCCCCTCACCTAACGACATCCCCTTCGCAGGGGTAGGGACACCCTGCATAAGCAGGAACCACGCCAGTGTCCCAGTGTCCCTCGGGGCCCTCCGAAGTTCCCGCCTTCCCGCCCGGGGCCCCACTGGTCCTCGGCGCTGAGCCGCGGGGCTCCGCCCCCCCCCGCCCCCCCCAGCAGGCCCACGCCAGCCTGCGGTCCGCGAAGCTAAAGCCTGGAAGCTAGGCGCCTTGGAGCCCTGGCCATCTCCTGCAACAACAGCAGCAAAATCAGACGGGCAGTAACTCGAGGGAACATAAAACGCAATCTTGTAATATAACCTGACTCAGCTGTGCGTTCTTTCTCGGAGCCATACTAATGTAAGCGGATGTCCTCCTGGCATCTGGGCCCCGGGGGCAGTTATAACTTGACTCTATTAGGAGACGTGAAGGGGGAGGAAGACAGGCCAAGTGGAGAGGAGAGAGATGTTGATCCTTCATCCTGCCAAGTCCATGAGTTACGCCTAAATCAGGAAACAGCGCTCCAGCAGCAGAATAATGTTGTTCGGAACTGTGGGATTCAGGACCAGATCATCAACTCCCGGAGCCCGGGATGGGGGTCGGGGGGCTGCCGGAGAGGCGACAGGGCACCAGCCGAGGCTGCAGCTCTGGAGCGGTGCTGGCAGAACCACGTGCTTGGTGAAACCACTCCTTCAATAGCAAAGCATTTCCCACAGCTCGTTTTTTAGAGAGTGCGTGCTTACAAAGTGGCAGCTGAGAGCATCCCAAGTAAAACCATTTGGAAGTGAGGAGACGTTTCTAAGTAAGGTCTGAACGGGAAGTTAAAGCACAAGCTGTACATTACCTAGAAAGTAACTGCAAAGTAATTACCATTATATAAAATGTATGGGATTCATACATTTATGATGAAATTCTGCAACCTTAGATGAGTTTATTGCCTATACACAGGTGTGTGTGTATATGTATTTATACAATTATATATATATAAAATTTATGAAATAAATTAACCAAAAGACAGTACAAAGAGGAAATTACTGAAGATTAAAAGTTGACTTCAGTCATACAGCAAAAAAGCGGAGTGTCCGGGAAAAAAACAAAGTTGATAAATCCTTGAGAGGCCCGATCAGCGAGAAAAGAGATTGTATCAACTAGGATCCACTTTTGACTGCATGAGATCGGGACACAGCTGTTTATCGGGGGCTGGTTAGCTGTGTGCAGGAGTGAGGGGTCATTTAGAGCCGCCGTGGAGGCCCGGGGGCAGGGCCACAGGGTCTCCGCCCCCAGGTGCCTGCAGTTTGCTTTCAGCCTCACAGCAGAGACCAGTTACTCCACCTCAGGGCTCGTCTCTGTGTTCCAAGAGGAAAAAAAAGGAAGAAGTGTCAAAGAAGAAAGCAAAGCATCCCCCACTTCCCCTAGAACTTGGTCACAGGGCCACACTGGCTACACGGGAGGCCAGGAGTTCTAGCTGACACACTGCCGATCCAAACACAATCAGGTTCTGTCATTCAGGAAGACAAGAATGAGTTTGGGTGACCACGAGCAGTGGCTGCCTCAGAGGGAAAACACAAATTACCGCACATTAAGAAAGGAAAAAGAACACTAACCAAGCCACAGGGGAGATTTTACAAACTTAGAAGACGTCATGAATGTAAACTGGAAGATTTGAGAAATGGATGCATCAAGACTTAAAGGATCAAAGCTGACCCAAGAAAAGGGAACAAGCAAGAACAGACCAACAGCCATAGACTAGAAGCTGCTAAAAGGGGACGTGGGCTCTAGCGGCCAGCAGCCAGGCGCTCCAGTCTGCAGAGAGCACAGGCCGCCTGTCCACGGGCTGCTGGGGCCCGGCCTCGGCTTGCCAGGCGAAAACGCCAGATCTGATGAAAAGGTGGCACAGAGCACTGTGGATCCTTTTCATCAACAACGTAAGCTGCAGTCTTTGTTGGTGGCCTGACCCCATCCGCGTGCCCCACCTGTCATTACAGAATCTCCTTTGGCTCGTGTGACCATCTCCTTACTGAAGCCACATGCTCCAGGGAAGGACGGCCAGTCTCAGCCCCAGAAGGTGTAGACAACTGGCGTATAAACAAAGGGTGCTGGCAGCACAGTGGGGAGGGAGCACTGTCAGGGGCTGGGGACGCTAAATGTGCTGCAGTGCTGGGCACACCTGCTCACACTCACTGTCCCAAATGCCAGTAGGACATGGTGATCTGCAGAGGTCACCCCAGGCCTTCAACCAGGGACTGACCTGCACCATAGTCTCAGGATGCAGTCTGGCCAGTTGGTCAAGAGGGGAGTCTTCAGGGTACCCCCGGGAGAGCCCACAGGCAGAGGCCACGTCTCTCTGCTTCTGGAAGCCGTCGTTACTGGGGGCAACACCAAGAACTGTGTGGCCATCTTGCGACCGTGGGGGATCCACAGACAGACTGAGGGTGGAAGAGGACTGGCGCCCTGAGGCCCCTCTGGTTTCTGATTTGCTGAAATAGCCAATCTCCTTTCCAACCCAGTCAGTGCAAGTTGGGCTTTCTGATATTTGAAGCCCAAAGTGCCCTAACACAACACAGATACACGTCTTGAATATAAATAACAGATCAGGTCTGGCATGTGCTCATGCAGGACACTCCATGACCACGAGGGCCCCACCAGCCGGGGCGACCTCACCAACAGGGACAGAAGAAACGCTGTGCAGAAATCTCCCGGCGGCCCCTAAAACATCTGAACAATTCAGCCACTATGCTGTAAAAAATTCTAAGTAAAATGAGAACAGAAGGGACTGCTTACATTTGTTAGACAATGTATCAAATGCAGATAATGCACACATTGCATATTGAAATCTTTTTAATTTTTTTTTGATGTTTTATTTATTTCTAGGAGAGAGAGAGAGACAGCGTGAGCAGGGGAGGGTCAGAGAGAGAGGGAGTCACAGACTCTGAAACAGGCTCCAGGCTCTGAGCTGGCAGTCAGCACAGAGCCCGACGCGGGGCTCGAACCCACGAACCGCGAGATCATGACCTAAGCGAAAGTCGGATGCTTAACCGACTAAGCCACCCAGGCGCCCCTGCATATTGAAATCTTAAAACCTTTGACATTTAAATCAGTAACAAGATGTGAATGCCTGCTACTACCACTGTTCTTCCCAGGTGGAGTTCTCAGTTAAGGAAATAATGCAGAAAAACAAAATCTTAGAGAAAGGAGGCACAATAATCTTTATATTCAGAGGATCTGTTTGTACAATTTGAAATACCACGAAAATCAACTAAAAGAACTATTAAAACTAATTACAGAATTTGGTAACGTAGTTTTAAATTTAAGTTCATTTTGAGAGAGAGTAAGTCTCTCAATCCCAAGTGGACTCTGCCCTGTTAGTGCAGAGCCCCATGCAGGGCTCTGTCTCACTAACCTTGAGATTATGACCTGAGCCAAAACCAAGAGTCGATGGCTCTACTGACTGAGCCACCTAGATGCCCCGGTAAGGTTAGCTAACTATATGTTATGGACTGAATTGTGCCCCCCCATTTGTATGTTGAGGCCTGAACCCCAACGTGACAGTGTTTAGAAGAGGGGTTTG
Source organism: Crocuta crocuta (assembly GCF_008692635.1). Lineage (NCBI taxonomy): Eukaryota > Metazoa > Chordata > Mammalia > Carnivora > Hyaenidae > Crocuta > Crocuta crocuta. The sequence continues at coordinate 1,264,061 of NW_027529176.1, forward strand.
GGGGAGGTGATTAGGGTTAGGTGAGGCTGTGAGGGTGGGGCCCTACAGCAGGATTAGTGCCCTTATGAGAAGAGACACAAGAGTTTGCTCACTTTCTCCAGAAGGCAGGCACACAGTGAGAAGGTGGCTGTGTGCAAACCAGGGAGAAGCCCTCACCGGGAACCGAATCAACCAGCACCTTGATCTCAGACCTCCAGCCTCCTTCAGAACTGTGAGAAAATTGTTTCAATCCCCCACGCTGTGGTATTTTGTTATAGCAGCTTGAGCAGATTAAGACACTATATAATAACCAACTTCTTAAAGCACACACACACACACACACACACGGCTAGAAACAGGAATCAGGAATATTTTCAGTTACAAGTGTGACAAGACTATACGATGTCTAGGAACACATTTAATAAGAAAAAGACATGATCTAGGAGATGTATATAATTTTTACTCAGCAACTCAAAACCAGACTTCAATAATGGGTGGACATACTGTGCACCCTGAAAATACATACTACTGTAAAAACGTCCCTCTCCCTAAAGGCGGCTTAGAGATTCAGTGTAAACAAAGTACAAACAACGTTAGAAGAGGGGGATAATTTTAATAATCTCAGGAATGAAGGAACATTTTATATCAAAACAGAAAAGCCAGATACCGTAGAGGAAAAGATTTGAAGATTGTACAATTTAAAATTTAATACTTCTATATAACAAGACATCAGGAAAAAGTCAAAAGACAAGAGATTTTTAAGAAAATGGGCCACATGTGATAAATGGAAGCGAGGGCCCCAAGTAAAAGAGCTCCTAAAATCTGATTCCGAAATAGTCAAAAGTAACCACAGGCAAAGTGAGGAAAGGGTGTATGTCTGTCTGTGTCCAACCAGGTGAGCAGAAGCCACCCCGGGTATTTCAAAAAGAGGAGCTGAATAGAGCCACTGGTCCGAAGCTCTGGGGCAGAGCGGGTGCAGAGGCAGAAGGTGGGGCGCCCCAGAGTCCGCAGGCCGCAGGTTCCAGGCTCCACACCCGGCCGAAGACCCGCCTTCCCCCACCCCGGGTCTCGGGGCAGGCGTCACAGGAGGTGAATAAAGCAAACTGCAGAGTAATGTCTATGTGGCAGAAAAATCCACATTAGTATTTTAAAAGGGAAGACACGGAAGAAAAGTTCAAATACACCTCTTTGTCTGAGTAACTGGCAGAATCAGCAGCAGAGCCCGGCCTCCTCAGGCCCCCGGGCTCGGGGAGATGACCGGCCTTTTCCTTACACACTTCTGTATTACTGGACTTCTCTCAGCAAGAATGTACTACTGTGCTTTTGAAGTTAAAACAACAACAACAACAACAACAAAACCTAGAAGGAAAACGAGAGAATAAGAAATGAGGAAGTGGAGAATTTTGGTGTGAAAAGGCAGACAAATGGGGTTGGTGTGTGTGGGGACGCAGGCCACTGCAGGGGTTTTCCATGGATGGGGACAGACGTGCTGAAGGAGTCTGCCTCGCTCCTGGAAGCAGATGCTTGGCAAGTACGAGCCCAGTGGACTCTGGATGTGAACATGACACTCAGACTCACAGGACGGGAGGAAACTGAGGCTCCTCCTGAGCCTCTGCAAGTCCTAAATGAGGACCAGGCTGTCGAGAAGCCCAGCGGCCATGCGGCAGGAAGTTGAAGGCGGGACCCTCACAGCGTCCAGCACCTTCTGCACACACCAGCCTGTCTCCTGTGAGGGCCTGGCCATGGGAAATGCCGTAAGTGAACTACAAATGCGGTCAGGACGCAGTGGAGAACCATGGTGAAATCAGCTATTCTATAAAACCCTCACCCGGCCTGGACGGGGCCGCTGGAAGAGATGACTGTCTCTTCCCCAGAAGGTGCTGAAAAATTTGGGCTTGGGGTGTTTTTTTTGGTTTTGTTTTTTATTTTGGTTCAATTGTGAATGTCAAACAAATCATGGCACTTACATGACTTTCTTTCCTGTCCCCAAGTCTCAATTAGGTGGCAGTGCTGACGCTGTTTATTTACATTTGCATTTTTTCAGAACGGGAGGCAGAGGAGTCAGGCTTCGGGGGCACGGGATTGGGTCAAGCCAGATAATTTAATTACACGTGTGACGTGTTCACAATTGGGGCGACGAGACTCTGGAGTGTGGGTGCGCACCTGTACTTGGAGAGCCCAAGACATAAATTGAAAAACAAATAACAGTAAAGCACGAAGAGAACATGATATACTGCTGTGCGCGAGCCACTTGTCTGTGACAAATGGAGTAACAGGCTCCGGGGGACCACAGGAAGCCTTAATCAATGGCAGTAATAGCCACCGATGCATCAGCGGTGGGGGGGTCACCGAGGGAGGCTGGCGGAGAATCAACAGAAGGTGAAAAATGAATTGTTTGTAAACACTATCAACAATTTTGTGTTTGTGAGAGAGCCATTCATCATGTGGAAACCACCTTTAGTAAAAGATGCACCTGGCTTCGTGGGGAGACGGTGCCATCAATCCCACCCAAGTCATGGGGCCAGCTCGGGGCTGTCAGAGGCCCCAGAGAACAGACACACATATTTATTCTTATTTGAAGACAGGCTGAGAGGCATTTGGAGGGGGCGGGAAGAGCCACTGAGGACTGGCTTGCAGTGGGCACACTATAAAAAGCCCTTTGGGAAACGAAAGAACTCAAAGTTCCCTTCTTCAGGGTGCCTTGGTGAGAGGGGGCTCTGTGGGCACTGAATGCCCACCACACTCTAGAATCTTCCCAGGCCCCGTCTCTCCTCTCCCCTCTTGGATATAAAGGTGCTGAGTGTGCACACGAGCAGGTAGGGAGAAGTCCTGCTCTGGGCGAGGCAGGTGGCTTGCCTGCTGGCCTCCGGAGAACTGGCACTTCGGGGGATAAGGCCCAAGGAGAGCAGGGGACAAATGATTGTTCCTGTAAACTTGGCAGAGCGGCCTGGTTCCACCGGCACTTTCTGGCCACCGTGGGGAGCTGGGTCCACCCTTAGGACGGCACAAGGCGAGGATTTCCTGCGCTGCCCCGAGCGTCGGTGTCAGGAGCCTGCACTTACTGGTCTGACCACAGGCTGTCAGCTGGAAGCAGCGAGCCCTCACCACGACCCTCTGCAGGGGACCTACGCTGAAGAGCCACCTTGGGCTGTGGGGGGCTCCGGAGGGGCAGGCGCAGGTGGGGGCGGGCTGCCGAGCTGGAGCCTGGGGGTGAGGCTGCAGGGAGAGCCCTGTGCAGGCGTCTGTGCTGTGCAGTCGCTCGAGAGCGGTCCTGGGCAGAGGCCCAGCGAGTCCGCCACAGTGGGCGGGAAGAGGAGGGGCTGCCCAGGGCAGCAGGGGCTGAGCCCGCAGGCACCCAGAAACCTGAGGCCCGAAGAGAGCCAGTGACTGACGCCTCATCTCATGCGGGTTGAGGGAGGAGGCCAGTGGGGACCTTGCCAGGAGACCTCTCAGTGGGGTGTGGACAAAAAGCTGCTCTGAGTGGGATCAAAAGCGAGCTGGAGGAGAGGAGGTGGACGCAGGGATTGAACACATGTCCGGGGGGTTCTACTGCCGCGGGAGCACAGGAATGGCTCATAGGCTCATAGGGTCAGGGAGAGCCATAGGGCCAGCGGGCCTTTCACACAAGTACTAAGAGTCCTCAGCACAGAAGGCAGAGGAAAGGGGGACACAGGCCTGGCGTGGGGGTGGTGCAGGGGCGCCCCATGGACTGTTTCTAGGTGTCGCTGACAGAGGGAGCAAGGTCCCCCACTGACAGTGGGCTTGGCGGGCAGAGGAGCAGCAGGAAGGAAGGTAGGGCTGCAGGGGTGAGGGGACACGGCCCGCCTAACGACGCCCTGATAACCCGTGATATGTAAGAGAAAAAAAACCCTTAATTCCAAACACTGTGATTCATTCGTGACCTAAGCTAGAAAGATACACATTCTAGATGTCTGCTGTCACTGCCCATACCTCACTGTCAGAGAGCGTGGGATATCATTTATAAAATATTTTTGACATCTGCCCAGTCAAGTGACAGCAAGGCTTTTACCCCAAACCTGGGGCCACCTAGACACAGCCACCCTCAGAAATATCTATCATCAGAAAATACGCATCATTTATTTACCAAGCAAAAAAAGGGGGCATTATTCAGTGGAACCAAAGCTTCCTTCTCCCTGAAAACCTGTTTCTATTTTCCACGTATGACTAATTTTTAATCTCAGTGACTGAGCGGTAATGCCATTGTCACTGATGCTGACAATGGGGTTTTTTAAGAAGCATATGATAGATGTTGCCTTCACGGTATCCTTTTTTGGTTATTGTTCCCGTGGCGTTCTGAATAGAATGAGTTCAGCCTCCGTGGGGCCGAGCAAATCCAGGCGCGATCGCAGATTAGATGCCATCTTTATGCAAAGCTTTGGCCGCACACACTCGGCTGGCGGCGTGAGGCCGGCGACGCGACAGGCGGAAGGCGTCCATCCGGCCATCACTCACCGAAGCACGAAAACCGCTATTTCCTTAACGCCCATTTGTTCAGAGGTAGGAAACCGGCATCTTTAATCACTTCAAACAAATGCACCAGAACTTCTAAAACGATCTCACTGTAACGCAAAAGTAACCCGTCCCAGCAGCCTCCGTGTTTTTCAGGCGGTTTCCCCGCCACGAGGGCTTGGGTCCGGAGACACGCACTGCCCTCACTCCTAGTTTCCACCCCCCTCCATCCCGGGGCCGGCCGCCCTCGCTTCGGTCTCCCACGGGACCTCAGCTCCCCGCAGGCCTCCCTGCCCGGTGCGCCCCCACCCCTGCACCCCGCGCGGCCCTTCCCCTGCAGGCACATACAGGTGCGCGCGTGCACGTTCCCAGCGCCGGGGCCGCGGGTCCTCGACCCGGCTGCTCCCCAGAGGCACGCGAGAGCCTTCGCGGGGCCCCTCCGGACGCCCGGGTCCGCGTCCCAGACGAGGGTGCGGGGAGTCAGCGAGCTCTGGGGGTGCCGTCTCCGTCCTCCCCGAGGCCCCCCGCACCGAAGAGCTCGCTCGTCAACACCCCGGGCCCAGCCTCGCCGCGTCGAGTCTCCGGTGCTGCTCCCTTTCCCGTGCTTCCCTGGGCCGCCTCCCAAACCAAGGCCGTGCTCCTGAGGGAACCCAGCCCCCCCCTTGCACGCCAGGCACATGGGCGCCCCCACAAGCGTCACCCCATCACTGGCCCCCGTGGCTGTGGCCTGTGCACACAGCTCCCCGTCGGCCGGGCGGCCTCCCCACACTCGGTCGACCCCGCTGTGTGTTTGGGGTGCTCCCCTGCTCCCACACACTGCAGAACACGCTCACCCGCCAGCTCGCGGCCCGGCACCCAGCACGCCTCGCTCCCGTCACACGCCCACCGCACCACGTGGGTCCTGACAGCGCCTCTCGGAGGTTCTCCACACCATCCCGTTTAGCCTTCGAACGGCAAAAGCACCGCGACGCCCACACTCCCCGGGCACCCGAGGCCGGCCTCTGCAGTGCCGCCCGCCTACGCGCATGCGCCCGCCCGCCTTCCCAGAGGCCCTCGCGGCAGCGCGANCTAGTCTCTTTGGGGGGTGCGAGGACCCTGGAAGAGCCGCTGGGACCTGGCCCGCGGGCACAAGGGCTGTTTGGGGACCCAGAGGAGGCCCGGCCATGGCCTCAGAAAACCGTTCTGTCGCTGACCCCATTCCTCTCGGTGACGCCCGGCATGCGCTCCGCGTCTGTGCTCCCCTCTCGGGCCTCTTCCCTCTTTTCTGTG
>NW_027529176.1:1269885-1275447 GCF_008692635.1 Crocuta crocuta
TCCTGCCCGTCCCCAGGGCTGCGCTCAGCGCGGGGAGACGCTGTGGATGCGCCCGCCCCACGCGCCCGTCCTCTGGGCTGAGGGCTTCCTGCCCAGCTCCCGCCCTACCTCACGCGGCCCCCCACCTCCTGCCTTCAGACCTGCCGCCCTCCTCTTCGTCACTTTGCTGGTAATTTTGTCACACCTTGAGCCTACAGGAAGGGGCTTTTCCTTTTCTTTTGGTCTGACGTGCGTCTAAAGCGTAAGTTACCAGGTCGAGGTGGCAGACGGGCCCCTCACCGTGGAGTCTGTGCCTGCATTCCCAGCCCTTGGCTGTAATGTTTAAAAATACAGGCATGAAGGGCGCGGGGGCAGCTCAGTCGGTTAACAGTCCGACTTCGGCTCAGGTCGTGATCTCACGGTTCTCGGGTTTGAGCCCCACGTCGGGCTCTGAGCTGACAGCTTTGGAACCTGCTTTGGATTCTGTCTCCCTCGCTCTCTGCCCCTCCGCCGCTCACACTCTGGCTCTCTTTCTCTTTCAAAAATAAACGTTAAAAGAATTTAAACAAAATATGAGCATGATGACATTTAACCCCCCAGGAAAATGCTCAGGACCTGTTAACTCAAACTGTTCTTGGAGAGACTAACAATATAGTAACGGGGGTCAAGAACGAATGCCCTCTGTGGACTGTCCGGCCGATAGAGACCTCGCCGACAGCGTGCCTTGGCTCTCCTGGCTGCGGGCTGACGTGAGGTAGCGGGGCTGTGTTTTGGGTGTAGATTCAGCTGGACGCACCGTGGGCCCCAGGCCTGACTGGCCGTAGAACGTCAGTGCCACGTGGGTCACGGCTCACCTTCAGAGCTGACCTGTCGCTCTGCCCTGGGGTCTTCCACGATGCAGCCCAGCCCTGTGTGTTTTCTTGCAGTTACAGATGAAGGCGGGGCCGTGGGAGATGGTCCAGATTCCACGCTGTTCTGGGTGAAAGATGAAGCTGCTCACGTGAGATACCAGGATACTTCGGGAAGAGGTGGCCTTTGCTGGGCTGGTTGTGACTTCTGTTCACAAGCTAGCGTGGCTTTGGTCATAGTTTAGTCTAATCGAGCCCTCCCCCCGGTGTTGCGATGTGATGGGAGCAGTGCTCACAGACACGCAGGGGTGGCGGGGGCAGTGGGGCGGGAGCGGCGTGTGCGCACAGACACGCAACAGTTGTGTGGAGCAAGGGCTTCGGTGTCACCTGGAGGAGAGGGCGGAGGAGATCTAATCGCTTCTCTGTGCAGTTTCAGTTTCTTCCCATTAAAGACACTGTCTCAACGTTGGCTTTGCGTTTNGGGGCGGCGGGGGCAGTGGGGCGGGAGCGGCGTGTGCGCACAGACACGTAACAGTTGTGTGGAGCAAGGGCTTCGGTGTCACCTGGAGGAGAGGGCGGAGGAGATCTAATCGCTTCTCTGTGCAGTTTCAGTTTCTTCCCATTAAAGACACTGTCTCAACGTTGGCTTTGCGTTTCTCCCCTTGGGAGTCACGTTGAAAGACTTCTTTGATTAAAGGAAGAGAATACTGAGCACATGAAGCTAGAAACTCAAAGAAGTAGAAAGCCAAGGAACCAAACCCCCCAAATCCGGGAAGATGTGGAGACCACTGGGTTTGAGTCTTTTATTTGCTGGTAATATTTCATTTTTAAAGCACAGTCATCAGTATGTTGCAGTTCTTATTTGGGTAACCCCTGGGCCTTTCTTAGTCTGCGTGTCATTTTGATAAATCTGCAAACAGGTAACTGTGTTCACATAAAGTACATTTACTTCACATTTCAGGTGTGCTGCTTTCTGTGTTGTGGCTTGGGATTGGAATCAGTCCCAGGAGGGGTGGGTGTGCTTATTTGCCAGTCACATCCCTCTCGGTGCGTTCTGAGGGACGGGCAGGCCCTGGCCGGGGTGTCAGGGCAGCCTGGATCCGAGTTCACATCCCAGGCACCACAGTTGGTTTTCCCCGGGGCCACATCGGTGATGGGCTTCTTCGTGTTTTAAACAGAAGTTTTAACCATTATCATGGCGTGGAAATGCTCCCAGTAAATGAATGTTATCTGTGGCTTGTAGCTGGGCTTGAAAGAAAGCACCTTCTCCATTTGGAAAGAAAATCCAGACCAGGATAATCATATTATCAGGTCGAGTTTGTTCTCTGTCCATTTCCTGGGAGGGGTGTAGGGATGGTGAGGGAGTGAGGTAGGTGCGGTGGGAGGGGCCCTCGGTGTGGCCTTGGCAATGGAGCTGGGACCTCTGTTCACCCAGGCCTCGCTTTGACTCAAGCGGAAGTCAGAATCCAGTAGAATATAGAACAGTTGGTAACGTGCTGCCACGGAACGTCAGTGCCTTGCATGTTCACGTGAGAGCTGAGACAGAGGCTAACGGCAAGGGCCAGTCCTCTCTCGGCTGCCCTTGGCCCTTTCTATGGTTTTTGTTTTAAATCAATGATTTTGTGAGAAATAACTGTGAACTTGGCAACAGCGTAACCACATCTTTTTCAGGACTACAACCAAAAGTGGTTAGAAGGCATTAGGTATACAGTGGTGGCTGGCCTTTCTTTATCTCTCCCGTCTGTTTCCTCCCTGTCGCCTGTATCAGGTGATGCTGTAAATAGCTCCCTTTGTCCTGTGGAACAGAGAAAAAACCTGATGGAAAACACAGGTCAGTTTTGCTTCTGAAAAGCGTGGTGCTATAAATGAATACAGGGCTCGGTGCAGGATTTGTGTTTTGCTTCACGGTGAATGGAATGAAGTTTTATATTTTGTATTTATTTTTTTAACGTTTGTTTATTTTTGAGAGAGAGACACACACGGAGCAGGAGCAGGGGAGGGGCAGAGAGACACACGCACGCAGAACGTGAAACAGGCTGCGGGCTCCGAGCCGTCGGCACAGAGCCCGACGCAGGGCTCAGACCCACAGACCACAAGATCATAACCTGAACTGAAGTCGGATGCTTAACTGACTGAGCCTCCCAGGCGCGCCTGGAGTGATGCAGTAGAACCAGGTAGTGTGACCCGTGTCGTACGCAGGCACTGCTGAGTGCCGCGCCCGCCTGGGGCCCAGGACCTGTTTAGGTTGATGCTCTCCCTGAGCATCGTCAGGTCGTGTCTCCTGGTTTTCTGTAGTCCCTTCCGGGGAGGACACAGGCCATTCCCTTCATGGTCTGCCATTTGCTGCTTCGGCGTGCGCCCCGCCATGTCCACACCGCGGGGGGCCTGCTCACCTGTCAGAGGGCACGTGGGTGCAGAGGCCCGCGCGGCCCAGGCTGCTGGCCTGTCCTGGCTGCGGGAACTGGGGTTGGTAGGCTGAAATGATCTGAATGTTAAACATTGCTGAAATCGCACAGAGATGCCTGGCTGGCCAGACAAGTGCATGCGGCCCACATGTAGCTCCCGAGCCGTGGTGTTGGGTCCGCCCCGGGCGTGGAGGTGGGATTTCTCTCTGTGCCTCATGTTCTGTCCCCACTCTCCTTGTTCTGTCATGGAAAATGGTGGAAGGTTCTGGAAACTTTCATTGTGGGTTTCTTTTCATTGTGGTAAAATTTATGTAATAGAAAATTCATCGTTTGAGCCTGAAAGTATCCAATTCTGCAGCAGGAAGCACGTGGGCAGTCTGGTTCCAGAATCCATGACACGTGTCACTAGGGATAGACTCCCCCCAACACCCCTCCACCCCCAGGTCCTGACCACACTATCAGCTTTCTGTTTCCGTGATTTTGCCTGTTCTGGATGCTTCAGAGTGGGTCATACAGTCTTTGTTCTTCCGTGTCCGCTTTCTTTCGCTCAGCACAAGTCTGAGACGCGTCCACAGTGTAGCATGTGCCACGTCACTCCTCTTCGTGGCTGAGACTAGGCCACGGGTCACCTTTCCGTTCATCTGCTGACGGACGTCTGGATCGTTCCACGTCTGGGCTCTCGTGAACATTACTGATGCGAACATTCGAGTACAGGGATTTGTTTGGGCACCTAGGCGTGGAGGTGTGGTCTCCTGGGAATTCTGTTTGCCTTATGGAGGGACTTCCCGGCTGTTTTCCGAAGTGGCTCCACCATTTTCCTTCCTGCCAACGGCGTACAAGGAATTCGTTTTCTCTGCGTCCATGACAACACTTGTTATTTTCTGTCTCTTTCACTCTGGCCATCGCAGCAGGTGTGACGTTCAGGGAGTGGAGGAGTGGCTACATTCACCGGGCTCGCACTTGGCGGGTGACCTGGGCTGGGGTCTCCCCCTGACAGAGCCCCACTGGCATGCGTGCTGGAGTGGCAGTGAGGTGGCGCCCTGTTACCTGCCCAGGCCATCGCATGTGGTCCTCTCTCTGCTCTGGGGTTTGTTTCTGCATATATTTTCTCGCTCTGATAATTTCTTTAAAAGTTATTTTTGGGGGCGCCTGGGTGGCTTAGTCGGTTAAGTGTCCGACTTTCGCTTAGGTCATGATCTCGCGTTCGTGGGTTCGAGCCCCGCGTCGGGCTCTGTGCTGGCTGCCAGCTCGGNCCTCTTTACCAAGTATATTTATAAAAATAGAAAAACTCCATTGAAAAGATCGGAGACTTCGACTAGATTTTAGAGTCTTTCCCTCTGTTTTTAAAATGGCAGGCTTTCTAAGTGAGCAGCAGATCCATCTATGTACGTTATCAGTTTGTGTTTTATTTTCCTTTTTTTTTGTGAGAGAGACAGAGCACATGCCGGGGAGAGGGGCAGAGGGAGAAAAAAAGAGAATCCCAAGCAGGTGTGATGTGAGGCTCGATCCCATGACCCTGGGATCATGACCTGAGCTGAGAACAAGAGTCTGACAACACTCAACTGACTGAGCCCCCCAGGCGCCCTCAATTTGTGTTTTCTGACCTACACAGCCCCGCAAGCGGCTGAAGGTGAATAACGGTCTAAGATGAGAAGCCGTGTGAGCATCTGACGGTGATTCCCGGGAGCAGCTAAGCCCTCACGCTGGGCATGTTGATTCGTGCAAACACGAGAAGACAGCGGGTGAACCAGCGGGTGAACCGGGGGCCTAACTGTCTAGTAGAGACTTTTTATGTGAAGTAAATGGNAGGGCTCAGACACAAGGGCCCGTGTTTTCTGAGTCCCCAGAGACACACGCCTCGGCTCTGCGGCACGGACAGGTGCGCGGTGTCCCCTTGGGTGCTGCGGGTGCCGCGGGGTGGCTGTGCCTCTCTACCCATGCCCCTCCCAGCGAGCTGCAGCAGGTGACCTTCCGGTGTGTTCCCTCTGTTCTGGGGCCAGGGTGCAGGAGACGCTCCGTGNGGGATGGGGTGAAGATGAAAAGCAAGCAGAAGAGAAATCAAAGGCAAAGCATCGGAAAGGAAAAGGCCGGAAGGCTTGAGGAGGAGCCCTGGAGAAGGGCCTGGAGTGGACGGGGTGGAGGGCGGCGTGGAGGAGGAGGCGCAGGGCGGGGGCTGGGGGGCCTTTTTGNACCTCCAATGGAGGGAGCCCTTCCTGCCAGCGGCAGTGCTGTGGGAAGGCATGAATGGTAACTCCAGAGTGTTCTAGTGCAGGGGCAGATTTTGAAATGTAGGTTTTACGGCTCTGCTGGGCTGGCTGGGCCTGGTGGGG